>NC_041396.2:308797923-309111122 GCF_900747795.2 Erpetoichthys calabaricus | reverse complement strand
TAGGTGTATGGTCGGCCAAGGCGGCCAAGCCGCACAGATGCCAAACATCAGCCGCCTTGTGGAGGCCGTTTGTATAGAGCTGTCCAGGATTCACCCCGAAGGAACCACCATCTGCGGCGTGAGGGTGAACCGCTGGGCAGCTGTGATGCGGGATTATATCTGCATCCAAGAGAACATCCTTACAAACCCGGTACTCATGGCCCAGACACGTATCCAGTTATTCCCCCTCATCAGCGCACCCTGGCACAATGGTAAGTACACACTGGACAAGTGGGATCCACCATGCCCCTCTCCTCCCTCCCACCCTGACTTACTTTGCTTTCTGTCCCTGTAGGCACCTCACTCGCACCAGGGAGCTGGTACGGCGGGCTCTGGAGATGGCCGTGCCATTGCCATCCAGCTCGGCCCTTGCTTCGGAGCCCACCCCTGCCGTACGGCCACGTCCCACGGGCCCCGAGCAGTCCGCTGCACCATGTCATGAATACTCGGACCTGCCTGACCTGTCCGGTCAGGCGACGCAGCGAACTCGGGGCCCCGTGGATGTGGCACCGCCAATTGTTGGCCACCCCCCCGTGCCACAAGAAGCACCCGCCACCCAGCCACTCCTCCCGCCGGCTGACACTGCCGCTTCTCCGCCTCCACCGGCACAACCTTCAGTACCCCGCACCACTGCCTGGCGGCGGAAGAAAAAAACAGGAGGCGGAGGAGCTGGCGCAACAGCAAGGTATCCCTCCCAAACAAAGAAAAAAAGTGGAGGCCTTTGTTTGCCAGCGCTGTGGCCGTCCTAAAACAAAAGAGTTCGGCCACAGCCGCTTTGGGAGGGAAACCTTTTGTTCCACCTCAGCCGGCAGAAGTGTCCAGGAGTGGCTGGAGGAAAAGAGGAGAGCGAAGCAAAATCGTGCCGGGGGGGATGGCCACTAAACAATTTTTGTTAATCAGTAGATGGGCCCATACATTGCTTTTCTTTTTTTTTTTTTTTCTTATTTTTATAAATTTTTCAAGCTGTTTTTACTTTTTTTTTTTTTTTTTTTTTGCAAATGACTGGCACTTTATATATTGTCTCCTTTTTTTCAAGCTGTTTTTACTTTTTTTTTTATTTTTTTGACAATCTTTTTTAATTTTGGGCTTCATCTACTGGTTGGTTATTTTTTTTTTATTTGATATTTATTTATAGTTCCTTGGATTGTTGTTTGACTTTTATTTAATATACACTGATTTCATGTTATATTTATTGTATATAGTTATTTCACGTTATTTTTTTTCTTGGATTGTTGATTGATTTCTATTTATTATATGTATATATTTCATTTTATAAACCTTGTGGATTGAATCGTTGTGTCTGCCTGCCTGCTTCTGTCCCGCCCGCCGCCGCTTTAAGGGCTCTCTGTTTACCTTCCCGCGACCACGTGGCTAATCGGCTATGCGCCATGCGCCCGCCCCTTTCACCTTTTACGGCTCAGCCTCGCAGATCGGCTGGCATTTTTTGCGCAGGGGCCATGCTAATCTTCTCTGTATCGCTCCAATTTTAGTTGATGTACTGCCAGAGCAAGTACAGATTTGGGGGGAAGGCTCTGTGCTTAAGTACGGGGGACGCACCACCTCGTCAGACTATTGTGGTGTAATTCGCTTGACTGTTCAGCTCAAATTACCTGGTTTCAGTCTCTCTAATGATTAAACACCATGAATAGTAGTGTGGAGAAGCAGCAGACAATGGCCAGCGTAGCATCCAGCGTCTCTCTTTGCCATTTTCCAGTATAAAATTCAGAGAGAGGGCACCTAGGCTTATGCAAATTTCATATAACATGTGCCCCGCCCCAAGGGCGGGCCGCATTTGTGGGCGTGGTCACCGTCACTTGCTGAATTTTCTCAGAGGTTGATTTCTTTGCTCATACTAGAAATACACCAATTTTCGGGATGAATTTTTCTGGCTGGAACACCACTGAGAAGGATTGAGAATGTGTACAGGCACCGTGAAATCCTTGCTTTTGCCATTCAGGAAATGATCAACTCTGACGCTAACCTACTCAAAGATACATTAAACTGTTAAAAATAAAAATATAATCATCGAAATATTAGAAGAAAAAAAATGATAGAAATGATTAAAGACAAAACTCTTCATCCTCCTTGGAAATTAAAGATTGAATTTTAAATGGCCAAACTGCTGATCCCAGGAGCCAACCATTGCCGTCAGTTAATTAATCCGTCGTCTTTTTAGAAACGTGGAAAAGAAAAAAATAGCTGGTTTTCTCGAAAACTCAATGTACTATCCTATCCAAACATGAACTGAAGTTATCGCGACCATTCAAATCTCTGCTGTATTAGATAAGGAGAGACCAACCACTGACGCCCTTCTCTGGACATTAAGAATTTTGTCTGACGCTGAGACAGCGCCATCGTTGGCTAAAACTGGCATGACGCTCAACTCCAGATTCCCTCGCTGAGAGAAACGTAAAAGTAAACAGCTGAATTTCCATTAACGGCATACGCCGGGAGAGAAGAAACTGTATTACTCGCAGCAGAAATACCCCATCCTCACCAAAGAGGGAGCGAAGACTGACTTTGGTTGACGGCGCAACATGGAGGTAGTTCGTAATTTCCACACTCAGAAGGGTGAGGACCGCGTTACGTCAGAGGAGTTTGGTTTTAGCATCGTCGCATATTAAAACAAAGAGCCGTTGGAGTTCTGTCCGTACTCCTTTATGTTGACTCTCGCTTCGAAAAAAATATCCCTGTCGTGTATCGGACAATGCCATTTATGATTTAGGGTCTGGCATGAAGGGACTTTCCAGTACCCCGTTCTCGGCTGGGAAAACTTGCCGACGGTACAGAGAAGAAGACAGTGACTACCGAAAGCTTGGAATTAGTCGGGAAAAGGATGGCAATCGGACTGACCATAGATGTAAGTCACATTCCTGTCCCATGTCTCCTTCACCATTTCAGGATCGAGTTGCAGGGTGGAGTGCAATGTTTTTTGAGCATTGCCTTTACCGTTACCAGATCTTCCCAACCCTCATAGGAGCTGTACAGCATCACCCGAACTTCATTTTGCTGACTCTGTGTGATAGTTCAATGGAAGAAGATTCGTTGAAGTGACAAATGACTGTGACGTATTTAGGAAGAAAAGAGGAGCGCTTCACGATTTTGCGTGTCATCCTTGCGCAGGGGCCATGCTAATCTTCTCTGTATCGCTCCAATTTTAGTTGATGTACTGCCAGAGCAAGTACAGATTTGGGGGGAAGGCTCTGTGCTTAAGTACGGGGGACGCACCACCTCGTCAGACTATTGTGGTGTAATTCGCTTGACTGTTCAGCTCAAATTACCTGGTTCAGTCTCTTCTAATGATTAAACACCATGAATAGTAGTGTGGAGAAGCAGCAGACAATGGCCAGCGTAGCATCCAGCGTCTCTCTTTGCCATTTTCCAGTATAAAATTCAGAGAGAGGGCACCTAGGCTTATGCAAATTTCATATAACATGTGCCCCGCCCCAAGGGCGGGCCGCATTTGTGGGCGTGGTCACCGTCACTTGCTGAATTTTCTCAGAGGTTGATTTCTTTGCTCATACTAGAAATACACCAATTTTCGGGATGAATTTTTCTGGCTGGAACACCACTGAGAAGGATTGAGAATGTGTACAGGCACCGTGAAATCCTTGCTTTTGCCTACAGGAAATGATCAACTCTGACGCTAACCTACTCAAAGATACATTAAACTGTTAAAAATAAAAATATAATCATCGAAATATTAGAAGAAAAAAAATGATAGAAATGATTAAAGACAAAACTCTTCATCCTCCTTGGAAATTAAAGATTGAATTTTAAATGGCCAAACTGCTGATCCCAGGAGCCAACCATTGCCGTCAGTTAATTAATCCGTCGTCTTTTTAGAAACGTGGAAAAGAAAAAAATAGCTGGTTTTCTCGAAAACTCAATGTACTATCCTATCCAAACATGAACTGAAGTTATCGCGACCATTCAAATCTCTGCTGTATTAGATAAGGAGAGACCAACCACTGACGCCCTTCTCTGGACATTAAGAATTTTGTCTGACGCTGAGACAGCGCCATCTTTGCTAAAACTGGCATGACGCTCAACTCCAGATTCCCTCGCTGAGAGAAACGTAAAAGTAAACAGCTGAATTTCCATTAACGGCATACGCCGGGAGAGAAGAAACTGTATTACTCGCAGCAGAAATACCCCATCCTCACCAAAGAGGGAGCGAAGACTGACTTTGGTTGACGGCGCAACATGGAGGTAGTTCGTAATTTCCACACTCAGAAGGGTGAGGACCGCGTTACGTCAGAGGAGTTTGGTTTTAGCATCGTCGCATATTAAAACAAAGAGCCGTTGGAGTTCTGTCCGTACTCCTTTATGTTGACTCTCGCTTCGAAAAAAATATCCCTGTCGTGTATCGGACAATGCCATTTATGATTTAGTGTCTGGCATGAAGGGACTTTCCAGTACCCCGTTCTCGGCTGGGAAAACTTGCCGACGGTACAGAGAAGAAGACAGTGACTACCGAAAGCTTGGAATTAGTCGGGAAAAGGATGGCAATCGGACTGACCATAGATGTAAGTCACATTCCTGTCCCATGTCTCCTTCACCATTTCAGGATCGAGTTGCAGGGTGGAGTGCAATGTTTTTTTGAGCATTGCCTTTACCGTTACCAGATCTTCCCAACCCTCATAGGAGCTGTACAGCATCACCCGAACTTCATTTTGCTGACTCTGTGTGATAGTTCAATGGAAGAAGATTCGTTGAAGTGACAAATGACTGTGACGTATTTAGGAAGAAAAGAGGAGCGCTTCACGATTTTGCGTGTCATCCTTGCGCAGGGGCCATGCTAATCTTCTCTGTATCGCTCCAATTTTAGTTGATGTACTGCCAGAGCAAGTACAGATTTGGGGGGGAAGGCTCTGTGCTTAAGTACGGGGGACGCACCACCTCGTCAGACTATTGTGGTGTAATTCGCTTGACTGTTCAGCTCAAATTACCTGGTTTCAGTCTCTTCTAATGATTAAACACCATGAATAGTAGTGTGGAGAAGCAGCAGACAATGGCCAGCGTAGCATCCAGCGTCTCTCTTTGCCATTTTCCAGTATAAAATTCAGAGAGAGGGCACCTAGGCTTATGCAAATTTCATATAACATGTGCCCCCGCCCCAAGGGCGGGCCGCATTTGTGGGCGTGGTCACCGTCACTTGCTGAATTTTCTCAGAGGTTGATTTCTTTGCTCATACTAGAAATACACCAATTTTCGGGATGAATTTTTCTGGCTGGAACACCACTGAGAAGGATTGAGAATGTGTACAGGCACCGTGAAATCCTTGCTTTTTGCCTACAGGAAATGATCAACTCTGACGCTAACCTACTCAAAGATACATTAAACTGTTAAAAATAAAAATATAATCATCGAAATATTAGAAGAAAAAAAATGATAGAAATGATTAAAGACAAAACTCTTCATCCTCCTTGGAAATTAAAGATTGAATTTTAAATGGCCAAACTGCTGATCCCAGGAGCCAACCATTGCCGTCAGTTAATTAATCCGTCGTCTTTTTAGAAACGTGGAAAAGAAAAAAATAGCTGGTTTTCTCGAAAACTCAATGTACTATCCTATCCAAACATGAACTGAAGTTATCGCGACCATTCAAATCTCTGCTGTATTAGATAAGGAGAGACCAACCACTGACGCCCTTCTCTGGACATTAAGAATTTTGTCTGACGCTGAGACAGCGCCATCTTTGGCTAAAACTGGCATGACGCTCAACTCCAGATTCCCTCGCTGAGAGAAACGTAAAAGTAAACAGCTGAATTTCCATTAACGGCATACGCCGGGAGAGAAGAAACTGTATTACTCGCAGCAGAAATACCCCATCCTCACCAAAGAGGGAGCGAAGACTGACTTTGGTTGACGGCGCAACATGGAGGTAGTTCGTAATTTCCACACTCAGAAGGGTGAGGACCGCGTTACGTCAGAGGAGTTTTGTTTTAGCATCGTCGCATATTAAACAAAGAGCCGTTGGAGTTCTGTCCGTACTCCTTTATGTTGACTCTCGCTTCGAAAAAAATATCCCTGTCGTGTATCGGACAATGCCATTTATGATTTAGGGTCTGGCATGAAGGGACTTTCCAGTACCCCGTTCTCGGCTGGGAAAACTTGCCGACGGTACAGAGAAGAAGACAGTGACTACCGAAAGCTTGGAATTAGTCGGGAAAGGATGGCAATCGGACTGACCAGAGATGTAAGTCACATTCCTGTCCCATGTCTCCTTCACCATTTCAGGATCGAGTTGCAGGGTGGAGTGCAATGTTTTTTGAGCATTGCCTTTACCGTTACCAGATCTTCCCAACCCTCATAGGAGCTGTACAGCATCACCCGAACTTCATTTTGCTGACTCTGTGTGATAGTTCAATGGAAGAAGATTCGTTGAAGTAACAAATGACTGTGACGTATTTAGGAAGAAAAGAGGAGCGCTTCACGATTTTGCGTGTCATCCTTGCGCAGGGGCCATGCTAATCTTCTCTGTATCGCTCCAATTTTAGTTGATGTACTGCCAGAGCAAGTACAGATTTGGGGGGAAGGCTCTGTGCTTAAGTACGGGGGACGCACCACCTCGTCAGACTATTGTGGTGTAATTCGCTTGACTGTTCAGCTCAAATTACCTGGTTTCAGTCTCTTCTAATGATTAAACACCATGAATAGTAGTGTGGAGAAGCAGCAGACAATGGCCAGCGTAGCATCCAGCGTCTCTCTTTGCCATTTTCCAGTATAAAATTCAGAGAGAGGGCACCTAGGCTTATGCAAATTTCATATAACATGTGCCCCGCCCCAAGGGCGGGCCGCATTTGTGGGCGTGGTCACCGTCACTTGCTGAATTTTCTCAGAGGTTGATTTCTTTGCTCATACTAGAAATACACCAATTTTCGGGATGAATTTTTCTGGCTGGAACACCACTGAGAAGGATTGAGAATGTGTACAGGCACCGTGAAATCCTTGCTTTTGCCTACAGGAAATGATCAACTCTGACGCTAACCTACTCAAAGATACATTAAACTGTTAAAAATAAAAATATAATCATCGAAATATTAGAAGAAAAAAAATGATAGAAATGATTAAAGACAAAACTCTTCATCCTCCTTGGAAATTAAAGATTGAATTTTAAATGGCCAAACTGCTGATCCCAGGAGCCAACCATTGCCGTCAGTTAATTAATCCGTCGTCTTTTTAGAAACGTGGAAAAGAAAAAAATAGCTGGTTTTCTCGAAAACTCAATGTACTATCCTATCCAAACATGAACTGAAGTTATCGCGACCATTCAAATCTCTGCTGTATTAGATAAGGAGAGACCAACCACTGACGCCCTTCTCTGGACATTAAGAATTTTGTCTGACGCTGAGACAGCTCCATCGTTGGCTAAAACTGGCATGACGCTCAACTCCAGATTCCCTCGCTGAGAGAAACGTAAAAGTAAACAGCTGAATTTCCATTAACGGCATACGCCGGGAGAGAAGAAACTGTATTACTCGCAGCAGAAATACCCCATCCTCACCAAAGAGGGAGCGAAGACTGACTTTGGTTGACGGCGCAACATGGAGGTAGATCGTAATTTCCACACTCAGGAAAGAAAAGAGGAGCGCAAGGATGACACGCAAAATCGTGAAGCGCTCCTCTTTTCTTCCTAAATACGTCACAGTCATTTGTCACTTCAACGAATCTTCTTCCATTGAACTATCACACAGAGTCAGCAAAATGAAGTTCGGGTGATGCTGTACAGCTCCTATGAGGGTTGGGAAGATCTGGTAACGGTAAAGGCAATGCTCAAAAAACATTGCACTCCACCCTGCAACTCGATCCTGAAATGGTGAAGGAGACATGGGACAGGAATGTGACTTACATCTATGGTCAGTCCGATTGCCATCCTTTTCCCGACTAATTCCAAGCTTTCGGTAGTCACTGTCTTCTTCTCTGTACCGTCGGCAAGTTTTCCCAGCCGAGAACGGGGTACTGGAAAGTCCCTTCATGCCAGACCCTAAATCATAAATGGCATTGTCCGATACACGACAGGGATATTTTTTTCGAAGCGAGAGTCAACATAAAGGAGTACGGACAGAACTCCAACGGCTCTTTGTTTTAATATGCGACGATGCTAAAACCAAACTCCTCTGACGTAACGCGGTCCTCACCCTTCTGAGTGTGGAAATTACGAACTACCTCCATGTTGCGCCGTCAACCAAAGTCAGTCTTCGCTCCCTCTTTGGTGAGGATGGGGTATTTCTGCTGCGAGTAATGCAGTTTCTTCTCTCCCGGCGTATGCCGTTAATGGAAATTCAGCTGTTTACTTTTACGTTTCTCTCAGCGAGGGAATCTGGAGTTGAGCGTCATGCCAGTTTTAGCCAAAGATGGCGCTGTCTCAGCGTCAGACAAAATTCTTAATGTCCAGAGAAGGGCGTCAGTGGTTGGTCTCTCCTTATCTAATACAGCAGAGATTTGAATGGTCGCGATAACTTCAGTTCATGTTTGGATAGGATAGTACATTGAGTTTTCGAGAAAACCAGCTATTTTTTTCTTTTCCACGTTTCTAAAAAGACGACGGATTAATTAACTGACGGCAATGGTTGGCTCCTGGGATCAGCAGTTTGGCCATTTAAAATTCAATCTTTAATTTCCAAGGAGGATGAAGAGTTTTGTCTTTAATCATTTCTATCATTTTTTTTCTTCTAATATTTCGATGATTATATTTTTATTTTTAACAGTTTAATGTATCTTTGAGTAGGTTAGCGTCAGAGTTGATCATTTCCTGTAGGCAAAAGCAAGGATTTCACGGTGCCTGTACACATTCTCAATCCTTCTCAGTGGTGTTCCAGCCAGAAAAATTCATCCCGAAAATTGGTGTATTTCTAGTATGAGCAAAGAAATCAACCTCTGAGAAAATTCAGCAAGTGACGGTGACCACGCCCACAAATGCGGCCCGCCCTTGGGGCGGGGCACATGTTATATGAAATTTGCATAAGCCTAGGTGCCCTCTCTCTCTGAATTTTATACTGGAAAATGGCAAAGAGAGACGCTGGATGCTACGCTGGCCATTGTCTGCTGCTTCTCCACACTACTATTCATGGTGTTTAATCATTAGAAGAGACTGAAACCAGGTAATTTGAGCTGAACAGTCAAGCGAATTACACCACAATAGTCTGACGAGGTGGTGCGTCCCCCGTACTTAAGCACAGAGCCTTCCCCCCAAATCTGTACTTGCTCTGGCAGTACATCAACTAAAATTGGAGCGATACAGAGAAGATTAGCATGGCCCCTGCGCAAGGATGACACGCAAAATCGTGAAGCGCTCCTCTTTTCTTCCTAAATACGTCACAGTCATTTGTCACTTCAACGAATCTTCTTCCATTGAACTATCACACAGAGTCAGCAAAATGAAGTTCGGGTGATGCTGTACAGCTCCTATGAGGGTTGGGAAGATCTGGTAACGGTAAAGGCAATGCTCAAAAAACATTGCACTCCACCCTGCAACTCGATCCTGAAATGGTGAAGGAGACATGGGACAGGAATGTGACTTACATCTATGGTCAGTCCGATTGCCATCCTTTTCCCGACTAATTCCAAGCTTTCGGTAGTCACTGTCTTCTTCTCTGTACCGTCGGCAAGTTTTCCCAGCCGAGAACGGGGTACTGGAAAGTCCCTTCATGCCAGACACTAAATCATAAATGGCATTGTCCGATACACGACAGGGATATTTTTTTCGAAGCGAGAGTCAACATAAAGGAGTACGGACAGAACTCCAACGGCTCTTTGTTTTAATATGCGACGATGCTAAAACCAAACTCCTCTGACGTAACGCGGTCCTCACCCTTCTGAGTGTGGAAATTACGAACTACCTCCATGTTGCGCCGTCAACCAAAGTCAGTCTTCGCTCCCTCTTTGGTGAGGATGGGGTATTTCTGCTGCGAGTAATACAGTTTCTTCTCTCCCGGCGTATGCCGTTAATGGAAATTCAGCTGTTTACTTTTACGTTTCTCTCAGCGAGGGAATCTGGAGTTGAGCGTCATGCCAGTTTTAGCCAAAGATGGCGCTGTCTCAGCGTCAGACAAAATTCTTAATGTCCTGAGAAGGGCGTCAGTGGTTGGTCTCTCCTTATCTAATACAGCAGAGATTTGAATGGTCGCGATAACTTCAGTTCATGTTTGGATAAGATAGTACATTGAGTTTTCGAGAAAACCAGCTATTTTTTTCTTTTCCACGTTTCTAAAAAGACGACGGATTAATTAACTGACGGCAATGGTTGGCTCCTGGGATCAGCAGTTTGGCCATTTAAAATTCAATCTTTAATTTCCAAGGAGGATGAAGAGTTTTGTCTTTAATCATTTCTGTCATTTTTTTTCTTCTAATATTTCGATGATTATATTTTTATTTTTAACAGTTTAATGTATCTTTGAGTAGGTTAGCGTCAGAGTTGATCATTTCCTGTAGGCAAAAGCAAGGATTTCACGGTGCCTGTACACATTCTCAATCCTTCTCAGTGGTGTTCCAGCCAGAAAAATTCATCCCGAAAATTGGTGTATATCTAGTATGAGCAAAGAAATCAACCTCTGAGAAAATTCAGCAAGTGACGGTGACCACGCCCACAAATGCGGCCCGCCCTTGGGGCGGGGCACATGTTATATGAAATTTGCATAAGCCTAGGTGCCCTCTCTCTGAATTTTATACTGGAAAATGGCAAAGAGAGACGCTGGATGCTACGCTGGCCATTGTCTGCTGCTTCTCCACACTACTATTCATGGTGTTTAATCATTAGAAGAGACTGAAACCAGGTAATTTGAGCTGAACAGTCAAGCGAATTACACCACAATAGTCTGACGAGGTGGTGCGTCCCCCGTACTTAAGCACAGAGCCTTCCCCCCAAATCTTTACTTGCTCTGGCAGTACATCAACTAAAATTGGAGCGATACAGAGAAGATTAGCATGGCCCCTGCGCAAGGATGACACGCAAAATCGTGAAGCGCTCCTCTTTTCTTCCTAAATACGTCACAGTCATTTGTCACTTCAACGAATCTTCTTCCATTGAACTATCACACAGAGTCAGCAAAATGAAGTTCGGGTGATGCTGTACAGCTCCTATGAGGGTTGGGAAGATCTGGTAACGGTAAAGGCAATGCTCAAAAAACATTGCACTCCACCTTGCAACTCGATCCTAAAATGGTGAAGGAGACATGGGACAGGAATGTGACTTACATCTATGGTCAGTCCGATTGCCATCCTTTTCCCGACTAATTCCAAGCTTTCGGTAGTCACTGTCTTCTTCTCTGTACCGTCGGCAAGTTTTCCCAGCCGAGAACGGGGTACTGGAAAGTCCCTTCATGCCAGACACTAAATCATAAATGGCATTGTCCGATACACGACAGGGATATTTTTTTCGAAGCGAGAGTCAACATAAAGGAGTACGGACAGAACTCCAACGGCTCTTTGTTTTAATATGCGACGATGCTAAAACCAAACTCCTCTGACGTAACGCAGTCCTCACCCTTCTGAGTGTGGAAATTACGAACTACCTCCATGTTGCGCCGTCAACCAAAGTCAGTCTTCGCTCCCTCTTTGGTGAGGATGGGGTATTTCTGCTGCGAGTAATACAGTTTCTTCTCTCCCGGCGTATGCCGTTAATGGAAATTCAGCTGTTTACTTTTACGTTTCTCTCAGCGAGGGAATCTGGAGTTGAGCGTCATGCCAGTTTTAGCCAAAGATGGCGCTGTCTCAGCGTCAGACAAAATTCTTAATGTCCAGAGAAGGGCGTCAGTGGTTGGTCTCTCCTTATCTAATACAGCAGAGATTTGAATGGTCGCGATAACTTCAGTTCATGTTTGGATAGGATAGTACATTGAGTTTTCGAGAAAACCAGCTATTTTTTTCTTTTCCACGTTTTTAAAAAGACGACGGATTAATTAACTGACGGCAATGGTTGGCTCCTGGGATCAGCAGTTTGGCCATTTAAAATTCAATCTTTAATTTCCAAGGAGGATGAAGAGTTTTGTCTTTAATCATTTCTATCATTTTTTTTCTTCTAATATTTCGATGATTATATTTTTATTTTTAAGAGTTTAATGTATCTTTGAGTAGGTTAGCGTCAGAGTTGATCATTTCCTGTAGGCAAAAGCAAGGATTTCACAGTGTCTGTACACATTCTTAATCCTTCTCAGTGGTGTTCCAGCCAGAAAAATTCATCCCGAAAATTGGTGTATTTCTAGTATGAGCAAAGAAATCAACCTCTGAGAAAATTCAGCAAGTGACGGTGACCACGCCCACAAATGCGGTCCGCCCTTGGGGCGGGGCACATGTTATATGAAATTTGCATAAGCCTAATCAATAGCAAACGGATGTAAGCTAAGAAACCACCGAGTGAGTCGGGCATTCACATCCTTCTGTCTGTAAAGCCACTGAAGTGGGGTGTGATATGTCATGGGTAAACCACACAAGTACTACCGGAGGGCCTCGACTTCCCACTTAACTGCCAGACATTCCATCTAAATGGCTGAGTAATTACATTCCTACGAATGCAGCTTCCTGCTGAGAAACATGACAGGATCTTCCTCCCCATTGAAACAGTGGGAAGGTACTGCCCCCAAACCAAAAGCACTTGCAACCGTTTGCACTTGCAACAAATTCCTTCAAAAAGTCTGGATTTCCCACAGGTCTTAGCTCCTGCAGAGCACATCTCTCTGTGATGGATAGAGAGGAGTTCGCTGCTGACACTATCAATGAAGGAGCTGGGTTTGAGTTTGAACTTGATTTGTCCAGTGCGGTGGAAGATGAATCCTCAAGTGAGAACAGCTGACTGACTTTATCACTCAGTCACTTGCGTCGTCAACCTTCACAGACTTCTTCTTAACATTCTTTAATGAGCCCAAAAAGTGAAAGCAAATAGAAAGGTAATTGGATGTGCAAATCAGAGATACAAACTGGTTATTTGAGGAGCTGTCACAGGTAATGCAACACTGACACACCTAAATGTGTGAGGCTTTTCAGTCTCTTAATGGCTGTGTTTGTTCTGCTTCTCTTCTTTCCTGTGTTTACTCTTCAGTTCAGCAGCTGATGACTTTTTAAAGATTGTGAGGGCCAAGTTGAACACCTCTAGCCCCTCTCTGTCTAATGTCATTTTCACAGATAGTATCAGTACACGTCTATGAGGTGAGCGTGCACAAAGATAACCAGTGGTTCAAGAGCTTCTCTTTTGCACATGTGGAAAATCCAAAAAATGTTTTTGACCTTCTATATCCTAATAGTCTGGAAAAGATGTCTGTCTGCTCTTCAGACTGCAGAAGACATCCTCTCAGTGTGAAACGGCCCTCTGTCTGTAGCAGCTCATCCTCCTTCTATGTGTACACGAGCTGCTCCATGGAAAGAGTGCTTTCAATTAAATTATACAGCAAAATTGTTTATAATCCTCTGAACAAATTAAATAATGTGATATAAAACATACTGAAATCATTTTACACTGTCTCATACTTGATCTTTTTAAGTTTTGTTCTCTCCTTGATTGTCAGAACAACACTACAAAGACAAAATCTTCAACACATTAGTGTACCCGGCCAATAAAGACAATTCTCTGAAGGGAGACACTTTAACAACTTCATTAGGGTAACTGATGGTGTAAACCACAGCTCGTCTGCCTGTGGTTAGGGGAATCAATAAAATAAAACTGAGTACAAACTTGAGAAACCTGAGACGAGAAAACCTGACACCAGAGAGCAAAGTCAAGGAATTTAACAGCGAAATGACTTCAGCTGTGTGTGTTTATATAATGGCATTTCATCTGAACAGACATCACAATCAGGAAATACGATGAGCTGAATCAAATTTAGGATCTGAGTGGACAGACACAACATTGTTTAGGATTAATGACATGACTTGACACAAAGAACTTTCACATGTTTGAAATCAACAGGCTGATATCAAGCATCAGGTCTTTGTTAATGATCACTGAAAAAGAAACTTGTGTTTAAATTCTTACTAAAGCATTCATTACAAAGATATGAATATCAATACACATGAATGAGCGCACACTTCTGTATTGTGTCATTATATTTATAAGTGGCTTACAAAATAACTAAACACTTTCTGTGTATGAAGCAGCGGGAGCCATTGTGCTCTACAACAACCCTGCAGCCATTTGACAAATGAAGGAGAAAGAAAGCCTGAACAATGTGTGTTGTGTCTATCAAAACAAATAAATATGTACTTATGTAGTATTTATCTAAGCATAAATAATAAGAATTAAAGACTGATAGAAACTATAGGGCTGAAAAGTGAGGAAGTACAATGACAGCTGAAGAAACCCAAGAGCTTGACATCAGACAGAAAAGGAAACAAGTCGTCGCCAATAAACTAACAAACCCAATTGTGCTTCACTCAGAATATGGAGACAATGTAGAAAGTATTTTAAGATAAAGAAGCTTTTATCTTTGGCACCTCTGCACGTTAACCACCTTTTACAACCCTCTCAAATATATGCAGTTTTTAATGTCTGGAAAACATCCAGGATTAAATCATTTAGAGACCTATACATAGACAAACTCTTCACATCCTATGAACAATTACACTCCACATTGAACTTTCCAGCTACACATTTCTTTCACTACTTTCAAATTCAAAACTTTGTTAAACAGAACCTGAGCAATTTTTTCACCTCCCACCTCCCTCTATGCTGGAAAAAATATTAAGGACTCAGACAGCATTTCTGTAATATATAAAACTTTTTAAAGTCCCTTCTTCTCAAAGATCCAAGAGTATAGTGGGGAAAGGATCTCTTACTCAACACGTCAGAAAAGGAGTGGAAAGTAGCAAACAACAGAATTCAGTCAAGCTCCATATGTGTAAAGCATGAAATTATTCAGCTCAAAATTCTATATCGAGCACATCTGTCTCATTTAAAACTGTCCAAAATGTTTCCAGGACAAGATCCAACCTGCGAACGTTACAATCGAGCTCCAGCCTCACTAGGCCACACCAAATTAACATCGTTCTGTACCAAAATCTTTAAATGTCTATCAAACAGGCCTGAGAGTCACAATCCCTCCTAATCCATTAACAGCTGTGTGTGGTGGGCTCACAGAGGGGCTTCAAGTGCAGAAGGACAAACAAACTGGAATGACCTTTACTACACTACTGCCACACAGACTTATCTCGCTCAATTGGAAGAATCCTAACTCTCCTATTCTAAGTCAGTGGGTAACTCATGTTATATGCTATTTGCAACTAGAACAAATGAAATTCTCACTTAGAGGATCTGTGCAAAACGTTTTCAAAATGTGGCAGGATCTAATAAATAACATTTTAGAATAAGAATTTAAATTGAGAAGTCAGGTTTTCTTTCCTCTTTTTTATTATCCTGTTTATTTTTATACATTTATTTATCTACATATTTTTACTAAAGTTTTACTCTGCTGACCAAGCTCTCTTTCTCATGGATAGGGATCAATTTGTTTCAAACCTAGTTTTGTTAAACTTTTCTTGCTTGTATGGAATGTTATTTGATTTTAATACAATTAATAAAATGTTAAAAAAAGAGAGAGAAAAGGAAATGTGATATGCATCCCCAAGAATAATGAACCATAGACCACCCCTTTGATTGTTCTAAGGTCCTCAAGCCCCATTAATGTGTAGTAAAAGCAGTCTTAGATACAATACAATACAATACAGTTTATTTTTGTATAGCCCAAAATCACACAGGAAGTGCCGCAATGGGCTTTAACAGGCCCTGCCTCTTGACAGCCCCCCAGCCTTGACTCTCTAAGAAGACAAGGAAAAACTCCCAAAAAAACCTAGTAGGGAAAAATGGAAGAAACCTTGGGAAAGGCAGTTCAGAGAGAGACCCCTTTCCAGGTAGATTGGGCGTGCAGTGGGTGTCAAAAGAAGGGGGTCAATACAATACAGTACAGTACACAGAACAATTTCTCAATATAGTAAGAAATAAAAAAATATATATATATATAAATTTTTGAAGTACAGAGCAGAATTTAACAGTAGATGATATATCCCATAATAAGATAAAATTGGTATGTTCCTTATCTGTCTTTTCACGATCAATCTCCATGTTGTATCTTCACACTGGTAATGCTCTGGCAATTCCCAATAAAAATAATCCCTCACCCCAAGTATGTCCTTATTCAGCTTAAACCAAGCTGTCACGGTGGTATCTACCCCTATCCTATCCAATGTCCATACTTCAGTTTCCTCTCGAAATTCAACTGCATAATTATATGCAAATTCTCACAGACATCAAATCCGGAAAGTCACCACACTGCCATCGGAGAGTTCACGAATTGCCTTATTTTATTATGTCCAAGAGTAGTACCCTCTGTACTACTGATAATGTTGACACAATCAAGTTCCTTGTATTCGTATTTGAAAAGGTCCTTCACATGACTCAGATACAGAATGTAATTTACTAACCACTCATTCATTGCTGTCCTTCCACTTATCTTAACTCTTCATCACTGCCTATGTTTCAGATATCTCCTCTTATTATTCCTTTAGGAAAATTTTTTGAGCATTAACCCTCTACCATACATGGAGCTGATGAATTCAAATGACCACTGTTGATCATATTTTTAACTGTGATCTCATGGAGGTGGGGGTCTCGCGTAGGGTCTGGCAGTTCTGTGCTTACCAGCCTGTTGATGACATCCATATGTTGTGGCTTATCTTTACTCCTGAGAAACAGATAGCTGTGTGCGTGAGGCAGACCTCTCTTCTGAAACTCAAAAATATGGACTCTTGTTACAACCACTCCTAACATCTGCTTCTGCCTGATATCATCCATAAACTCTTAGTTTTATTTGAAACACTCCTACAATGATATTGGGCCTTGTCTCTGGCCTCTGGCCTGGCCCTAGAGTTTTTGTAGGTACAATATCAGGTGACCCGTATCTATACACTAATGATATTGCGTCCTGATAGTTTTTCATCATATACCTTGGACCTCCTTGGAATGCTGAAGGAAAGATATAAACCCTCCCCAGAGCTAATATGTGAACTTGTGCAGTTGTGTTTAGGTGACCCATCAACCCATTGTACATTTTGATCCTCAATCATGCTTGGGCTTGACAACACAGTTCATTCGATTTCCTTCTGTCCTCACATAAGAATCAACCCAATGTTGCTGGTTCAGCCTCCCTGCACCCAAAAACTGGTTGAAGGTATCGTCCTTTATTCCCAGCTATTAACAGTAATACCGTGTTTGTGTTACCTTGACCCTCAAATTCGCTGCAGTTGTTCTTCTTTCTACTCCACATAGAGCCCGTGGAGGTTCCAACCTAATATTTGGTGTCCAGCTATGATACCTGTGTGGTATAGTGAATATACCTTGGCGTCCAAGTTCAGATTAAGGAAACGAATCCTCTGGCTGTCTCTGGCAATCATCATTTAACTGGGAACAATAGGGTCCTCTATGAGGAGGAGGGATAATATTCACAGAAAGAACCATTAGAGTACTTGATGCTTTTCATGAAATTCACAGCATCTGCACCTTGACCTGTCTGGCACCAGAAGCAGAGGTAAGACAAGTCTCCCTTCATTACAACACCTACTGTATGTCCCTTTGCTAGCCTGCTCCCCCATAATAAAACTTTAACTGCAATCCATCAATCTCGAGAGTTGTAGTAAGATTTGGGGCTCCCCTTTCCCTTTGACTTTACTCCCTGCTACGCTGAACATCACACTCTAGTCTGGCTCTGGTTGTTTTTGGTGTCTCCTGGGCCCGCACTGCTGCAATGGCTGTGGTATTCTTATGATTTCACTCCCCATGTTCCTCTGGGGTTTATTCTTCCTGAGCATTGCGTGTGCATGGACATCCAAAACAGTTTGCACATTCATATCCTCAGGCAATTCATCATTCCTGGTCTGGTGCATCACTTCTTGATTTCTTTTGCCCCTGACTTCCTTAGCTTTTCGTTTTTCACATTGTCTCATCATACGTTTATACATTTGATCCCTTTCCCTAATGGAAGCTTATTGCTTTTGAGAAACAGCTACCTGTTTTTGTCCATTTGGCAGTTACTTTCTGTTTGACATCTTCAGGGTTGACATTGGCAGTGCAATATCTACTGGAATGTGTTTTTGTAATTCAGGTTGCAAGAAAGTGCACAATATTTGTCATTTCAACAAATGGCGCATCACAAACATTAACACTACTTTTATGAATCCCATAGCAAATGTCTTGTAACGGACACAGAGATATACATTTGTTACAGCCATCTGTTGGAATGAAAATGTGAAGAATTGTTACAAATGCTTGTGAAGTACCATATGTTGGAATGACAGAGACATGGCAACCAGACAGACACACAGATACGCAGACACACAGACTCTTTGCCTTTTATTAAGGTGGATAAGCTGTTATCTGTCCATCTAGCAGATACTCTCTGTTGGATGTGTTCATTGTTAATGTTTGCAGTGCTGTGTGTCTGCTCCATTGCTCTGTGATACACCGTTAGCACAGGATTTCTACAAGAAGTCGTAATGTTTGTTATACACCATCTATTGGAAATACAAATACACTAAAAATGTTAACGAAGTGCCATCTGTTGGAATGGAATAAACAAAACAACTGGATGAACAACAACAAACAGAAACTTTTATTAAGATGGATATAATGGGCTGGCCTGCTGTTTTATGGACAGGAAAAATCTGACAGCTGACAGTCTGGAAATCTGCTGTACACATCAGGGCACTATATAACCTGACATTCTCTTAACCGTCTTAATGGCTTCAGGTTGAGTCCATTATAACACCAAAGTCTTTCTTATAATCAGTACTTTCAAGTTTCAGACCTGCCATTGTGTTTTCAAACCTAATATTTTACTTCTTGTGAAGACATGGAAGTGTCTGATGAAGGGTGGGCTCCCAGTAGAGAGCTAGTTTACAACATGAAGCCTGTTGACCTGCTGTCCCCCAAAATGGATTGCACTATGCAGATTATTGACATAAATATGTGACTAGTGACACTACAAGGTGCTTCAGTGACACAAAGAGAGACGAGGGGACCTCACATGAAGGTTGTATTAACAGACCACCTGTGTGTCACATATGAACTCTTGTGTGGTGAGGACCTCTTCACTGTCTGTGTCAAAAAGGAGGGGAATGACAGCAACACGACACACACAAACTCATGTAAAGTCGTACGTCTGCCATCATTGAGCAGCTGCTAACTGTTTAATTAAAACTGAACTCGTATGATGGAGATGGCAGTCCTCTTGTATTGTTTATTGTACTGTTCAGAGTTTCTGAAGAAAACATCACTTGTCTATACTCTAATACAGTATGATTTTAAGAAAACTGTAATATTAATATAAAATAGAGTATCTAAGACTTAAAATATAACAGAAGATTGTATTGGAGAGATCTTGACATCATTTCCTCCTTTATTAAGAACTTTAATTGTCCTTATAGTGATGATGACTAGCAGACTCATGCAGTGTGGTGCTCCTCGGTGCTTCAAATCTGACAGATGCAGTTGTTTAGTTTTGTTTGATAAAAAGTTGCAAATCAGTTACACAGCAAATGTCTTCAAAATAAAAAAGCACATCAGTTAGCGCTGCTGCATTGGAATTCTGAGAGTTTACCTGCCACTGCCACAGAGAAATGCATGTTGTGTGTTTGATGATTTAAGAAAAGAAAGACATCCAGTAAATCAGACAAAGACAATCAGCACAACATCAGACTGACAGATAGCAACGGGGGGAATACTGTATGGAATTTAATGTGAGGGTCCTGAAAAGACAAAAACACACAGCTGTTACTGTACACTGTATGTGTGTGTGTGTGTGGGCCTCTCATGAGCACAGGGTGGTCCAGCACACTCCATGCAGGTTCAGCTCAAAGATGTCAGAGGGGCTCTGAGCAGCACAGCACAGGATGGAGTGTCAGACCACCACTGGGCACAACCTCAGCTCATCTGAACCTGCTGATTTAATGTGCTGCTCGCTGTGATGAGGAAAGAAAGTCAAAGTGACTGAGAACAAAAAAACAAAAACAGCAGACAGAGGAGAAGAAGGAAACTGCAGAGAGCCAGCAGCTGAACCACTGTGGAGCTGTGAGGAGAGACCACCACAGCCCTGAGCGGCTCCTGACAAACAAATATAATGAAGACATCTGAGATTTGATGAACTCATTAGTGAGTAAGAACTGAAATGAACAAACAAACATCCTGAGAGAATTTGTGAAGCAAACACAGCAGAGAGACGCCTCATGTGAATTACGTCAGCCGAGAGAATATGGCAGTCGCAGGGCCTCAGTGTATAAACATCTCAGTGTGCAGGCAGGACGGCTCTTCTCAGGATGGCATCACTCTACTGACAGACATGGAGTTGAATCAACTGAAAGTTGGCCGTTGCTTTCCTCACAGTAATGCATCTTGTGATAAACTGATTTTTGAAACTGAAATATATGGACTTTGTTACACTTTCTCGTGTCTTTTGCTTTTATCGACAGTCTTTGGAAATCTTCTTGTCATCATTTCTATTTCTCATTTTGTTCAGCTGCACACGCCGACTAATCTTCTGATCCTTTCACTTGCAGTGGCCGATTTCTTAACTGGTTTCTTTGTGATGCCAATGACTTTGGTTCTCCTGATTGAAACTTGCTGGTACTTTGGAGTTATTTATTGTTATTTGTATCAGGTACTGGCAAATTTTCTCAGTGTAGTCGTGATATATAATGTGGTTTTAATATCCATTGATCGTTACATTGCTGTCTGCCATCCTTTCTTTTACAGCTCAAATATAACTTTAACTGCTGCAAAGATCAGCACTGCTGCAGTGTGGCTGCTTGCACTTTTAATTACAGTCATATTTTTATATTTTTCTAAAATTGTAACAGAAATATGTGACGGATTTTGTGGTGTATATTGTGGTAATATGACGTTTTTTACTTTACTCATAATTTTTATTCCTTATTCACTGATGATTGGTTTTTATATCAGAATATTTGTAGTTGCAAGAAGCCATTCAAGAGCCATCAACTGTATGATAGAAAAGAGGCAAACTGTGGAGGTGAGTGACAGAAAAATATCAAAACCGTCTGAAAGAAAAGCCGCAAAAACATTAGGAGTAGTCGTGGGGGCTTTTATTATCTGCTGGCTGCCTATCAATGTATTCAATATGAGTAATCCATCTCCTGACCTAATCACATTTGCCATTGCTAATACGTTTGTGTTACTAAGTGAAGTGAGCTTTGGAGTTAATCCAATTCTTTATGCTTTTCTTTATTCCTGGTTCAAAAAAGCGCTTAAAATCATCCTGACTTGTAAAATATTTAGTCCGGCTTCTGCAGTGTTCAATATATTGTAAATGTTAAAACATAAAGAAAAGAATTTTCTTCTCTTACATATATTGATTTTTTTTTGTAACATGCCTGTGTTCATTTTTCATGTTAGCAGCTCATTTCTTAAACATATTTATTATCAATTCAATCTTTTTATAGTCACTTTATTGTTGTAAATGGCATTTTGTACTCCAATAGAGTAGAGTGTAGACTGTTTAGAAAGGTTGCTTTTACTCACCATCATTGTTTTCCTTAAACTTCTTATTTTCAGAATCTTAAATAAAGAGCATTGTAAATGTAGGAGACTCTTGTCAGTTCATTTCAATACTTCAGGGTTTTTGGTGATGTTATTTCTTTTTATGTCGTAGAATGATTTTGTATTTTGCATTCCTTTAGGACAAACTTCATTATCTGGTTATAAATTGTTAAGTCATGTCTTCAATTTTGCTCAAAATCTAGAAATGTAAAGATCTTTAAATCTCTGCAGTTACAGTTTGTGTGTCCACAGCAGAGCTCAGATGACGGCTGAAATTCTCTTCAGCTTTTGTCAGGCAGTTGGGGATTTGTTTATGAATCAGATCTTATAAGATACTTGTTACTTAATTAGTTTAGTTTTGTCTCATGGTAAACTTTTCATTTTAAATATGAAGCTCATGTTTCCTATTCCTGCACTTTAATCCGCACTCCTCCTCACTAAGGCAGCAGATGACAGACGAGTGCTGATGGAGCAGTCGGCCTTCACTCCTCACACTGCTGGCTCACTAAATGACACTGAGGTGACTGTGAGGAACTGAAATGGACGACTGAGAAGGTCAAATGAGGTTTGATGTCCACAATTAAACGTTGGATTTGCTGCTTTAGACTGACGTTTGTTAATATTTGTGAAGTCTCATTAGTCGCAGCTGCTCACCTCATACAGAACACAATTAATACTTCAGAGAACAGTATTGTGTTCAATTCTAGAGAAACAGAGAAACTTAAACCTTTAATAAAGGAATTACATTTGGATCTGAAGAACACTCTGCCTCTCATAGATCTTTAAAATATTTTTTTAATTGATAAAGAGTTGTTTCTTACTTTTAAAAAGACCCTTGAATGATTTTCAAATCATCTTCATAATCTTCCTTGGTGTCCCTTCTACTAGTGTTGCTGCAGTAAAGTATTTTTGTGCAAATTTAGCACATGATATGCAGGGAGACATTTTTTGTGAATTGATTTAACGCACTTCAAGTTGTCTTCAGCAGCTTTTTTAAGAGAATTCCTTAGAACATCCCACTTTTCAGGACGGTACAATGGAAGAATGTAAGATCATTAGATTGTCATTATTTGCAAATAAAAAAATGTTTATGAAAATCCATCCATCCATCCATTTTCCAACCCGCTGAATCCGAACACAGGGTCACGGGGGTCTGCTGGAGCCAATCCCAGCCAACACAGGGCACAAGGCAGGAAACAATCCCGGGCAGGGTGCCAACCCACCGCAGGACACACACAAACACACCCACACACCAAGCACTCACTAGGGACAATTTAGAAACGCCAGTCCACCTAAACTGCATGTCTTTGGACTGTGGGAGGAAACCGGAGCGCCCGGAGGAAACCCACGCAGACACGGGGAGAACATGCAAACTCCATGCAGGGAGGACCCGGGAATCGAACCCAGGTCCCCAGATCTCCCAACTGTGAGGCAGCAGCGCTACCCACTGCGCCACCGTGCCGCCCACCAGTAAACATGACCCATAAATTGTGTTTGAAGATATTATGGTCTGCACTGTATAAGACGATTCCTGACGGACTCTCAGCTCCTTTATTTCTGCTCTGCTCAGCTGATGCTTTACTTGTTCCACTTTAAGAGTTGCCCCCTCATTTCAGACCCCCTTGTGTGTTTATACAGGAGGTATTATGATGTGGTGGTCTTCACTTCTGCCCTTTTGTTTTAGTGTTCTTGTTCCAGTCCTTCGCCTGGTCACTGCCGGTGTTGAATCTCCATGTTCTCTCTTTGCATGTGTGACTTTTACTCTTCAGGATGGCAGAAGACTTTTATTATCCCAGAGGGAAATTTGTGAGCAGCAGGAATGTGTGACACATAGGACATTGTTAAATAGGGACAAGAAAATAATAAAAGAGACCACACATGACAGCCATTGTTGTAATCAGCACACACACATTATAAGACTTCTACAGATCAGAGTAACGATTCTTGAACAATAATAATGAAGAGCACACAATAATAATTCAGAACTCCGCAGGACTCCTGCAGCTACTAGAATTCAGAAGGCTGAGAGCTCTGAGATAAAAGAGAACTTCAGTCTGGTGGGTCTTCACGCTTGAGACCCTAAACCAGCAGCTTAATGGCCACAAGTGACACTTTGGAAACAGAGGATGGCTGCTTTGTGACAGAATGTGTGATGAACGTGCTCTGGCGGTGCGCACGGATGCAGCGGCTCAGTTCTCTTCAATTCAGTGTTTAGTGTGTATGTGTGTGCTAGTATTACTTCATGTTTTATCTACATCTTGTCGAGCTGACAACTTCTGCAACCGACGGGGACTTCTCAAGATCGGAGTGTGCAGCGAGGGGAGTGTTTCATCAGAGTTTCTCCGCTCCCACGACATTCCGGCGGACATAGCGAGGAGTCCCGGCTCTCTGTGGATTATCATCCCCACAGGTAGGCTACGGAGGCGGCGCAGAGAGAGAAAACAAAAGCGAGGCTGCAGGGCTGGTGCGTCAGCGAGGTTACGCAGGCAGCCTGTTAAACCACCGCTCCCCAGTGTTTTTCTCACCAATGCCAGATCTCTCATCAACAAAATCAAAATGAACTGAGGCTACAGGTGGCAACAAATAAGATTGTAAAGAACAGTTGCGTTCTGTTGATCACTGAATCCTGGCTTCACTCATTGATCCCAGACTCTGCTATCCCGCTAACAGTCTACACTGCACAGTGCCATGACAGGACCAGTGACTGCGGTAAGAGCAGAGGAGGGGGGGCTGTGAATGAACGTAAATAACAACTGGTGTACAAATACAGTAACGCTCCCCGAACTTGGAGTATGTGACTGTTAGATGCAGACCCATTTATCTCCCTAGAGAGTTTACTGTGGTCATGATTACCACTGTTTACATAGCACCAGATGCTAATGCAAACTCAGCTATTGAACTTTTACACCACAGTATTGGCAGTAATCTGACCAAGCACCCTGATGCTGTGTATATCGTTGCTGGGGACTTTAACCATGTGGATTTAAAACCTGTGTTCCCTAAATTCCATCAGCACATCAAGTGTGCCACCAGAGAAGCTAACACTTTGGATAAAGTCTACACAAACATTAAACAGGGCTACAGGGCTACACCGCTACCTCACCCGGGCCACTCTGACCACACGTCACTGTTTTTAATCCCAGCATACATCCCACTCAGGAAAACCACCCCTAACAGCACAAAGACAGTTAAAACTTGGCCAGATGGACCTTCTCAGCAGCTGCAGGACTGTTTCAGTAGGACAAATTGGGACATCTTTGAACACCCAGACCTTGAAGTGTTTAGTGACAGTGTACTGTATTATATTAAGAATTGCACAGACACTGTCACAGTGGATAAACATATCCAGGTCTACCCCAATCAGAAGCCGTGGATGACCAGGGAAGTCCGGAGGCTGCTGAAAGAGAGGAACACTGCCTTCAGGTTTGGTGACAAGGCCCTCTACAGCACAGCCCATGCCAGCCTAAAAAGGGGCATCCGAGATGCCAAGTCAGACTATAAAAGGAAGATCAAGGAACACCTGAATAGCAACAACGGCAGGCAAGTGTGGATGGGTGTCTAGCACATGACCAACTACAGGACCAGTCTCGGAGCTTTGGGAGGTGATTTATCGCTGGCTGAGGAACTGAACCACTACTTTGCCCGGTTTGAAGTGGATCCACCAGAGACAGCCAGACCCCATCCAGATACCAACAACAGCCCCATCTTCACAGTGGGGGAGCACGAGGTGAGACACATGCTGCGGGCTGTCAACCCACGGAAGGCAGCTGGACCTGACGGCATCTCAGGACGCGTGCTGAAAGACTGTGCAGACCAACTGACTGGGGTCTTCACCAGGATATTCAACCAGTCTCTGTCTCAGTCCATTGTACCATCCTGCCTGAAATCCTCTGTCATAGTGCCTCTGACCAAGAAACAGACCATCACCAGTCTTAATGACTACAGGCCAGTTGCACTGACCCCTGTGGTTATGAAGTGCTTTGAGAAGCTCATCAGGAACCACATCATGTCATTCATTCCTCCCATGCTTGATCCACACTAGTTTGCCTACAAAACAAACAGGTCTACGGAGGACGCTGTGGCCACTGTTCTCCATGCTGTTCTGTCCCATCTGTAGCAGCAGGGGAGCTACGCACAGCTGCTCTTCATAGACTTCAGCTCTGCCTTTAATACCATCTTACCCCACAGACTGGTGACCAACCTGTCAGACATAGGACTTCCACACTTCACCTGCCTTTGGATCAAGGACTTCCTGAGTGATTGCACTCAGAGGGTTAGAGTGGGTCCCTACTTCTCCACACCCATCAGCCTCAGCACTGGCTACCCACAGGGCTGTGTGCTGAGCTCCCTGCTCTATACCCTCTACACTCATGATTGCATTCCTGCCCATCACAGTAACACCATTGTTAAGTTCGCTGATGATACCACGGTAGTAGGGCGCAACTCTGGGGGGGATGAGTCCGCCTACAGGGATGAGGTGGAGCGGCTGACAACATGGTGTAGGAATAACAACTTGCTCCTAAATATAGCCAAGAGCAAGGAGCTCATCGTGGACTTCAGGAAGAAGGCAGACAACATTCAGCCACTCATCATCAATGGGAACTGTGTGGAGAGGGTCTCAGACTTCCACTTCTTGGGAGTCACCATTAGGGAGGACTTGACCTGGGGAACACACACTGCTGAAGTAGTGAAGAAGGACCAAAAGAGACACTACTTCCTGAGGGTGCTCAGAAAGAACAACATCCCTGAGAAACTGCTGGTGTCCTTTTACCGCTGCACAGTAGAGAGCATCCTGGCCTACTGTCTCAGTGCGTGGTTCTCCAGCTGCATAGTAGCACAGAAGAAAGAGCTCCACAGGGTCATTAAGGTCACCCAGCAGATAGTCGGCTGTCCTCTCCCCTCACTAGAACTACATAGTTCCTGTTGCCTTAGGAACGTTAAGAAAATTCTTCAGGACCCATCACACCCAGGACATGCATTGTTTGAACGCCTGCCTTCAGGCAGATGTTTCAGATCCATAAAGACTAAGACAAGTAGACTGAGAAACAGTTTCTGTTCTTCAGCCATCACCATGCTGAATGCTGCTAAGTGGTCAATCTGACCGAGTGCACCTTCATGTTTACAATACAGCCCTAAGTTAACATTGGATAAGGGACAAGTGCAATATGACGTATGTATGAATGGAAAACAGTGTTCTGCTGTTATGGACTATTTTGGTTCTTATTTTATCCCCTTTTTATTTTTGTTTTAATTGTGTTTTTTTATTTTATTTTATTTTAATTTTGTTGTACAATGTCTCATTGCTACAATGACAATAAAGATTTTTTGATTTGATTTTGATTTTTTTTTGAGAATCGAATTGGCCTTCTTTACCACTTGTTTGTGATGGCAGTCAGTGAGAAAAGGCTGCTGCGCACCCCCACTTTCACTGCTCATTTTAATGTTGTTAGTCGCACAGTTTTTGTTCTTTTATTAAGATTCACAAAACAGCATTCATCATCCATCTCCTTAGATCACTAATGCAGAGTAGGGTCACAGCCAGGGGCCAAGATACATGGGCCCAATTCTGAAGCCATCGCCCACCCGAACACTTCATTCTGATTTCCGTTAGTCATGAATTGTCAATCATTTGAGCTGCTCATCTCTAAGTGATCCAAGGCCGTTGAAAATCGTGTGTCTCTAGAGCACTTCCACAGGAGCTGCCAGCGGTCAATGGCTACTCTCAGCTCACAGGGAGACGTACGCAGAAATGGAGTTCAGGTTAGGAGAGCTGGCTGAGTGTTGGCCTTGAAACGCTGCCCCATGTTTGAGTTCGGCTTGGCACCGACTGTAAAATGACTTCAGTTCACAGACAGGCAATGGGCACTTATCATCACACCTGCTGTGTCCCGTCTCTTTTATTAAACACAAACTGCTGTTTGTACAGAACAAATGAATAAAGTTGAGGCAGCCTGCTGATGCCAATATGTACTGAATATAAAAATCACAGCAGGCCTTTCACTGGACATCACAGGTCAGACTGTAAAAACTATCAGCAGTGCTGAAGATCAAAATAACAGCAGCTTGGGCCACACTGTCTGTGCCTGTCAGTGGCAGCCGATTATTTCTTGAAAAACACGCAAAGAGGGTTAATGAGTCCCCTGGGGTTCATTAGGAGTGATACACAATGTTTGACAATAATGAGATGGCAGAGAGGCTGCTGTAATCCCTTTAGAGACTGTATAAATATCACCTGCAGACGCCTGCGGTCAGGTACAGCAGTCTTAGCATGTCTGTGGGTAAACGTGGCATTGCTGAGGGAAATAAAATGGAATTTAAGAAGCCAAAGATTGGTTATTGCTTTCCTAATAACAATGCATCTTGCACTAAATTAATTCATGAAACAGAAGTTTATGTTCTTTTATATATTTTCTCTGTTGTTTTGATCTCAGTCACTATGTTTGGAAATCTTCTTGTCATCATTTCTATCTCTCATTTCTTTCAGCTTCACACACCGACTAATTTTCTGCTTTTTTCACTTGCAGTGACCGATTTCTTGGTGGGTTTGTTTGTGTTGCTCATTTCTATAATTTCACAAATTGAAACCTGCTGGTACTTTGGTGTGATTTACTGTTACGTTTATCAGACACTTGCTAATTTGTTTGATGTGGCCATTGTTACTCATATGGCATTAATATCAATTGATTGCTACATTGCTGTTTGTAATCCATTCTTTTACAGCTCAGAAATAACTCTGAATGTCACACAGATCAGTATTGTAGTGATGTGGTTGTATTCATTTATATTTACATTCACTCTTGTATATTTTAGTTATATTGACACAATGGGATGTGAACAAGTATGTGCATTTTATGGATGTGACTATGAAGTTTATGTTTTTTTAATATTTATTTTTATTATCCCATATTCAGTAATGATATGTGTAGCTGCGTTTTCCCAAAGTTTCCAAAATTCAGCAGCTCTAACTCAAAAAATGGGATTCAACAAAGGCCTGACACGCAGAAATGATTCCATAGACAAAATATCTTCGTTTTTTAAAGTTTAGTTAAGTTTCAAAGTAAAACAGTTCACACAAAAAAGAAAATTAAAATAGCAAAAAAAAAGGGAAAAATTATAATAAGAAAAAATTAGTTCTAAGCTTAATCTTGTTACATCTTAAATCGTTACTAATCACTTATAATTTCTGAACCATTTCAAAATGGTCAGAAAACTGTATGCTTATCCCAATTCTAACTTAAAAATGGATCTTTCAAGTCCCTGTTTACTGGGACCTGCTCTAAACACAACAAGAGCTTATTATCACACTGTTTCTCAGTTACAATAAGAAGGTTCTGTCTCTTACTAACTTATAGGGGGAAAAGACTATACCATTGTCTATGACTATGGAAGAAATTATATTCTATTCAAATAAAGCAAACATTAATATGAGTTTAACTCAAAACTTTAACTTTCTAAGATTGGCTCTTACATTTCCGGCCCCTAATTGGCTATGCAGGAGTGGAGACAATTACTGTACTTCAATATGAGCCAGTTAACTTTATATTAACTATTGTTTTCAAATCACTAGCAATAACACTGCAAACAAACATTTTAAAAATGTCATATTTCAAACATTGGCTGTTTCTTGACAGTTTATTCACGGGTCTGTCCAGTGTGCTGGTAAGAAGGTTCTATCTCTTACTAACTTATAGGGGGAAAAGACTATACCATTGTCTATGACTATGGAAGAAATTATATTCTATTCAAATAAAGCAAACATTAATATGAGTTTAACTCAAAACATTAACTTTCTAAGATTGGCTCTTACAATATGCTCATATACAAGAATATTTATAGTTGCCAAAAGGCATTCTAAAGCCATTAAATGTTTGATTGAAAAGACGCAGTCGGTGGAGAGCAGCAATTCAAACACACCTAAAGCGTCTGAAACAAAAGCAGCAAAGACCCTCGGACTGGTGGTGGGTGTCTTTATGGTCTGCTGGTTACCTCTCACTTTGTTTGATTTTTGTGTCAATGGAATTTCAGCTCTGTTAGATGATATAAGGAACTTCTTAGTTCTGGTCAGTGAGGTGAGCTTTGGAATTAATCCAATTATTTATGCTTTTTTTTATCCCTGGTTCAGAAAAGCACTTAAAATAATCTTTAGTTTTAAAATATTTAGCCCTTCTTCTTCAGTGATTCATTTATTGTAAATTTTAAAACTTGATGACAGTGTACAGTAATAATCAGTGCTGACAATTTGCATTTATTTATGTTGCATATTTTGCATTCTGTGTATATAAATGTAATAAATTATTATTATTATTATTATTAATAATCAGCACTGAGCAGCTTCTTCGAATTCTAGAAGTGTCATCCATTTTCTTTACCGACTCCTGTATGCCAGTTTTATGTTTGGTTGTTGGTGTGGTGTCAGGACAGGCACTCCTCAAAAAAGGAATGTCACTGTCGGCCAGTCCAAGAGTCACTTGTGTGCTCACCCGCCGTCGCTCACACTGTCCACTAAATGTGACGTGGGGGACTAAACCTAAAGATGTTGAAACAGAGAAAACCTCAAATCCTCCCAGACGTGGCGATGACACCCTGAGTGCAGGTCCTTCGACATGTGACGTTGTGACAAAAGCCATTCCAGCCAGGCATACACTACAGTATGTCAAAAAATTTGCAGGTCAGTTTACTAAAAATACTTTTCAAAGGCAACAACTTTCATTATTTAAATCTGTCTGTCATTGATTTGCTTCCATTGTTAAGTCTCAGACAATGCGTAGATGAAAAAAACAGTAAACTGTGAGACGTAAAGAAAAATGCAGTGAGTGAGCAGTAACAGCAGACAAGTGTACTCCATGGCAGATGTATTTGAAGATGGCGATATATCTGTAAACGCAAATTCAGTTTGCCATTTTACTTGTGAATTTTTAGTTCCTTCATCTCTGTTGTTTCTTGGCCAGGTCCACTCATACAAACATTGCATATGTTTAAAAAATAATACAGTAATTATTTAAAATCTAAACTGTAATCTAATCTGTAAAGCACTAATTCCTGATGAGTATCTTGTTTCTCCCTGTGTTTTGTTATTCAAATGATATTCTTGATGGATTATTTAGATGCCATGCTGCAGGTCACATCACAAATATATGAAACTTGGTTTACTGTGAAATAATAATTTATGTCACATTTATTTAAACCTGAAAGCCCAGCGCACTGGCTAACCCCTCATGTACAGGAGGCCGGTGGTCTGTTAACGTCACTCCAGGCTGACTGACATTTGTTAAATACGCTGTGTGTGTAACGCTGTGAATGTAAGTCATTGTGTTTATTCATATATTACTAAAGTCACTCACTTGTCTTCACTTATCAAAGGTCACTGTATAAAATAACAAATGATTTTCATTTTAAACACAATGATGTTGTTCTTGTCTCTGTTACCAACTGAATAGAGTGATAAAGGGGGTCTCCTTAGAGAAAGTGCACCAAACCTCGGAGTCCTCCGTGCTGACGGAGTTCACAGTAAACCCCATCATGCAGCACTGCTGTGGTATCCACATGTTGGTGACTTTCAGATCCACAATCCTGAGGCCAGATTGACAGTTGGACATGAATGAGACCCCTGCCAGTGTTGGTAAAGATCAAGTGGGCACACGATATATTGCTGTTTCTTCATTCCTTTTCACTTTGCTGCACTTACTTCTTTGACTTTTCCTGTTTTTTTCCCCTCACTGTTGCCCACCCAGACTCAGTTGTACTCATCCTTTATATAGCGCTGTGCACAAACACAACTTTATTTGAAATGCTGTCTCTAATATTTACACTAAACTGGCTCACCTGCACTGTTCTTTTCTCAAAGCTCAGATTTGCAGAAGATGCTGGACGTCTGCATGTTATGATGTGTTATGAATGTCAGTTTTATTCTGCTCTCCTCTACTGGGTTTTAGATTGTGTAGACTTTGATTTTCTTAATGGTTTTCTTACTTTAAGTTTTATTGAAATTTGTTGAAATATTTTTGTGTCCTTTTGTAGTGTCATCCTTTATTAACATACTCTCTGGATTTTATTTTCACTTCATTTTATTGGAGTATTTATTGACTTGTTTTTAACCGTCACACATTCTCAGTAGTTTTTATGGATTATCCATCCATCCATCCTCTTCCGTTTATCCGAGGTCTGGTCGCGGGGGCAGCAGCTTGAGCAGAGATGCCCAGACTTCTCTGTCCCCTTTATATGGATTATTTATTTATTTATTGAAGAACATTTGGCTGCACTGCACTTTGTTTCTTTGGTTGTTGATTTGGTGGATTGTAATAAAAACATTTAACACTTTATGTACTTACCCCTTGCTGCATGTTTGTGTCCTCATTTGTCTGGCTCATTTTGGTTATGGGAGTTTGCATGTTCTCCCCGTGTCTGCGTGGGTTTCCTTCGGGCGCTCCGGTTTCCTCCCACAGTCCAAAGACATGCAGGTTAGGTGGATTGGCGATTCTAAATTGTCCCTAGTGTGTGCTTGGTGTGTGGGTGTGTTTGTGTGTGTCCTGCGGTGGGTTGGCACCCTGCCCTGGATTGGTTCCCTGCCTTGTGCCCTGTGTTGGCTGGGATTGGCTCCAGCAGACCCCCGTGACCCTGTGTTCGGATTCAGCGGGTTGGAAAATGGATGGATGGATGGATGGTTCAAAAGACTCCCAAATGGAACAGGGAGCATGGAGCTAACCTGCACTGTCACAGTTCTACACCATACACTTCCAACTCCTCAGCTGGTCTCTGACTCCCAGATTCTCCTAAGCCTAGCACACTCCAATTTTTGGGGTCATTTTTGCCCCATTTTTGCCAAGGTCAGGTGGTGCAGGTGTGGGGTGCACAGAGTGCCTAACCCAACTCCCAAGGCAACACAGTCTTTTGAATGAGGCCTAACATTCATGGTTTCCCTAACATTAGCTTGACCCTTCAAGGGTGTTTTTGACCCCGAGGATGGTGTGGAAGGGGGTCCAAGTGAGATAGCAAATAACACAGCTTGGCGCCCTCTACCACCACGGTTTTCAAACTGTGGTACGCGTACCACTGGTGGTACTTCAAGTCATGCCAAGTGGTACTCGTGTGGTCCTTTATTTTCCACGGATCGATGTTGCTAGAATGCCAATATGTTCCATATAATCATATATAGTATAAGTATACTACTGTAAATGCGTGGAAGAATCCAAGCCGGCTTTTATTAGCGTGGGCACCCATTTCCTTAATTAGTTTAATATCACTTTAACGTCATAATTATAGTCATTATAGTGATTATAGTGACTTTTTCTTTAAAACAACACGGGTGTAAATTAACGATTCATTGACAGTGGTACTTCAGTTTACTGGTCCTCGTGGAGTGGTACTTGTTCAAAAAAGTTTGAAAACCGTGGCTCTACCAGACGCATCCCTCACTGGGACTCTAACCTGAACTGTTTCCCTGTACTTCAGCTAAATCTGAACTGACCCTTGAACCTTGATCAACTGAAGCAGGTTTCAACCTGAACCCAACCCACCCCTCACCTCGGTGCTATTCTGTCCCTTCTCCCAACCATAACACTAGCCCTATACTGGGGGGGCAAACACCCGTACCTCAAATCCCTAGGCTCTGTGTTTGGGGAGGTAGTCTTGAATGCTAAAAAATGTCTTATAAAGCCCCCAGCCATAAACAGAAAGATGTCCAAAATGCAAAAAAAAGTGCAAAACAACACACACAATAAAAGTTGAATGTCATGCAAAACAAAATAACTTGTGTAAACATCCACTCAAAAGTCCAGTAAATACTTGAGGCAAAAAACTGAGGTACTATTTACAATAAGTATAAGTTCTGCAAACTGAATTCTGAAGGAAGAAAAATAAATAAATAAATCAAATACTAAACGGTTTCTTCCTTAACTGCCTTAGCGTGACAGTTTTTCGAGAAAAAAACTTGTAAAAAGCGTTGCATTTGTTTGGTTTGAAAAAATTATGCATTAAATGTCATCTTTCTACTGTAAAATATGCAACACACTTAATGTACAAAGTCAGAAATGTAGAAAGTATAATAATGATACAAATCATAATAATAATGAATACTAATATCAATATAAATAATGCTAATACCGTATATACTGTCAAAACGTGTTATTTGTGTGGTATATCTTGAAGCACGGTGAAATACAAAAGCAAATGTCACAGTCGTGACAATAGCAACCTGATCCCCTGCAGATTTTCTTTCCATTCTGATCAGCTTTTGAGCAGCACACTGCACCAGTGTGGCTGACACGAGCGTCGCTTTCAGATTCATCACAATCACTTTCGATTCCACTGCCTGATGACAGACTCACTCCATCGTCACTGCTCGTATCACTGTCAAGAACGGGCAACACCTGGACTGCTGAAAATCGTTTGTTCAGAGATGCCATTATGAGGCCAGGAGAAGGCGTGTCTGCACCGTTGTCTAGGTAACAATCAGACCTGTCGCTTGAACAAGACACGCCCATACCGTTTCCCAAGCAACGCTCAGCACTAACGCTGTTGCTGTTACCACTTTTACAGCCCGAGTAATCCTCGGGTCTAGCACTTATGCGATACCTGCAGCACTGTCTCCGCGCTCATTCCACATTAGCCTTATTGTGCGCTGCTCTTTCCTGCACGTAAGCCGGCTTCTTTTTATGTGTGTCTCGGCTTCATGGTGGCTACTTCTCCGAGGGGACAGTCACTTACCTGGTGTCTTACTTTAAGACTGGCCACCCCAAAATGCTTTCATCCAGAACCTGTGGTCAGCATCAATTTTACCACCACCCTCAGATGCCAGAGACACTCTCAGCATGTCTTTTGCACCGACCATCTTGCTTCAATGAAAGAAAGAAAAAAGGGTAAGTGCACCATTTGAACTATTTACATGGGATCATACTAAATAGTTATGCTCCTGCTGATTGCTTTTACTCTGGAGCAGCGCTAAGGCATTACACCACACCGTCCATTACTCTTTCTCCTTGACTGTGATGAGAGCTGGCCAGATTGCACCTCGTACCATTAGATCCATCTGTTATGGCCTACTGGCTATACAAGTCATCACACTTCATCCCAGCTGGGACAGCAGTGCATTCACATTATCTATTTATTATTTTAATGAGTTTCTGTAAGCCAGTCACTGGTTTTCTAGCAGGAAAGAAGGTGTTGCTTACTGTACGACTCATCTGCACCTCGGTATGTTGGTCCCTTTCAGATAAGGAAATAAGTTGGGCCAGTTATGTATAAGTTGTCCTTTCATTTGCATGATAAGGCACATCTGATGTTCTTGTTTCAAGTGTAGTACAGGTCTACCTTGAGTTCATATTGTAGAGTGCATCGTTCACCAACCCAATATGATCGTGGATGGCTGTGAAGAATTTGAACTCCAGCATGTGGACTCTCCCAATAGGGCATCTTGGGTGGAATAACTTGTACATTGGTGAGTTTCTGGTCCAGAAGGTCATTCTTAGGTCATTATTTCATACCTGTTTTCCTCATAAACCAAACACTTGCCCCGGATGCCGAGCCATAGTGTGGCAACTTAATATGCGTTACCAGTTCACTAGTCCTACATATAGGATGTAATCTTGGCTGCTAAGAGTGTGGCCTCAAAGGTCAAGGCGACTGATGTCATTGACATGACAGGTTAATAAGTCACAAGTGATGACCTCTCCTTCTCTGAGATTGAGTCAGTCAGTCAGTCAGTCATTTTCCAACCCGCTATATCCTAACTACAGGGTCACGGGGGTCTGCTGGAGTCAATCCCAGCCAGCACAGGGCGCAAGGCAGGAAACAAACCCTGGGCAGGGCACCAGCCCACCGCAGGGCACACACACACACACCAAGCACACACAAGGATCACCAATGCACCTAACCTGCATGTCTTTGGACTGTGGGAGGAAACCCATGCAGACACGGGGAGAACATGCAAACTCCACGCAGGGAGGACCCAGGATGCGAACCCAGGTCTCCTTACTGCAAGGCAGCAGCGCTACCACTGCACCACCGTGCCACCCTTCTCTGAGAGTAAGGAAAATTCAAAATAGATCTGTGTGGTTGTTGTTTTAATCTTTATGATATGACAGATAGGGGACGCTGTCGACCCCTTGAACCCTCAGACAACACGTCAGACACCAGGTAAAAGTCAGAAATGAATTGAATTTCATAAATTGTGCACAAAGCACCTCTACCTCCACTATACTCAATAATAAATCAATGAGCAATCATAATAACAATAAACAAATCCTCCACTCCACCCAGCAGCTCTGTCGCACTCCCTCCCAACTCAGTTTGCTGGGTTTCCCACAGTCCTTTTTATAGTCCTTGACCCGGAAGTGCTTCTGTCCTTCACTTCTGGGTCAGATGAACTCTTCTTTTTCTTCAGCCCGGAAGTACTTCAGTTCTTCTGTCCCCGTGACGAGGTAGTACTTCCGGGCTATAATAGAAACACTTATGCTTCCCTGCAGCGTCCCCTGGTGACCCCCACGCTATTCAGCAGGGCTGTGAACCCGAACTCCATTGTCCATGATGCCCTGCGACAATTTGGGGCCTCTCCATGCTGCAAGGAGGACTTTATCTAGCGGCCTGGGGGAGTTGGCCGGGACAAACTGCTGGCCATCCCTCACAATGAGTATTATTGTTCTACTCTGCAGCTTCCTGAGGAAGCAACTTGAACTCAAAAGAAGTGCAATGACTGAAGAAATTTATCAAGAAAAACATCATGCTCCATCGCTGGGCAAAACCCTGGACACGCTCGAAGCTGTTGTGGAAAAGAGGATGGTGGAAAAATTGGAAGAAAAATTCATTCCATCCCCTCCAGGAGGCGCTGTCTTGGAGCACGTTTAGTTACCGCCTCATTTTACTACCGGGTGCTAAGATACGCCTCTGGGGGTCTTTTCTGCCCACTGCTCACAGGCAATTCAGTGCTTCCTCTCGACATATTCTTTAAATTTATTTTGAAATATCTGCGCAATATATGTTTATTTATTTATTTGTTTGTATATGCCTTTCTTTATATTTATTTATGTGCTTATTGATTGATTGGCTGTATTGTTTGTCCAGTGAGTCTGTACTCTTGTTTTTTATGTTTCTACTGCTGTATGTATCTGAATTTCCCCTTGAAATTAATAAAGTTAATCTAATTTAATCTAAATTTGGGTTTTGATTTTTAATTTATTATTCGGCTTTGACAACACATTGGGTGGTTTCTTGTTTAAGATCTTCTAGTTTGTATTTATTGACGTTTCTTCTCCACCACTGCATCAACGCATCTGCCAATAGTGCATGGAGCAAATGAAAACACGAAGAGCATCCTTGGTCTACACAGTCTGGACAACAGCAGAATGAAACCCCTGACAATTTTAGATTTTATAAATCCAGGCCAGACTGATGTTTTAGCCCTCAAAAAGAAGACACGTGTCGGAACGAGAGGATATCGATACAGGGAGACAGAGGAGACTCTGCAGGGATGCTTTGAAGCAACGGACTGGGATATTCTCTGCTGTTCCCATGGGGACAATATAGACAATCTGACAGACTGCATCACAGAATACATTAACTTCTGTGTGGACACTGTTGTTCCCAAAAAAAACTGTTCGTTGCTTCCCCAACAATAAACCCTGGGTAACTAAAGATATCAAAGACACACTCAATAAAAACAAGAGAGTTTTCAGAAACGGTGACAAAGAGGAGTTGAGACTGGTACAGAGGGAGCAGAAATCTAAGATTGCAGAGGGAAGAGACTGCTACAGGAGGAAGCTGGAAAGCAAACTCCAAGAAAACAACCCCAGGGAGGTGTGGAATGGAATGAGGGCCATTACTGGCTTGAAACAAAAGAGAGGTGTTGGGATGGATGGAGATGTGGAATGTGCAAACAATCTAAATCTGCACTTTAATAGGTTTGACTCCCCTACGTCTCCTCCCCCCACACTCAGCTCCTCCCTCCTCTCCTGCCTGCACAGCCTGTCTCTCTCTGTCCCTCTCAGCTGATGACATTAGAAGGGAACTGTGTAGACTTCATCCCAGTAAAGCTGCAGGTCCTGATGGCATCAGTCCCAAGATGCTCAGGTGCTGTGCTGCCCATCTGTGTAGAGTTCTACATCTGATCTTCAACATGAGTCTGAAACTGCAGAGGGTCCCGTCACTCTGGAAGACATCCTGTCTGGTTCCTGTCCCCAAAAAGACCCACCCGTTGACCCCCAGCGACTACAGGCCAGTGGCTCTGACTTCACATGTCATGAAAGTGCTGGAGAGACTTCTCCTGAAACATATGCGTCTGCTGGTGGAACCCTGGCTGGACCCCCTACAGTTTGCTTATGGGCCCCGTATCGGTGTGGAGGACGCCATCATCTATCTGCTGAACCAGGCTTATTCTCATTTGGACATTGCTGGGAACACTGTGAGGGTCATGTTTTTTGACCTCTCCAGTGCTTTTAACACAATCAGACCATCACTGCTGGGGAATAAGCTCATGGAAATGCAGGTGGATGCCCCACTGGTAGCCTGGATTACGGACTATCTAACCAATCGACCACAGCTGAAGAGCTACTGCTCTGATAGTATCCTGAGCAGCATGGGGGCGCCGCAGGGAACTGTCCTATCACCCTTCCTCTTCACCCTCTACATGTCTGACTTCAGGTACAGGTCTCAGTCATGTCATCTGCCATGACTGAAATTCTCTGATGACTCTGCCATTGTATCAGGGAAGGACAGGAGGGTGGTGGACAGCTTTGTGGAGTGGTGTGAGCTAAATCTTTTACAGATAAGCATCACAAAGACAAAGGAACTGGTCGTGGACTTTAGGAAGCAGGCTCCTTTTTCCACCCCTGTCACCATCAGAGGAACTGATGTTGAGGTGGTTGAGGACTACAGGTACCTGGGGGTACACATTGACAGTAAACTGGACTGGTCCAAGAACACCAACACGGTTTTCAAGAAAGGGCAGAGCCGACTTTACCTACTGAGGAGGCTCAGGTCTTTCAATGTCTGTAGGAAAATGCTGACTATGTTCTATCGCTCTGTGGTAGAGAGTGTGGTGTTTTTTGCAGCTGTGTGCTGGGGCAGTGGGGTGAAGACAGCTGAGGCCAACAGGCTGAACAAACTGATTAAAAAGGCTGGTTCTGTCCTGGGTGTCAAACTGGAGAACCTGGCGGAGGTGTCTGAGAGGAGAATGCTGAAAAAGCTTCTCGGTATCATGGAAAACCCCTCTCACCCCATGCACGCCTCCTTGATGGGTCATCGGAGCACACACAGCAAAAGATTCATTGCCTCCAAATGCAGAACCGAACGCCACAGGAAATCCTTTCTACCTGTGGCAAGAAGACTGTATAACTCTTCCTCATTCTGTAGGTGATCTTTCCCATCATCACATGCTGCTATCTCATTTATTCATACCATAAACACTAAGTCACTTTTCATTACCACTTGCACTAATAATCTGTAGTTTTATTATATCTGTTATAGTTTTAGTTATAGTTGTTTGTTGCTTTGCACAAATTAGTTATATAGTTATAATACAAACTATTAGTTATAGTTATTTGATACTTTGTTTAGAGTTATTTTGTTATTCTGTTTATTTAGTTATTCTGTTTGCACTATTATTACTGATCTTTTTAACTCTTTATTACCTTATCTTTATTCCTCTTGTTGCACTGAGCATGTATATGACAAAAGAATTTCCCTCGGGATAAATAAAGTTCCTATCTATCTATCTATCTATCTATCTATCTATCTATCTATCTATCTATCTATCTATCTATCTATCTATCTATCTATCTATCTATCTATCTATCTATCTATCTATCTATCTATCTATCTATCTATCTATCTATCTATCTATCTATCTATCTATCTATCTATCTATCTATCTATCTATTATATAGTGCCTTTCACATATCTATCTATCTATCTATCTATCTATCTATCTATCTATCTATCTATCTATCTATCTATCTATCTATCTATCTATCTATCTATCTATCTATCTATCTATCTATCTCTGGTGTCAGAAGAATGAGTCAGAGACATCACAAAGGTTTGGGGCAGCCACCCATATAATATGCTCGGCTGCAAATTGCTCTTTTTTATAACAAGAAGTGTATAGATCGGAGTCCAAAACAGAACAGCCTATACTGAGGCAAGATGGCAGTTTTAAAGGCCCAGAAGGGAAATGACGTCCTCGTTGCAGGAAGTGGGAGTGGTATCCTGTTGTCCGGAATTGATGTCATCCTCGGGGCCGTCCAGAGGCGGGATTTCCCGGGACAGGTCTGCAAGGGACTGAGAGAGATAGTCAGTACACTCCGCAGCCCCCTGGCCTGGCGTAGAATTACAAGTGTCTAGGCCCTTCAGCTGTTTCCCATGCGCACGTGTGTGACACATTTGCATTTCAGGCAGTGTGAGTTAGTTTAGATATGTTAGTTTCTACTCCATGGGGTTGATAATGTCTGGCATTGCCGTGTTCTACAGCTGCTATTTCAGTGGCACATGTCTGGTAAAGTACATTGAGAGTACGTGTGTGTTGGTGGGGAGGTTTGGCAACATCGCTGAACGAAGTATCCAACCTTGGACTAAGTGCCAGTCCATCACCCACTGCAGCACACACACTGCGACTCGCTCTGCTGCATCTTTTTTCCAGTTTCATTGGCTCTAATCTCAACACGAATGTTCACTTTCTGCGACGAGTTCATTTGTTGTCCCTGTAGGTTTTTTCCATTTTCACTGCCATTCAAAAGACACGTCACTTAAACTGTCTGACAATGTTAAACTGACCTCGCTGAATGTGTGTGTGTCCATCGGTGGGCTTCATATAGAGCTTCTTCATATAGAGCTTGTGACTGCTGCCGCTCTTCACAAACTCCATCTTAAACAGTAGTTCAATGTGAAATACACACTCTTACACCTCCTGTTTGTGGGATCAGCAGCAGGCTTGCTGGCTTGCCACGTGACGTGCTCCTCACGTGGAGCTTTGAACATTTAAAAAACACAACCGCAGCCATCCTAAAGTCTCTCTCTCTCATGTCTTCTCTTCTGCCAGACTCCTTCTGATTTGGTTGCTACTTTTGAGCTGCTGTACTCGTTTGATGAGGAACACTTTGTGTTCTTTAGACCAGGAGTCAGGGCTGGGACATCACATCTGACAGCTGTTCCCTTTGTGGCTGAACCGCTTCTGATAGAGACTTGTGTTTGTATCTGCCAGAACAGCAATAAAATGTCTACATCATGGAAACCGTTCTGTGCTCTCCTGTGCAACTTTGTGACCCAAGCTTGACAACTGGTACCTGGTGGGGCGTTGCACAGATGGATCCTCTGAACGTTCCCCTTCCAACGGACCCGTGAACTGCTTAGAATTCCAAGAGCTAAACTTAAAAGAAGTGGTGAGGTGACCTTCTGCTGTTATGCACGTAAAATATGGAATAGCTGACCAGACTAATATGGTGGAGCATTTTAAAAAACTGCTAAAAACTCATTACTTTAGCATGGCTTTCTCATAGCTATATTTTAGTGTAACCCTGATATTCTGTAAATGCATTGAATTATCATTCTTATCAAGGCTCCACAATCTGTACTAAACCCTACTTTCTCTGCTGTTCTTTTTCCATTTTTCTGTGGTGGCGATCTGCACCACCACCACCTGATCAGGGCAACATGCTGTCCCTACGTTGATGGATTGAAGGCCCAGAGGTCAACAGGACCATCAATATGAAATTGAAACCTGAAAATCATGAGGACTGATTGAGATCATTTATGTTGGGTAGAATGCCCAGTGGGGTCTGGGTGGTCTCTTGACCTTGGAACTCCTGCAGTTTTGTTTTTTTTTTCTCCAGCCTTCTGGAGTTTTTTTTTGTTTTTTTCTATTCTCCAGGCCTTCGGACCTTACTTTATTCTTTGTTATGTAGTATTGCCTAATCTTTTTTTTCATATAAACTTTTCTATTTGCATCTTGTAAAAGCACTTTGAGCTGCACCATCTGTAGAAAAATGTGCTACAGAAATAGTTGTTGTTGTTGTCGAAAGCCCATCTGATGTGCTCCTGGCACAATGGTGGGTTTCTGCCCAGTGCCCTAGGCTGCCAGGACAAACTCGGACTCAATGTGTATTTGAAACATGAGGTTTGAAAATGGATGGAAAAAAAACACAAAAAGAAAATCAATGAAATGATGTCGCATTTAGTTTTGTAAAATTACTGAAAAGGAAAAGCTGATATTAGAATTTACATGTTTAAGTTACTGTCTTGATGCTTTAATTAATTCTTTGTTGTATTTTACTATTGTCAAAAAAACCTTTGACTATTGACTAACCAATCTATTTTTCCTAATCTAATTGCTTACATATATATTGAGTAAGTTCACATTTATTCACACATTACAAATTGTTCAGACTTTCTTTCTTTTTCATTTGTCAAATGGCTGCAGGGTTCTTGTAGAGCACATTGGCTCCTGCTACTTGATACAAAGAAATTGTTCAGCTATCTTGGTAAGAAAATATAACAACACAATACAGAGGTGTGAGCTCATTCATGTGTTTTGATATTTTATTTCTTTGTAATGAATGTTTTAGTGAGGATTTGAACACAAGTGATCATTAGCAAATACCTGATGCTTGATATCCATGTGTTTGGATAAACCTCAGCATGTTGATTTCAAACACGTGAAAGTTCTTTGTGTCAAGTCGTGTCACTAATCACAAACAATGCTGTGACTGTCCACTCAGATCCTAAATTTGATTCAGCTCATCGTATTTCCTGATTGTGATGTCTGTTCAGGTGAAATGCCATTATATAAACACACACAGCTGAAGTCATTTTGTGTTAAATTCCTTGACTTTGCTCTCTGGTGTCAGTTCTTGTCTCAGGTTTCTCTACTTTGCACTGAGCTTTATTTTATTTGTTCCCCTGATGTCCTTTCCCCTAACCACAGGCTGACATAATCGGTTGCTCTGACGAAGTTGTTGAAAGCGTCTCCCTTCAGAGAATTCTCTTTATTTGCCAGGTGCACTAATGTGGATGAGGACTTTATCTTTGTAGCATTGCAACATACAAGAACAGCATCAAATATAAAAACATCAAATATGACGCAATGTATAGTGATTTCATTATGTTTTATATTGTTTTTTAAGTTGTTCAAAGGATTACAGATCATTTTAATTTTTATATTGGTATGATTGTATGTTTTAACTGCAATTCTGCTTTCCATGGAGCAGGCCATCTACACATAGAAGGAGGACGTGCTGCTACAGACAGAGGGCCGTTTCACACTGAGGGGATTTGTTCAGTAATCAGAAGAGTAGACAGACACCTTTGGCAGACAAGTAAGATTTAGAAGGTCTTTAAACAGCACAATTATATTTTTAAGAAGGGTCAAGTTTGAATTGTCATTTTCTGCACTTTCCACGTGTATAATAATGAAGCTCTTAAACTGTTGGTATCCTTTGCGCTTGCTAACATCATGGATGTGTACTGATATGTGCTGTCAATATGACTTTAGACAGAGAGGGGCTAGTGGTGTTCATCTTGGTCCTGACAAGCTTTAAAAAGTCCTCAGCTTAAAATGAAAATATTCATCCTGCCATCTGCTGAATTGAAGAGAACAACCGGGAAGTGGCCTCACACCGGACTACAGCAGTGACCTTCTCCATCACTCTGCTCCTGTTCACCCACTGAGGTCCTCTGATTCTTGTTGTGCTCCACACTAACCTGCACTCTGTGGGTGACAGCAGGGCCCTCAGTTTTATAGCGCCCTGACTTTGGAATGACCTCCTGAAATTAATGTGATCAGCCGACTCCATGCATTCTTTTAAAAAACAACTGAAAACTCATCTGTGCAGAAGGCTTTGAACTTCACCTGACATTCTGCTCCTCTTTCAGTTCACCTCTCTGTCCAGATGCTCAGGAGAATTTGTGTGTGTGAGAGTTATATCACCATTGATGTGATTTGTTCAGACTTTTCTTTCATTATTGAAGTTAGCATTTTACTCTGGTTTATTGTCTTCTATTCTATTTAATACTTTGTATATCCTTATTTATCTGTTTAGTGTTCTATAGGGAAATATTTGTACCCAATGTTACATATAGCTGCTGTTTAAATAAGTGCCTTGGGCATGGGAATGGTGCTATATAAATAAAATGTATTACTATTACTTCTACTACTGGGCAGCACGGTGGCGCAGTGGGTAGCGCTGCTGCCTCACAGTTAGGAGACCTGGGGCCTCATGCATAACGCCGTGCGTAGAATTCGCACTATAACATGGCGTAAGCACAAAAGCCGAAATGTTGTTACACACAGAAAAATCCAGATGCAGGTATCTGTGCGTATGCAAATTTCCATGTTCTTCCGCTACATAAATCCCGATCAGCGTGAAAAGTAAAAATCGTGCAATTCTGTGAAAAGACAATGGGAAAAACAAGAGGGAAAATGTAAGAATTTCAGCGAATACCAAGTGGAGGCAAAGGAAAAACGTACTATTTGTTGGTTTAAACAGTAATATAAACAACAAAAGGAAGCTAATTGACTGACATAGCGTGTCAGAGAAACTCGAAAGCTCAAGTTCACAAAGTCGCACAGTGCCCGAAATAAAAAAGAAGTTGCCAGATATCAAAGTCGCCATGAAAAGGTGAGACGTAGTCCACCATCTGAGTGTCACATGAAAGCTTATTAGGGTACAGAGAAAAAAAAAGCACACAGTGGGAAAAAAGCACAAAATGTCAACTTCTATCTCAAAATTTCCACTCTAATTACGTAGTTTATTTTGTCATTAAAGTAGAACATCATAAACTTCATCTTAAAATCATTTAATTAACCAGTTTCTCAAATCCCATTGTAACTAAAGTAACACGTTAAATGCTTTGTTTTGCATTTGATCTTCTATGTGCTCTATGTGTGTGAATCACTACGTGCTTCTTAAACAGGCTTTCTCTTTCTCCGACAGGACACAGAATCCATTACATCCGTGATATTACAGCTCTCTGAATAACTAAAATACTGAGATGTATACGTGATATCATTTTCATGATAACAGGAGTTAAAGCATGTTATTAAACATGGGAACACGGTGGCGCAGTGATTGTGCGTGACCTCCGATGAAATAATTTATTGCAGCAGTACTCAGGGGTGGCTCTAGGCTTGTGGCAGCCCTGGGCAGAAAAAGAATCGGTGGCTCCTTCGCCCGCCAATATCAATATGGTATCTTATGCACGGTGGATGGTCATGTCCGTTGCAGACACTGCATAGCCTTGTACTCATGACACAAGCGTTTAACTTTTGCCGAAATTTGCCGCTGCGTTTTTAGCTGTGTCCTTATTTTCTCTTTCTGCTTTATATTCAATATATATTGGCGCGGTGGCCCCTGGGATTTGGCGGCCCTGTGCAGGCGCACAGTTTGCACATGCCTAAGGCCACCCCTGCAGTACTGTCTCTTTCAAACGTACTAACCTCCGATTCCTGTCCTTCCTTTTCTTTCTCCAAGTAACCGATCGCCACACAATCAGCTCTGTAACAGATGTTAAGCCATCTGTAAGCTTAGAATGCTGATTCTTCAAAACTTTTAAGGAACATTGAAATATCTTCGTAGTACGTGTTTAATTATTCTATCATTCACGCCTGTCCCAGTGAAGCATACAGTGCTTTTATCTGTATAATATAATAAACATATTTTGCTGCATTTCATCTTAAAAATGATATCGTCATCATATGTACATATGCACTTTATATAGTGGCTCAGGTTGTGCAATATTATAACTGTATCTCAAGTTTACAGTCAGGTGATTGTACTTAAAGTACAAACAGTTCTACAATGAGCACCTGATGGACTGATTGAGTGCGTTTAGAGCTCTTGGGATGAAACTGTTTGTGAACCGCGAGGTCCGTATAGGAAAGGTTTGAAGCATTTGCCGTGTGAGAAGCAGTTCAAATAGGAAGCATGGCTGAGGCAGCCTGTACTTGATGCTGTATACCGATAATTCTCTTTCCAATCAGCTGCCCTGAGTGGTGTAGTGAGAGTAATATGGGAAAAGATGATCTGCTGTGGCAACCCCTAACAGGAGCAGCTGGAAGAAGAAGAAGAAGAAGGTGCAGTGAGAGTAACAACGTTAAAGCAGTTATGGTACTTGGAATAGTTTGACCATTCCGTGGACCATTATATTGCTACAGGTTAATTACAATCAGATACATTAAACTGATAAACAATATGCGGTTAATTTCAGTGTATTTATAAAGCCACGTCAGGGACGTGGATCTGAAAAAGAATGATAAACCACAGAGGAACAGTAGCACTGCTTTGACGCTGGGTGCTGCCAGTCTTCAAAACCAAGCGGAGAACTTGCGTACGACAGGGTATGAGGTACCATGAAAATGTGCGTGGCTTTACGGCAAGTTTAGGTTTTATACATCGCGATTTGAACATGGAAACGTTCGTATGCAACATTTCTGTGCATACGCACCGTTTATACATGAGGCCCCTGGGTTCTTCTTCCTGCGTGGAGATTGCATGTTCTCCCCATGTCTGCGTGGGTTTTCTTCAGGTACTCCGGTTTCCTCCCACAGTCCAAAGTCATGCAGGTTAGGTGCATTGGCCATCCTAAATTGTCCCTAGTGTGTGCTTGGTGTGTCGGTGTATGTGTGTTCCTACTTTGTGCCCTGTGCTGGCTGGGATTGGCTCCAGCAGACCCCCGTGACCCTGTGTTTGGATATAGCAGGTGGGAGAATGACTGACTATTATTATTATTATTCCTTTTCTGTGTGGATTTCCTCAGGGTGCTCCACTTTCCTTCCACATTCCAAAGACCTGCAGGTTAGGTAGATTGTGGATGCTAAATTGTCCTGTGTGTGTCTGTGTGTGTGTGTGTGTGTGTGTTTGTGTCTGTGTGTCTGTGTGTCTGTGTGTGCGTGTGTGTGTGTTCACTCTGCAATGGAGTGGCGTCCTGTCCAGGGATTGTTCCTGCCTTGTGCCTGATTGTTACTGGGATAGGCTCCAGAATTGGCTCAAAGACTGACATTAAAATGAGCAGTGAAAGTGGGGGTCGGCAGCAGCCTTCACTCACTGACCGCCATCACAAACAAGGCAGCATAGCAGGTGCTAGAAATCTGTGGGGGTCATAAACTGAACTGACCACAGACAGAATACCATGCCTTGTAGTGGGCTTGTCTTGTAACTTTATCTGAAACTGTCCATTTCAGTGCACCACTGGGCACCCAGGGTGTGTTCTGTTGGGAGCAGACTATGGCTCAAGTCTAAGATCTTTTGTTCTAAAGTGCTGCCTTCTTCAGGAATAGAAAATAAAACTGTTCTGCTGTTACTCGCCTATTTGGTCAGGTGGAATCCCCCTTTGAAGCACAGGGATTGGAGATTTTTTGCCAGTTTTATTGCTTGTTCTGTTGCCACTGACTTTAGGCAGTCATCTACAGAGAAGTTATTGAGGACGGTACTAACAGCTTCCTCAGGAAATCCTTGGCACAGCAGGTAGAACTGCCGATTTATAATCCAGAGGTCGTCATTTCGAAACCATCTCCCCCTCAAATTTAGGCAGAGTGGTGACTCTGAGGATAGGGAACTGGCAATCAGAAGGTTGCCGGTTCAAATCCCGTAAATGCCAATAAGGACTCTGCTCTGTTGGGCCCTTGAGCACGGCCCTTAACCTGCAATTGCTGGGCGCTTTGAGTAGTGAGAAAAGTGCTATGTAAATGCAAAGAATTATTATTATTCTTGCATCTTCGGCTGTTCTACACAAAGCATTAGAAGCACAACTGGGAGAAGAAGTAGAACCAAAAAGATGTTCTGTACTTTTAAATTCTCCGTAGTCTTTACTTAGATTACCTTCAGGTTACCACAAAAAGCAAATAAAATCAGTGTCTTTATCAGAGACTTTAACTTAGAGGAACATCGATTTGATGTCTGCCAATAATGCCACTGGCTCCTCTCTAAATCTTGTAAGGACACCAACGAGTTTGTTACTTAAGTCAGGACCTTTCAGTAGTTGTTCATTAAGGGAAATTGGTAGGAAGCTATACAGGCAAGACCACTGAAATTTTACTTTTCTTTGGATGATACACACCATGATGTGGCATGGACCACACCCTGCTTTCATTGCAATTCAGGCTTTCTTTGTGTACCTTTACAGTGTAATTCTTCTCAATAATGTCTTTCATGTAAGGTTTATAGTCTTTGTGGAAACTTGAATTTTGCCTTAGTTTTCTTTAGAGAATCAAACAGCACGCTCTTCTACAATATAGCAATACAGCGATTGTTTGGCGTTTTAAGTGTTTCATCTTTTACAGGCAGATTTAAGCAATAGTGGCCACCTACCAGTCTTGCTGATTCTGAGACTATATGCATGAACTTGATGATCTCCTGCAACATTTCTTCTTTCTCTTCACAGCTGCGCTCTGGAAAGTATGAATTTTTTCTGTTTCCGTTATTGAAACACGACTAACTGAATATTTAGAGAGCTTACCACTGTACTTTGTAAAGTTATCTATTCCCTTGTTTGGGACACCGACCATCCATCCAAGTGCAGTCTTCACAACATGATGTCCCTTTTCTTCGCTAGGTGTGATTCGACACAACTCGAAGATTTTTGGGTTCTTAATACATATTAACAAATTAACTTCTGAGTCAATATGGGATAGACAGGCCTCTCAAGATATGTCCACTCTCAATGTACTCTTGTCGTGGTATATTTTCTGTGGTCACTGGAATAGAAACTTTTTCTGGCAGCTGATTACAGAACATTTTAACCTTACTGAGAAGCTTGGATATATCCCTTGCAATTTCAGTGTGACCTCAGAGAAGGGCATTTTGGATATTACTGCTGACATCTTCTGAAGGGAAGATTGACACCTACTGTCAGCAAGATAACTGTTTGCTTAAATGCGATTAAAAGAGTAACCTACTTAAGACCACAGCTGATTATAAAAAGGGGCAACTTTTAGAATGAGAGTATGGGAATAACAAGTACTTTTGAAGTAAATACTTGTGCTGTCTGTCTCACCCCAACAGTATTATTAAATGGTCTGATTGCAGATAAAAATACAGAGCTAGGTATGTGAAATAGATGTTTTAAAAAAAGGGTACTTATGACATCAATCAAGTAGAGGTTAGAAAGTTATAGGACAATTTAGACCATATATTCCTGAAATTAGTGTAGACCAATATTAGAAATAGAAAGGATTATAGTAGAAACACTTTGGTTATCATAAAGGAAATTCTTTAAAACTAGTCAGCATGTTGTAATTACAGCTGGCATGCAGGAAGTAGGGTAGAAATGTTGACTGATTTCCATGGCAGGAATGATTCTGGACTAAGACTTAACAGTAGTAACATGAGAAGTGAACAGCACCCATGGAACCCAGTAGGGCTGCCCAATGGGACTACAGTTCCCAGTGTACTCCCATGCATCCCTGTGGGGGTCCAAACTGGAGCCATAGCAGAAGGATACCACCACCACCCAGTATGCTAGGGTACACATGGTATCAGGAGGTAGTTTCTTATTGGCCTTCCCTTATAATGTCCACCTAACCTAGAAAGGACCACTTTCCAACCTAGTTGGTACGTCCGTCCATCAATCCATCTCCTTTCTTTATGAAGGTTTACTGGCCATGTAAAAACCATTCTCCCCAGCTGGGATGCCACCCAAACCATGTTGCCTATGACACTGTAACACTTTACATTTACTTATATTAAATTTCATCTGCCAGTCCACCCAGATTGGTATCATCACAAACTTTACCAGCTCGTTTTTTATATTACTATTCAAATCACTTTTTTATGTTAAAAATAGTAGAAGACTCAGCACTGACCTCTGCTAGATACCAATGTAACTTCAAAGAATTTTGATAAGTTTTTTCGTACCATCACCCTCTGCTTCCTGTTTCTGATCCAATTCTACACCCACCTACATATTATACCCTGAACTTCTACTTCTTTAAGTTTGATGAACAACATCTCATCTTTCCATATGCTTTCTGCAAATCAAGATAAATGTATGCAGCACTCTCATCATACACATATTGTGATGGGTCAGCAGCACATTCATTTTCTAAGACAGGTTCAAGTACAGAGAAGCCACAGTTAAAGACAGCTAGCAATTTAGCCCTGTTAGACCAACTACAGGTAGCTGCAGGGCGGCACACAAATCTGTGTGTGTTATGTTGTGTCTCACGCTAGCAGAAACCTATAAATCTGTGCAATTTACTGTATACTGGGCTCCCTGTTGGCTGAGATTCTGTCCTGTTGATTGTTCACAGAGCTCGACTGTGTTGATGGAGAGGCCGATGCATTCTTTGTCATTTCCAGGAAGAGATGACGACACTCAAATGAGTAAAGTTTATCACATCTGCAGTGTTTTTTTACAAGATTCAAATATTGTTCTTTCAGGTTTATGAATAAAGGGAGTTTAAAAGGGCTTTCTGTACAACTCAAAATTCAATAAGTGATAGCATAAGTGGGCCTGAAATGAATGGATCAAAAGCAAAATGTCGAGGAGAGGACCCGTTCCCCATTTGTCCTAGAAATACACTGCAGAAAATGTGCCCTACCGATCATCTTGAGAGCTTTTTATTTACTTTTAATCACATTACCTATAACAACAATATATATGTATTTATATAGCACATTTTCATACAAATAATGTAGCTCAAAGTGCTTTACATGATGAAGAAAGAGAAAAAAGACAAAATAAATAAGAATTAAAATAAGGGAACACTAATTAATGTAGAATAAAAGTAAGGTCCAATGGCCAGGAAGGACAGAAAACAAAAAAAAAACTTCAGATGGCTGGAGAAAAAAATAAAATCTTCAGGGGGTCCAGGCCACAAGACCACCCAGCCCCCTCTAGGCATTCTACCTCACATAAATGACCACAATCAGTCCTCATTGTATTCAGGGTTCTCATGGAAGAATTTGATGATGACGGTCATGTGGACTTCTGGCCTTTAATCCATCAATGTAGGAACATCACGGTGCTTTGATCGGGTGGTGATGGCACTGGTCGCCACCACAGAAAACTGGATTTTGGAGCCACCATGAATAAAAATGATAATCAATTGAATATACAGAGCATCAGGATTAAACTAAGATGAAGTTACGAGAAAGCCATGTTAAAGTAATGTGTTTTTAGCAGTTTTTTTAAGTGCTCCACCGTATTAACCTGGCAAATTTCTATCGGTAAGCTATTCCAGATTTTAGGTGCATAACAGCAGAAGGCCACCTCAGCACTTCTTTTAAGTTTAGCTCTTGGAATTCTAAGCAGACACTCATTTGAAGATCTAAGGTTACGATTTGGAGTGTAAGGTGAAAGACATTCTGAAATATAAGATGGAGCAGATGATTTAAGGCTTTGTAAACCATAAGCAGCCTTTCAAAGTCAATTCTAAATGACACAGGTAACCAGTGTAGAGACATCAAAACTGGAGAGATGTGCTCAGATTTTCTTTTCCTAGTTAAGGTTCTAGCAGCTCCATTCTGCACTCTTTTCAATCGATTGATGTATTTTTTGGGTGGTCCTGAGAGGAGTGCGTTACAGTAATCTAGTTGAGTAAAAACAAAAGCGTGAACGAATTCCTAAGCATCTTGAAGTGTTATAAGAGGTCTAAACTTTTGCTATATTTTTAAGTGAAAAAAATGCTTTCCTAGTAATCTGATTAATATGTGATTTAAAATTCAGGTCAGAGTCAATAGTTACTCCCAAATTCTTTACCTCCGTCTTGACTTTTATCCCTAATGCATCAAGTTTATTTCTAATAACCTCACTATATCCATTTCTGCCAATCACTAAAATTTCTGTTTTCTCTTTATTTTGTTTAAGAAAATTGCTACTCATCCATTCAAAAACACAAGCAAGACATTGTGTCAGTGAATCAAGAGATTCGGGGTCATCAGGTGCTATTGATAAATACAGTTGTGTGTCGTCAGCATATCTGTGGTGGCTCACCTTATGCCCCGAGATAATCTGACCTAACGGAAGCATGTAAATCTAAAAGAGCAGTGGACCCAGGATAGAGCCTTGTGGAACACCATACAGAATATCATGTGTCTTTGAGTTGTAATTACCACAACTAACAAAGAATTTTCTACCTGCCAGGTAAGATTCAAACCAATTTAAGACCCTGCCAGAGAAGCCCACCCATTGACTAAGTCAATTTCTAAGAATATTATGATCAATGGTGTCAAATGCGGTACTCAGATCTAAGAGGATGAGAACAGATAAACGGCCTCTGTCTGCATTTACTCGCAAGTCATTTACTACTTTAACGAGTGCAGTTTCTGTACTGTGATTTGTTTTGAAAACCGACTGAAACTTATCAGGAATAGCAGGTTTATTGAGGTGGTCATTTAGCTTCATAATGACGGCTTTCTCTAGGATTTTACTTAACCCCTTAACCGCCCTCTGCCGGATATATCCGGCACCGTTGTTTTATTGCTAACGCCATACTGCCGGAATTATCCGGCACATTTGCCTGTGGTTATATGAATGCCTGGCAAGTAGTATAACTGACGGTTTGGCGTGGGTATTATTACTACGTTGTATTTCGACAAGTCTGTGGTTGTTTTGGCCGGTCATGTGACGTGATTCGCATGTAACAGCTGTGAATATGGCGAAACGTAAACTGACTTCAAGTGAGGCTTTGCAGGCGATTTTGGACAGTTCTGATCATGATTGTAGCAGTTCTGAAGAAGATTTTAGCGACAGTGATGAGCAGCAACGTGCGCTGCATGATACTGTGAATGAAGACGCATCGGATGACGGCGCTGAGTGGGTGTATCCCCAGCATCTCAGCTGGGCTGCTGCCCGTGGTGAACTACCTTTTCTGCATTCGTTTGAGGGAACGTGTGGCTTTATTGTTGATGTAAACAATTACACTGCTGAGCAGTTTTATGAGCTGTTTGTGTCACCTGATTTGATCAGACATTTTGTTCATCAGACAAATCTGTATGCAGCACAGTTTATTGAGAAAAATCCCAATTTACCTCCACATTCCCGTGTTCGTGCTTGGTTTGACACTGATGAAAACGAAATGAAAAAATTCATTGGGATTTTGATGTTGATGGGAATAATCAGAAAACCAGATATTGAGATGTACTGGTCTACAGATCCTATGTATGCAACACCTATTTTTGCAGCTGTCATGACACGTAACCGATTCTCTTTGCTGCTGAAATTCTTTCATTTGAATGACAACAGAAACGAGCCAGATAAGAAAGATCCAAACCGCGACCACTTGTTCAAGCTACGTCCTTTGATTGATCATTTATTTGAAGCATTTCAGTTGCCCTACATGCCAGGACCGTCAGTTGCAGTTGATGAAAGTTTATTGTCGTGGAAGGGCCGCTTACAGTTTCGACAGTATCTACCATTGAAAAGGGCACGGTTTGGTATCAAGATGTTTTGCTTAGCTGAGAATTCAGGTTACATTTATAGATTTCGTGTATACACTGGCAACTTGCACAACATTTAGTGGTCAATACTGCTTGAATAAATGTAAAAAATGTAAAAAAAATGTAAAAAAGTAAAAAAAACGAAAATTGTTCAGATTTCGCCTGGCTTGGGGAATATTTAGGGAGTTGGCGGTTAAAGGGTTAATAAAGGCAGGTTAGAAATAGGTCTAAAATTTTCAAAAGCAGAGGAGTCAAGATTATTTTTCTTGAATAGGGGTTTAACTACAGCAGTCTTAAGACAGTCTGGGAAGACCCCATATCTAATGACGAGTTTACTATGTCAAGAATATTATCAATTAGCACGCTGGATACTTCTCTGAAAAAGCTTGTTGGTACTGGGTCAAGGATGCAGGTGGAGGGTCTCAGTTGAGAAATTATTTTATATAAATCAGGTAAATCTATCCTGGTGAAAGAATTTAGTTTATAGTGGAGTACAGTGGAACCTCGGGTCACGACCGTAATTTGTTCCAAAACTCTGGTCATAACCCAATTTGGTTGTGACCCGAAGTAATTTCCCCCATAGGATGGTATGTAAATACAATTAATCCGTTCCAGACCATACAAACTGTATGTAAATATATATTTTTAAAGATTTTTAAGCACAAAAATTATTAATTATACCATAGAATGCACAGTGCAATCTATACTAATAAAAGGCAAAGCCCTCACTGACTCACTGACTGACTGACTGACTGACTCACTCACTCATCACTAATTCTCCAACTTCCCGTGTAGGTAGAAGGCTGAAATTTGGCAGGCTCATTCCTTACAGCTTACTTACAAAAGTTAGGCAGGTTTCATTTCAAAATTCTACGCGTAATGGTCATAACTGGAACCTCTTTTTTGTCCATATACTCTAATGGAGGAGGCGGAGTCACGTATCGCGTCATCATGTATTACGCCTCCTACGTAATCACGTGAAGTGAAAACAAGGAAGAGATTTACAGCACGAGTCAAACGCGGGAATGAAGGTAAATGACATTAATTGTTGAGTGTCTTTTAATACTGTGTAATTGTTGAGTGTCTTTTAATACTTTGTAAGCATACATATTAACAGATGTGCAGTTAAACGTGTGCATTTACGGGGTGATTTCTCAGGCTTAAAGCTTGAAGTGATCACTCGAGTGAAGGCAGCTTCACAAAAAAAACAGATCCTTAACAAACTGTTATTGGTATATTTTCCCTCAATTTTAAAAGGTTTTCTTTTCTTCTTAATAAAAATTTAAAAGCAGAACTTCGCCGGTGCGAACCGCGGGGATTTGAGCGACTATGAGTGCAGGTACTTCGGAAAGAAAGCACCGTGTAAACCTAAAGTTTAAATTAAGTTCATAGACCTACAAAAGGTTGCCATTGATTTCAGGCAAGATTGCTTTTCTCCTGTACAACTATACGTTGCATTCTCAAGAGTGTGCTTGCACGGCTTTGTCATATTACAACCGGAGTGCTGAACTGACAATGTGATATACAAACAGAACAATCGTAAAAACAGGATTAAATAAAAAGGCTGCTTCCTTTGGCAAAGCAACGAAAAAGGAAGACCTTATATGACGTTCATTTATAAAACAGCGGAGAGGCTGTGTGAAGTCAGCTTCACAAAAAAACAGATCCTTAACAAATTGTTATTGGTAGATTTTCACTCAATTTAAAAAGGTTTTCTTCTTAATAAAAATTTAAAAGCAGTACTTCGCTGCTGCAAAGCACGGGGATGTATAGATAGATAGATAGATAGATAGATAGATAGATAGATAGATAGATAGATAGATAGATAGATAGATAGATAGATAGATAGATAGATAGATAGATAGATAGATAGATAGATAGATAGATAGATAGATGTGTATGTATGTAGATATGTATATATGTGTATATATATGTAGATATGAAAATATGTATATGTATATATATGTGTCTGTATATATATATATATATATATATATGTGTGTGTGTGTGTATGTATGTATGTGTGTATATGTATGTGTATATGTATATATATATGTATATATGTAGATATGTGTATATGTAGATATGTATATATAAGTATATATGTTTATGTATATATATGTTTACATAACCTCTTTAACACACTACTTCTCCGCTGCGAAGCGCGGGTATTTTGCTGTAGTAAACTAAATGTAACAACATTGACTAACACTGCATGAACTTTTTAAAAATCTGTCATTCAATAGACAACTAAGAAAAGTAACATTGCAACAATGCACACTACGAACCGATCGCTGTAAAAAGAAGTGAAGTGGAAGTTAAAATCCAATAGAAAAAAGTCTTCATTAAATACAACGAGGTTAAAACAATGCTCGAATCAGTGTCTTTAGCCCAGTGCATTCTTTAACTGCCTTCTTGGCCTTACGCGGCCAGCCCTCTCTCTCTCTCGCTCGCTCGCTCACTGTCTCACGCTCTCTCTCTCTTGCTCACGCACTCGCTGTTTCGTGCTCTCTCTCTCTCTCACTCTCTTGCTCTCTCGCACTCTCTCTCTCGCTCACTTACTGTCTCGCGCTCTCTCTCTCGCACTCTCTCTCTCTCTCGCTCGCTCGCTGTCTCACGCTCTCTCTCTCGCACTCTCTCTCTCTCTCTCGCTCTCTCGCTCGCTGTCTCATGCTCTATCTCACTTGTTGTCTCGTGCTCTCTCTCTCGCTCGCTGCACAGGGAATGCACAGGGAGAGACTGAACACGTGCGGAAATCATCAGCGTGTACGAACTGGAAGGGAAACTGGCTTGTTTGTCACCTGAGTGTGTGGTCTTGAACAGATGCAAAAGTTTGGCGAACTTTTTGGTCATAACCCAATCTGTACATGGTCCGAGATGCTCGTGACCTCAGGTTCCACTGTACTGGGGTTTAAGAGGATCAGTACTGGGGAGATGTACTATATTATTTCTAATATCATTAATTTTATGAATCTGCTTTGGAACTACAGACTGGGATATCCTGCAGGGATCACATAGTGAGAACATTGAGGAGGTTGTTGACTGCACTACCGATTACATCAACTTCTGTATGGACATTGTAGTTCCACTAAGAACTGTACGCTGCTATGCTAACAACAAGCCATGGATTACAAGTGACATCAAAGGCCTTTTGAACCAGAAGAAAAGGGCTTTTAAAAACGGTGATCAGCATGAGCTCAAGTGCATGCAGAAGGAACTCAGTCCCTCTCAGGGCGGCGAAGGAGCAGTACAGGAGAAAGCTGGAGCAGAAGTTGCAGAATAACAGCATGAAGGAAGTGTGGGATGAGATGAAGATCATCACTGGCTGCAGCTCGAAACGGGGTGCCACCATCAAGAGAGACGTGAAGAGAGCAAACCAAATGAAGAACTTCTTTAACAGGTTTGGCCACCTTAACCCACTCTCACTCTCACCTCGGAGTACTGCACCCTCCACACATCATTCTGCTGATACCAGCATAGGAGAGACATCCCCACCAACAATTACAACAGCGCAGGTGAGCAGAGAGCTGAGGAGACTTCGTGCCAGCAAAGCAGCGGGTCCAGATGGAGTATCGCTACGACTGCTGAAGGTCTGTGCATCGGAGTTGGGGGGGTCCTCTACAGCACATCTTCAACCTGAGCCTGGAACAGGGGAGAGTCCCGAGGCTTTGAAAAACATCTTGCATCACCCCAGTCCCAAAGGTATCACGTCCTAGTGAGCTGAACGACTTCCGGCCTGTTGCTCTGACATCACATGTGATGAAGACCATGGAGAGGCTCCTGCTTCACCACCTTAGGCCACAGGTTCAACATGCCCTCGACCCTCTGCAGTTTGCATATCAGGAGAAAGTGGGAGAAGAGGATGCCATCATCTACATGCTACACCGATCCCTCTCCCACTTGGACAGAGGCAGTGGTGCTGTAAGAATTATGTTTCTAGACTTCTCTAGCGCCTTCAACACCATCCAACCTCTGCTCCTTAGGGACAAGCTGACAGAGATGGGAGTAGATTCATACCTAGTGGCATGGATCGTGGACTATCTTACAGATAGACCTCAGTATGTGCGTCTTGAGAATTGCATGTCTGACATTGTGGTCAGCAACACAGGAGTGGCACAGGGGACTGTACTTTCTCTGGTCCTGTTCAGCCTATATACATCAGACTTCCAATACAACACACTGCTATCATGGGCTGCACCAGGAGTGGGCTGGAGGAGGAGTATAGGAACCTTATCAAGGACTTTGTTAAATGGTGCGACTCAAACCACCTATACCTGAACACCAGCAAAACCAAGGAGCTGGTGGTGGATTTTAGGAGGACCAGGCCCCTCATGGACCCCGTAATCGTCAGAGGAGACTGTGTGCAGAGGGTGCAGACCTATAAATACCTGGGAGTACAGCTGGATGATAAATTAGACTGGACTGCCAATACTGATGCTCTGTGTAAGAAAGGACAGAGCCGGTTATACTTCCTTAGAAGGCTGGCGTCCTTCAACATCTGCAATAAGATGCTGCAGATGTTCTATCAGACGGTTGTGGCGAGCGCCCTCTTCTATGCCGTGGTGTGCTGGGGAGGCAGCATTAAGAAGAAAGACACCTCATGCCTGGACAAACTGGTGAGGAAGGCAGGCTCTATTGTTGGCATGGAGCTGGACAGTTTGACATCCGTGGCAGAGCGACGGGCACTAAGCAGGCTCCTTTCAATTATGGAGAATCCACTGCATCCACTAAACAATGTCATCTCCAGACAGAAGAGCAGCTTCAGCGACAGACTGCTGTCACTGTCCTGCTCCACTGATAGACTGAGGAAATTGTTCCTCCCCCAAACTATGCGAGTCTTCAATTCCACCCGGGGGGGTAAACGTTAGCATTATAAAAAGTTATTGTCTGTTTTTACCTGCATTATTATCAATCTTTAATTTAATATTGTTTTTATCAGTATGCTATTGCGGGAGAATGTGAATTTCCCCTTGGGATTAATAAAGTCTCTATCTATCTATATTGTAAGAGCCAATTTTAGAAAGTTAAAGTTTTGAGTTAAACTCATATTAATGTTTGCTTTATTTGAATAGAACATAATTTGTTCTATAGTCATAGACAATGGTATAGTCTTTTTCCCCCTATAAGTTAGTAAGAGATAGAATCTTCTTGCTATAACTGAGAAACAGTGAGATAATAAACTCAGTTGTGTTTAGAACGAACAGGTCCCAGTAAAGAGGGACTTGATAAACCCATTTTAAGTTTAGAAATGGGATAAGCATACAGATTTCTGACCGTTTTGAAATGGTTCAGAAATTATAAGAAATTAATAACGATTTAAGTTGTAACAAGATTAAGCTCAGAACTACATTTTTCTTATTATAATTTTTCCCTTTTTTTTGCTATTTTAATTTTTCTTCCTTTATTTTTGTGTGAACTGTTTTACTTTGAAACTTAACTAAACTTTTAAAAACGAAGATATTTTGTCTGTGGAATAATTGCTGTGCGTCAGGCCTTTGCTGAATCCCACTTTTTGAGTTTGAGCTGCAGAATTTTAGAAACTTTGGGAAAACGCAGCTATAACTTCGTTAGAAAACTCGTCATTTTAAGGCCTTGAAACTGGAATCTACCATCTGAGGACAGAGGACGCTTCTGCTCCTGAACTTGTCAACGAAAGAAAAAGAACTGAGTCATCACAAGGTACTGTGCTCTTACCTTCTATCTCTGTGTTATTGTAATGAAAGCAAGGTCGCCGCACCTGAACTTGAGAAGATTTTAAGAGACTGTGATATTATAACGACTTTGTGGATGATCGCTTTTGCTTTTGCCTGAGATTTTTTTGAAACCTCGCTATAAGGAAGTATCTGCTTTGTTGGAACGTTCCTGTTGTGACGTTTGCTGCTGACAAGAGAACCAGCTGTCAGTCTTTTGAGCTGTTATTATGGCAATGTCTAAGCATAATTCCAGTGAAATTAGTAGTGAATTGAGTACAGACTCGAAGCCAGAAAATGTAATCGGAGATCTTAAAGGTCACATAAGTCAGAGGAAAGATAAACTTTCTGTGCTCATAGCTGAAATAGAAAGTCTTAAAGATACTCCAGAAAATCATTTAGAAGTAGTGGAAAGACTTGAAAATTTTTGCGAAACGCACAGTGAGATAGAAGAGTTGAATCAAAGGCTAATATCAATGTTGAGTAAACAAGGCGCGATTAAGAAACAGAAAACGACATTCGCCGAAAGTTCTAAGAATTGGAACGAATTTGTTAATGTTACAAAGCTATGGGTGAAAGATGCAAATAGACTGTTAACACATAAATCCGACGAACAGCTAGTTAACCAATTCGAAGAGATGCAATTGCAAGAATGGCATCGCTCAAAGTCAAAGACATGAAAGACTTCTCTGCAGTTAAAGCGCGCTTTGGAAATTAAATGTGACTCTTTAGCCCAGAAAAACGCTGCAGCGGCATCATCACCCTCATCGACAGTCACACTTGAACGCACAGAACTTGATAGTATTCTACAAATGTTACATGAACTTAAAGCTAAAGTAGAAAAATAAGAACAACCCACAACTAGTGCACAAACCGGCACTCAAAGCTCCAGAAATGATATGTGTCAGAAAGCAATAACTGAAATGGCTAAATCGTTAACCCAACAAAACAGAGCTACTACTCCACCTCCAGCACCAGCACGAACCCCAGCGCCATGAGGTGAAGTACCACATAGACAGGTTCCTTTATTTTCAGGTGACCCACTTGACTATGCAGATTTCATCAGAGCCTTTGATCATGCTGTGGGTGCTGTATTAGCAAAGTCACAAGATAAATTAGATTACTTGATCCAGTACACCAGAGGTTCGCCTCAAGAAATGATTAAAGGCTGTGCACGAATGTCACCAGATGAAGGCTACTCAGAAGCTAGAAAATTGCTTGAAAGATATTATGGCAACGAGCTATTCGTAGAAAGACGCATACCTCAATAAAGCATTGAAATGGCCTCAAATAAAGCAAAACGATGGGGAAGCTCTAAGAGATTACGCTAACTTCCTCTCTATCTGCATGAACACTATGAATGATTCAGGGAACGGTGGGGAATTTAATAACAGTAATAATGTGCGTGTTGTGTGTAAGAAATTTCCATTCTCTCTAAATAACGAATGGATGAGGTATGCATATAAGCTTACAAGAGACAGTAAAAAGAGACCTGGCATACCTGAACTAATTAATTTTTTGCGTGACGAAGCTGAAATGCTTCTAGACCCTTTGTACAGTGCCGTTTCACAAGGTGACACTTGTACAGAGAAAAAAGAAAAGACTGAGAAAGCTAAGTATCCTCAGAAATACGGACAGAGATCGGGAAGTATTTTTTCCACAAGTATTTCCGATGTCGATGAAAAGGAGGCAAGAGAAACTTTGGTCGAACAGACTGTTAATGATAACTGTGCATTTAAAAATCCTTGTGTATTCTGCAATGGGCAGCATATCTTTGCTGAATGTAGTAAAATCAAAGAATTGCCGCACAGAGAAGGAATTGACTTTTTATGTTTTCGCTGTCTCAAACAGGGGCACCTTGGTAAGAATTGTAAAGAAAGAATGAAATGTCAGACATGTTCTTTTCAGCACCCAGACATCCTGCATATCAAAAATGATTCCGGGGCAACATCTAAATCTACAGCTAGTGTGGCGACATCTACTGACAAGGAAACAGAGACTGGAACTTGTGCCTTTACTGGGGCCGGAGAAGAGTGTGCACTACAGGTAGTTCCTGTTAAGGTAAAATCTAAAAAAGGCGAAAGGTATGTAGAAACATAAGCCTTTATAGACCAAGGCAGTACAGTAACAATTTGCACTGAGAGGCTCCAGAGACAATTAAACCTTCAAGGGAGGAGAACACAAGTATTTCTCAAAACTATGAATAACTATGATGATGATTCAAAAGTGCTAACTCAAAGTTCTATCTTGTCAGATTTACAAGTCTGTGGTCTCAATGATGATAAATATATTGATTTGCCAAAGGACTTTACACAGGTCTCCATTCCAGTGGACAGAGAAAATATTCCAATACAAGAAGATATTGATAAGTGGGCATATCTTAAAGAGGTACGTCTAACTCATATTGACTCTGAAGTTGATCTTTTAATAGGAATCAACTACCCAGAAATCTTCAAGGAGTCACGAACCATATATAGCCAAGGAGGTGGACCCTATGCTATGAAGACTGCACTTGGATGGGTAGTTGGTGGACCATACAAAAAGATAGATGACCTCACAAAACAAAGTGGTAAGATGCACAAACATTCAATCAATCGTGTGTCAATAACAGAGATTGAGGATATGTTGCTACAACAGTATAACACAGATTTTCCAGAACGCAGCTGTGAAGAAAAGGAGGAGATGTCACAAGAGGACATCAAGTTCATGCGCATAGCCTCAGAATCTGCGAGACTGGTAGGTGGCCATTACTCTTTAAATTTACCTTTGAAGGATGAAACACTTATAATGCCAAACAATCGCTGTATTGCTGAACAGTGTGCTATTGGACTCAAAAGAAAACTGAACAAAAATTCAGGTTTCCACGGAGACTATAAAGCTCTTCATGGAAGACATTATAGACAAGGGTTATGCTGTCAAGATACCCAAAGAAAACCTAAATTGCAATGAAGGCAGAGTGTGGTACATCCCACATCACGGTGTGCATCATCCAAAGAAAAATAAAATTCGAGTGGTCTTTGACTGCACTGCCACCTACCAGGGAATCTCACTTAATGAGTAATTATTAAAAGGCCCTGACTTAACTAACACACTCATTGGCGTCCTTACAAGATTCAGAAAGGAGTCAGTAGCACTAATGGCAGACATTAAGTCAATGTTCTACCAAGTCAAAGTACCAGATAAAGACACTGATCTTTTACGTTTTTTTATGGTGGCCTGAAGGTAATTTAAGTAAAGACCTTGAAGAATACAAAATGACAATACATCTTTTTGGTGCTACTTCTTCACCCAGTTGTGCTTCTTATGCTTTGCGTAGAACAGCCGAAGACTCCAGAGATACATTTCCTGAGGAAGCAGTTAACACCGTTCTCAATAACTTCTACGTGGATGACTGCTTAAGGTCAGTGACAACAGAGGAACAAGCAATAAAGCTGGCAAAGGACCTCCAAGCTCTGTGCCTAAAAGGGGGATTTAATTTGACTAAGTGGGTGAGTAACAACAGAGAAGTATTATTGTCTATTCCTGAAGAAGACAGAGCTCATGAACAAAAGGATTTAGACTTGAGCCACAGACTCCTTCCCACAGAGCGTGCCCTGGGTGTCCAGTGGTGCACAGAAACGGACAGCTTCAAGTTTCAGATTAAGTTACAAAGCAAGCCCACTACAAGGCGTGGTATTCTGTCTGTTGTTAGCTCAGTTTATGATCCACTTGGTTTTTTAGCACCTGCCTTACTGCCAGCTAAACTTATTCTAAGAGACTTATGCAAAGAGAAATTTGGGTGGGATGAAGAAGTAGAAGTCAAACACATTCAGAAATGGAAAAAATGGATGGAGGATTTGTAGTCACTTACAGACTATAAAGTGAACAGATGCTTCAAACCTACTGGGTTTGGAACCATAAAGACAGCACAAATGCACCATTTTGCAGGTGCTAGTGAAGATGGATATGACACTGTCACTTACCTTTTGAAACAGGTTAGGCCCCTTCTTCAAAAGCTTGCATATTGTAATCTATTCAGTTAGGCAATAAAATGTGACATTTTGCTTGACTTCTCGTTGCATCCAAAACGGCTAACATGGTACAACACTACATATATTGATTATTAACATATTTAAATTAGCTGTGTAAAATAAAATTAAAATACATTAAAGGAAAAAAAATACCATTTCTTGGAGATTTATTTAGTACCATAGAACATTCGTTGGGAGGGCCAGACCACCTCGGATTCCCCTTAAACTCCACCTGTGGTTATGCCGACACTGTGTGTGTGTGCGGCACATGCTGGGGTGCGAGTTTTTTCCAGAAACACTGAAGCACAAGTCTATCACTCTCCACGCAGACATACAGAACTAGTTTAGAGTGCCATCCCATTCCGCACACCTGTTGGACGTGTATAGCTCTGCTATCTTAATTTTTTTCCAGATTTCTGCATTTTAAACTTGAGTGGCACAGACACTGTCTGGGTACAGTGTGTACGTTCTCTCCGTAGACTTGCTTTGATTTCTTCTCCCTTTCAGAAGTTGCCATTTAAACTGACTAGTGACTAACTAAACTAATCTCCTATGAATGTGTGTGTGTGACAAGCGATCAGCTTACTTCCCCATGTGTCCCTATTAAAATAGACAGAGACATCGTCACTTCACATTAAGTTCACATGAACAGACCGAGTGCGTAACGCCTATAACCTGATAGACATCTGAATATTGATCATCTAAAGTTTTGGGGAAAGCAGCAGTTTCAATCAAGGATCTGATGAGAAATAATGAAAATTAAAGTTTAAAATGATGAGGACACTCAAAATATTAACTTGGGGAAATTGAAATAAATGGCATAGGCTTAAAATGAAGAAATTTAAAGTCCAGTCTCCAGACGCAAATCTTAATGGGACTGAAAAAGAAAGAAAAGAACAGTGCAGTGATCCAATGGGAAAAGTGGAGGAGCTCTGGATTACTGTACCTTAGAAATGAGCGGTAAAAGATTTCAATGAGGCAGCAACGGGGGGTAAGACTTGCAGATCAGCCATTACGGCAGAACGATTAGTTGGTATCTGGAAAAAAAAATGGACAGACTACAGCAGATGTTTTCAGACAATAGTGAAGGAAGCACTTGACTGCAAAGCTTTGATGCATCTCGTGTAGCTCCCACACACTTCCTGACAGCATTCCTATTTCAGATGATCTGAAGGCAATGTAGAAATCCTTGGACAGGGCATCAGTCCATCACATGGAATTAAATCCTTTTCTAGAAATTCTGAATCAGGGTCCACAAACACTGGCAGCAGTGTGGCGTACGGAGGAAGGACTCACTAATTGTGTATTTCCCATATTATTCTAAAACGAATGGGGCAGGACACACTGCTGTCTGGTTAACATTTTAGCAGAAGTTTGGAATGTAAATGTCCTGTTTTTTTAAAACAAAACTTTTTTTACTATTTCCTCCTTACTTACTTTGTGAGTAATACATCTTTGCCTTTCTGTCACTTTTGTTTCAGTTAAGGAATATTTTGATGTCCTAAGCAGAACAGTAAATGGTAGTTCTCTGCCTGCCGATATGATGAGAACAGTATAGATTTAATCAGTTGAAAGCTCTTCACAGCCTCCTGTGGAGCTGCTAGAGTTGCACCGATTCTGGTTTTTTTTTTTAATTTCTTTTTTTATAGATTTTATTTAAAACAAATAACATTCCATACAATCAAGTCAAACTTAAGAAAACCAAAAGTCAACCACCACCCAAGAGAATGAGAGGAGAGCCAACAACCAGAGGAAATCTTTCAAAGCAGCAAAGAAGGAAGAGCATCCTTTTTCCTGATATAGATTCTTATTATAAAATGTTATTGATTAGGTCCTGCCAACTTTAAAAAAGTTTTGAACAGATCCGCTAAGTGAGAATTTGATATTTTTAGTATTAAGAAACATCGGTTACCCAGTGACTTGAAAGAGGTGGCCTGGGATTCTTCCAATTGAGCAAGATAAGTCTACCTGCTAGTAGTGTGGTTAAGGCCATTACAGTTTGTTTGTTCTTCTCTACCTTAAGCCCCACTGGGAGCCCACCAAACACAGCTGTTAGTGGGTTAGGAGTGATTGTGACACCAAGGCTGTCTGATAGGCAATCAAAGATTTTTGCCCAGAATGTTGTTAATTTGGTGCACACCCAGAACATGTGGCCCAGTGAGGCTGGAGCTCGATTGCAACATTCACAGGCTGAATCTTGCCCTGGATACATTTTGGACAAATGTAAATGAGACAGATTTGCTCAATATATGATTTTAAGTTGAATGATTGAATGCTTTCCAGATATGGAGCTAGAGTGTTTTCTATACATGGCTGTCTTCCACTCTTTTTCTGAAATGTTAAGTGAAAAGATCCTTTCCCCACCATACCCTGGGATGGTTGAAAGGAAGGGACCTTACAATGTCTTTATTTATTATAGAGATGCTATCCGAGTATCCAAGACTGATCAATATTTCTTCTGGAATAGAAATAGGTGGGAGGTCAGGAAAGTTGGACAGGTTCCATTTAGCTAAATTTTTCATTTGAAAGCAGTGGAGAAATTATGTTGATGGGAGGTTAAATGTGAAGCATAATTGTTCGTAGGATGCAAAGGCATTATTTATACTGTACGATTCTCTAAGTGTTTTGATCCCGGACATTTTCCAAAAAATAATGCTGTGTATGTTTGAAAGGGTAGAAGAAAGGTGGTTATCAGCTAGAGGTGCAAAAGATAAAATCCTCTCTGTCTTAATTCTTTTAGGGTGGGGTTAAGGATGCACATCGACAAAAGTCGACATCCAGGAGGTGAGGGTGACAATCAGCTGTTAATGGCGACAAAACTCACTGTTACGTCACAGGCATTCCCTCTCTGCTTGAAGGAATATTAGACTCATTGACTTGGCATCTAATTCTTATGTGTGCATGAGTTACGAAATGTAAATAAAGGCAAAATGGCATCGACATCTCACAAGGGAGCAAAGCGAGTGCAGAAAACTAAATACTCAGCAGACGGTGTTTTGCGCATTATCGCTGAGTCGGACTCTGATTTTTCAGAATCTGATTTTATTGACAGTGATCAGGAGATTGAGCAAGAGGGTGAGGAACTGGCATCAGCTGATCGGACACCAACCGATGCCACCCCAGCTGATCGGGTGCCAGCTGAGTGCATTCGCGCAGCCGATACACCTATGGCAAGGCCAGACATTGATCCGTGAGAGCCAAACTGGCTACCGGACTTCACAAGATGGCACGGCTTGCTGTTGGACTCGACAGATTACCAGCCGCTGGACTACTTCAGGCTGCTATCCCCTAATGCTGCTTTTCAGCTACTGTCAGACGAGACAAACAGGTATGCAGAGCAATTTTTTGAATCGCGGGCTGCGCTTGCATCACATTCTCATTTTTCAAAGTGGAAACCCACAACAAAAGACGAGATGAAGGGCTTTGTGGCATTACAAATAGAGATGGGACAGAACTGGTGATATAACTTCAGGGAGCATTGGTCCAAACGTGCTTTGTCCCCTGATGGCTTTGGACAGGTTATGCAGTGTGATGATAGGTACGTGATGCTGCAAAGTTTTATTCACTTCTATACTAATAAAAGGCAAAGCACTCACTGACTCACTCACTCACTCACTCACTCACTCACTCACTCAGTCACTCACTCACTCACTCACTCACTCACTCACTCACTCACTCACTCACTCACTCACTCACTCACTCACTCATCACTAATTCTCCAACTTCCCGTGTAGGTGGAAGGCTGAAATTTGGCAGGCTCATTCCTTACAGCTTACTTACAAAAGTTAGGCAGGTCTCATTTCAAAATTGTACATGTAATGGTCATAACTGGAACCTCTTTTTTGTCCATATACTGTAATGGAGTGCAGCTCGATGGCTGTGGGAGGCGGAGTCGCGTATCGCGTCATCACGCCTCCTACGTAATCACGTGAACTGAAAACAAGGAACAGCCACAAAGAGCACTGAAGAAAACATTCATTACACAATTGAGAAGGCAGTGAAACAATAAGAAGCGAGCGAGTGACTGACTGAACACAGCACGAGTGATCACTTCGATGAATCAAACCTGTTCAAAAAACACATTACGCAATTAATAAGGTACGAAAAGAATATGAAGCGACTGACGCATACAGACATAAATTAAGTTCATAGACCTACAAAAGATTACCATTTTTCTCCTGTACAACTATACGTTGCATTCTCAACAGTAAGCTTCCATGGCTTGGTCATATTCCAACCGGAGTGCTCAACTGACAACGTGGTATACAAAGACAACTATAACAATCGTAATAAATGAACAATGAAACAACGGAGAACCAGTGCATTAAATAAAAAGGCTGCTTCCTTGGCAAAGCAAGGAAAAAGGATGGCCTTATATGGCGTGCGTTTATAAAAACAATCGTAATAGACGAACAATAAACCATTACAGGACCGTGAAGCAAGCAGAAAGGACAGACTTATATGCTGTTTGTTTATAAAACAGCGGAGAAGCTGTGTACAGACAGCTTCACAAAAAAACAGATCCTTAACAAATTGTTATTGGTATATTTTCCCTCAGTTTAAAAAGGTTTTCTTTTCTTCTTAATAAAAATTTAAAAGCAGTACTTCGCCGCTGCAAAGCGCGGGGATTTTGAAATCTATATATATATATATATATATATATATATATATATATATGGAGATATGTATATATATATATATATATATATATATATATATATATATATATATATGTGAATGTATGTATGTATATATGTATGTCTATATATATATATATATATATATATATATATATATATATATATATATATATATATATATGTAGATATGTATATATATGTGTATATATATGTAGATATATATATATGTGTAGATATGTAAATATATATATGTATATATATGTGTCTGTGTGTGTGTGTATATATATATATATATGTATGTATGTATGTATGTATGTATGTATGTATGTGTGTATATACTGTATATATATGTATGTGTATGTATGTATGTGTATATGTATATATGTATATGTGTATGTGTGTGTATGTGTGTATATGTATGTGTATATATATATTGATATGTGTATATGTAGATATGTATATATATGTATATATGTATATGTATATATATGTTTATGTGTGTCTGTGTATGTATATATATATATATATATATATATGACAGCAAAACTCATAACAATGACAACACAATTACATTGACAATCATGTTATGTTATTTTTAAAATGTTTCCTTTTCTTTTTCATAACCTCTTTAACACTCTACTTCTCCCCTGCGAAGCGCGGGTATTTTGCTATCTGTAATAAACAGAAGCAAATCCCATGGGGTGAACCAGGCTATAATGCCATGTATAAAGTTCAGCCCCCACTTGACATTGTGGAACCAACATATAAACAATTTTATCAGCCTTGCTGTGATTTGTATGTGCATGAATCTATGATAAAATACAAGGGACGCCTTTTTTTGCCAGTATATGCCAGACAAGCCCACAAAGTATGGCATTAAGGATTTTGTACTGGCAGAAGCAAACACTGGTTTTTGCCTGAAAGTAATCACATATACAGGAAAGTATTTCTTTCAAAGAAAGAACTGTCTCTTGACAAGTCAGGTTGTGCTGGAGCTGCTTCAGGGCTATGAACATGTGGGTCATGTTGTGTACATTTGGACAATTTTTATACATGCCCAGAATTATTCATGGGGCTACAGAGCAGAGGAATTGGAGCTTGTGGCACAGTGAGGGTGAACAGGAGACACAGGCCTTCACAGTTGAAGTCAGACAGGCTGAAGAGGAAAAGAGGTGACAATATGGTTTTCATGCGGGTGGAAAACTTGGTGGCAGTGGCATGGCACGATGTCAAAAGGTGACTTGTCTCTCTACAGTACACACTAACAATATATGTAAGAAAGTTATTCATCAAAAGGGAAACCCAGAAGGTAGGGAGCTGGACAAGCCAGTTGCATTTGAGGAGTATAATTGTAAAATGGCTGGAGTTGATTGAATGGATCAGATGCTGGAGTCATATGCTTACGGCCATAAGTCCACCAAGTGGTACCACACTGTGTACCATCGCATGCGTGAGATTGCATTTACAAATGGCTATATAATTGTTCAAGCAGGCAAACAGTGACAGCACTATGACTGTGGCAGATTTCCGCAAGAAGGAGGTTGACAGCTTGCTGGCAGAGTGTGTTGCAGTGCTGTTGGCAAAGCGAGGAAGGCCATTACAAAGAGCAGTGCCAGACAGGCTGACTGAGCGCCACTTTCCTGCAACAACTGAGGACAAAAAATACAAACCTGACTGTGTTGTGTGCAGCAAGAGACAATTAAAAAAGAGGCACCAGTGCAACACGTATTGTAAGCAGTGCAACGTGGCAATGCATGCAATTGGCTGCTTTGAGCGACATCAGACTTTACAGGACTTTGCTGTGTAACATGTATGTGATATGTATGTGAAATCATAGAGTATGCAGGATCATACAACATGAAAGACAGTAACATTTGTCAAAAATAAATATTTTTGTTGATTTGATGTGTATATAATATATATATATATATATCAATAAACCATTGCTTTATGTTCTTATTTTAAAAAAGTGAGTTTATTGGAAAAATATTCAGCCCTGGGAGAAAAGAAACAAAAAAAAATTTGCCCTAAAAGAGTTAAAGTGCTTCCTCCATTGGTTCCATATTCTGAGTGATTGAAGGACGATTGAATTATTCGTGACCGGGGCACATAGTAAGGAGTGTAAAGAAGTACGGCAAGATTTTAGACTTGTTCATATTCATCGATTTCTGTCGATGTCCAGGGGTCTCGTGCATAATGCTATGCATAGAATTCATAGAAAAACATGGCGAATGGACAAAAGTAAAAATGTGCAAATGCACACAATAATTCAAATGCACAAAACTGTGTGTAAGCTAAGTTCCATGCACTTCCACTCCATAAATCCAGGCCAGCATGAAATGTAACACAAGTGCATGTACCTGCCGCCCCATCCTGACTCCTCCCAGAATTACACCACTTTGAATACGCAAATCAACATAAATATCCCCTTGCATTCAGCGTTTTGTGAAAAGACAATTGCAAAAGCACAAGGTAAAAAGAAAACTACAGTGAATGCAAAATGGAGGTCCTGCTAAGTGAAGTAGAGGCAAGGAAAAATGTACTATTTGGTGGCTTAAGCAGTGGAATAAGCAATAAAAGGAAACTGATGGAATGGCATAGTGCAGTGAATGCACTTAAAAGTTCAGGGTCAGAAAATCGCATTGTGGCTGAAATAAAAAGGAAGTGGTCAGACATGAAAGGCGCTATGAAAAGGAGGGTTGCAGCCAATCATTTGAATGTCAACACCACTGGAGGAGGTAGCAAACTCTTGGGGCTCAATCCTTTTGAGTAGCGAGTTGCTGCACTTATTGGCAACACACTTGTTACCAGCATTTTACCAGCGGGTAACTGGTCACTGTGAGTGATGGAAAGTTGTAATTTCTTTTTTGTTTTATCCATACTCGTAAATAATTTGCATGTGTAGTAAGACACACAAGCAGGCAGCAGATGCGGTATTAATTACTGTTTATTCAGTTCCAGAAAATATTACAAAAGCTGACCCCCATGCCAAGGACATGGCTCCAGGCGATGATGGTGCTACTGCGCTGCTGACCACATCATCGGGCGCTGGCTGCTCGCACACCCCTGCCTCGGAAACGGCTGGGCGATCATCTGCATTACTGAATTGATGGATGCAGTAAGAGATGTAGCCAATGCACAACGGGATGTAGCCAATGAATTATGAAATATAAACACAGTACTGTGTGATTTTGACCACAAATGAAATGAAATGCTTAAAAAATAAATGATGCATCTGCTTACCTGTGTTTATATTCTGTTAAATACATTCAGTTGAAGTTTTAACGCTGTTCGTTGTGGCTGATCATTTGGTGGTTCAGGGTCAGGTTCATCATACCACATCTCTTCAGGTACGGGCAAGCCACGATTGTGTGCCACACACTTTCTGTGGACTATAGAGCAGCACTCCACCAGTCTTATCCAGGTAGCGGCAACGGCCCTTGAGCTGCCCTACAGTACGTTCTACCACTGCCTGGGCCTGAGACTGTGGGTCATTATAACGTCGCTCTTGTTCAGTCAGTGGGTTTGCGACTGGGTGGTCACCTAAGTAATTGTGTTATATGGTTACATTGTACAAATAACATACAATTTTGACCAAAGGGGTAATATTAAATGTCTTATCTTACTGAGAAGCCAGCCATCATGCACTGCACCATTTTCAAGTTTTTTCCCATCTCCACTCTTCCTCAGGATGAATGAATCATGAGTTGAGTCAGGCCATCTCACAACATTATTGAGACGCATTTTTGCATCTGAATGTTGCTGCAAATTGTGCTCTGATGTTTTCCTGCCCAATGGCAATGTATGGAAATCTTATAAATCTGCTTGACAAGCGAACAATAACATCCCATACAGCTGGCGTGGCACAATTCAGTGATGACTGAATAAAAAACAGATCGGTCAACCAGTTCACACAGTAAAGCTCCTGTGGCTAAAAACCTGAGAGTGGACAGAACTTGCAAAGGAGCAGGTAGAGCACAATTCCTCAAAGTCTGTCTTTATGAAGCCGGCGACAGTTCAGAACATGGCGTCAAGAGGATAGGTCTTGGAAATCTAAACCGACTTTGAAGTCAGTCATCATCATGTGCCAAGAAATCTGTATGATCTCTAAATACGTGTTCTCTTCTAATTCTTCAATTTGCGATGTCTTCTAACAACTCTAAAGGAGATTTTTGCGTGTACACACCATTTATACATGAATCCCTAAATGATTTATTGCATTTAGATGTTGATTTCAAACACGTGAAAGTTCTTTGTGTCAAGTCCATCCATCCATCCATTGTCCAAGCCACTGAATCCGAACACAGGGTCACGGGGGTCTGCTGGAGCCAATCCCAGCCAACACAGGGCACAAGGCAGGAACCAATCCCGGGCAGGGTGCCAACTCACCGCAGGACACACACAAACACACCAAGCACACACTAGGGCCAATTTAGAATCACCAATCCACCTAACCTGCATGTCTTTGGACTGTGGGAGGAAACCGGAGCGCCCGGAGGAAACCCATACAGACACGGGGAGAACATGCAAACTCCACGCAGGGAGGACCCAGGAAGTGAACCCGGGTCTCCTAACTGCGAGGCAGCAGCACTACCACTGCGCCACCGTGCCGCCCTTGTGTCAAGTCGTGTCACAAATCCCAAACAATGCTGTGACTGTCCACTCAAATCCTAAATTTGATTCAGTTCATCGTATTTCCTGATCGTGATGTCTGTTCAGGTGAAATGCCATTATATAAATACACACAGCTGAAGTCATTTTGTGTTAAATTCCTTGACTTTGCTCTCTGGTGTCAGTTCTCATCTCAGGTTTCTCCAGTTTGCACTGAGCTCTATTTTATTTATTCCCTTGACGTCTCTTCTTTTCCCATAACCTCAGGCTGACGAGTTGCAGGTTACACAATCCATTACACTGATGAAGTTGTTGAAAGTGTCTCCCCAGAATTCTCTTTATTGGCTAGGTGCACTAATGTGGATTAGGAATTTGTCTTTGTAGTATTGATGTAACATACAAAGAGAGCACAAAAAATAAAAAGATCAAATTCATAGTATACAGTGTTTTTTTAATTTTTTATATAATTTCTTTAAAATTTTCAAAGGATTACAGACAATTTTATTTTTTATGATATTATTGCTGTATGCTTTAAAACTAGAATCCCTGAAAAAACTCATAATCCCGGGCCACCTTAAATTCCTTCACACCTCTCCATTAACGTCTTGAGAACACCAGGGACTGACTGCTCGTCAGCTGCACATTCCAACATTGGAGCATGGTGGTGGGACTGTAAAAGACTGGGAGACGACACAGGATTGAGGGAAAGCTGAACAGAGCAAAGAAGAGAGAAATCCTTAATGAAAACCTGCCCAGAGTGCTCTGGCCGAAGATTTACATTCCAGCAGGACAATGACCCAAAGCACAAAGCAAAGACAACACAGCAGTGGCTTAGAGACAACTTTGTGAATATTCTTGAGTGGCCCAGCCAGAGTTTGGACTAATCAAACATCTGTGGAGACACCTGAAGAGAGCTGCCCACCGATGGTCTCCGTGCAACCTGAGTGAGGTTGAAAGGATCTGCAGAGAAGAATGGCACAAAATCCTCAAAAAACTTGTCACGTCAAACACAAGAAAACTGCAGGCTTGGAAAGGCTTCAACTCAGTACTGTGTGTAGGGTCTGAACACCTACGATAAAGTGATATTGCAGTTTTTTGCTTTTAATAAATTCACAAAATCCTAGTATTGACTTACCATTCTGGAATATTATTCTATTAAAATAAAAGAATAAGTAAAGTAAAACTAAAGTGAATTCCCAACTGAGATCAGAAATAATCTACAAATAAAAACTACAGCTGCCCCTCCAGATTCTCAAACGTGACATTCTCAGTTTTGGTTATTCATTCATGAGTTGGCCATGACCGATGCGTAAGCTAAAAATATATTAACAATACTAAAAATAATTTGTATGACATAAAAACATATAATCTTTATATATAATACGCTACCATGGCTGTCCATTTGTTTTCAATCACCTGTAGCTTGCAAACCATTTGACCGATTGACCTGAAATTTGGTACACATATATTACACAATGTCTACTGTCCACTTGCAGGGTGATGATTGACCTCCAAGGTTATTCCTCTCTTTATTTTTAATTTATTTTATTGTAGAATCAACTCTTGGCAGCGGTCAGCAGGGCGGCCGTGCAGCTCTTGCTCATGGGCGCCATTCTCATTCCTACCACCCTGGCCGTCACTTTCCCTACCTCTTCATATCTTAAACCATTCTTGAGGCAGATTGAAGACTTAAGTGCCAGCTTAAGTGAAAAATTAATGAAAGCGTTCTAAATAATTGCAACACGAACACTGACTTAATCAGTTTTAACATGAAAAGATGCTGACGAAAGAAGAGAAGATGCGGGCCACTAGGGTGGAGAAAAGAAGAGCTGCTCAGGAAGGAACAAGCGCATCAACCTCTGAGCAAACGAATGATAAACATACAGAGAAAGAAAGAGGATGAAAACTAGGAATCCTCAAGTCAAGTGTATTCACTGCACATTATCATTATATCAGTGCCATTACTGGTATATAAATATTAGTATTGCCTAATAGTTGTTAATGTAAGTGCATACTATATTGTTCATAATACAGGATAAATTTAGTAAAAAGGAACAAAGGGATACATGCCAGCTACCTTCATTGCTCCCTTATTTATTTAGCAGATACGGACATCCTCTCCCTGCTGGTTCACGGTCCAAGAGATCACTCGCACACGCCCGACCTTCCCTCTCTCATTCGCCAGCCTCTACTGGTAACCCATCTGGAACTCACCGTCCAGGAGAGATCACTCGTGCGTGCCAGAAATTAGCAAATTAGAAAAACCCTAATTTAGAAATTTGCTCTTGCAGTGAAATGACCTGGGGCCTCATGTATAAAGCCATGCGTAGAACTCACACTATAACGTGGCGTAAGCACAAAAGCGGGAATGTGCGTACGCACAGAAAAATCCAGATGCAGGAATCTGTGCGCACGCAAACTTTCACGTTCTTCTAAAGCGTTTTGCCGTGGCTGAGGCAGCATCTGCTTCATGCTGTATACCGATAATTCTCTTTCCAATCAGCTGCTGCTGTGATTCCCCACTCAGATACAGTGATATAAATACTCCGAGTGGTGCAGTGAGAGTAATATGGAAAAAGATGATCCGCAGTGGCAACCCCTAATGGGAGCAGCTGAAAGAAGAAGAAGAAGTGCAGTGAGAGTAACAACGCTAATTCAGTTATGGTATTTGGAATACGATGGCTATTCCCTGGACCATTATATTGCTGCAGGTTAATTACAATCAGATGCTTTACACTAATAAACAATATGCAGTTATTTTCAGTGTATTTATAAAGCCACGTCAGGAATGTGGATCTAAGAAAGAAAGGGTGATCACACAGGAACAGTAGCATTGCTTTGACTCTGGGTGCCGCCAGTCTGCAAAACCGAGCGGAGAAATTGCGTACGCCAGGGCATGAGTTACCGTGGAAATGTGCATGGCTTTACGCCAAGTTTAGGTTTTATACATCACAATTTGAGCGTGGAAACATTCGTACGCAACATTTCTGTGCGTACGCACCGTTTATACATGAGGCCCCTGATCTACAATCTTCAAACTCTATTAGTCTGCACACCTGTCCATTCTTCACGAGTAAAATCCAAATATCCAAGGCACCTTGCGGACACTGACAAAGTAGTAACTCAGATGGACTTAAGCCGGTAGAAGTTTGAGGGGATTCCTGAACCATGAACGTGAGGAAGGACAGCACAGTGTCCCAGGTTATCTGGTCATCATGAGCCCCACGCCTAATTATCTGCTTTAAAGTCATGTTAAATCACTCTGTCAGGCCATTCGTCTGAGTATGATAAACAGTGTTTTTTCACATAACTGTTTCATTACCCGGGAAGTAAAGGGCGTACCTTGGTCAGTTAAAATTTCACAAGGAATGCCAATACGGGTAAAGATCTTAGACTGAGCCTTTGCAACAGCTTGCAAGTTGGCCTTCCGCAGAGCAGTCACTTCAGGATATTGTGTCACATAATCAGCCAGCACAAGTATATGTTGATAACCACTCTTGCTCTTAGGCTGTGGACCGACAATATCTAACTCAGCTTCCTGGAAGGGAACATCTAAAATAGGCATTTGTGCAGTTTGTTCAGCCAGTGAAATCCCAATCTGCAAGATGCAAAAGCAATATGTAATTCAAAAAAAAAAAATTCACAAGCAAACTTCTTGCCTCCACATGACTAAGAAGACCACTCAGACTTCTCAGACTCAAACTTGAACTCAGGCTACCCCTATGGCTTCTCCATCAGGCCTTAAATTCTACTTCCTGAAAAATGCAGAACCAATTCCAGCTGTTCTAGTTTGAATTCTCCAGTTTTGCCATGCTGGGATACTAGCAGTGCCTTGAGCATAGGAAAGGCACTATATAAATAAAATGTATTATTATTATTATTATTATTATTATTACCTTACCACATGCTTCCCACTGGTAATCAGTATTACTTATCAATATCACCATCACTTTCACCTGTGAGCACAAATGTCATCCTGTCCTATTTAAACTCTCTCCTTCTCTCTCCTTCTTTGCCAGCATTTAATCAGTATTGCCATTTGGGAGCATGGGAAAGGTGCTATATAAATAAAATGTATTATTATTATTATTATTAATGCGTCATTGTGCCCCTCATTGTCCAGTTTCAGCCAGGTTTCCCCCCCTGACTCTTGTTCAAAGTCTTATTTCATCTCTTTTTTCATGTCTAGTACAAGTATCTAGGGGTGCATATGAGTAATAAGCTGGACTGGTCCAGGAACTCACTGGCCATATACAAGAAGGGTCAAAGTAGGCTGTATTTCCTATGCCAGCTCAGATCGTTTAGTGTCAGCAGCGCTATGCTGCGGATATTCTGTGACAGTGTGGTGGCCAGTGCCTTTTTCTTCGCTGTGGCATGCTGGGGGAGCAGCATGAAAGTGGCAGACATCAGGAGACTAAACAAACTAATTAAGAAGGCTTCCTCTGTGCTAGGAGAGAAATTGGACAACTTGGAAACTGTGGCAGATCAGAGAATGTTGTCTAGGCTTCAGTCTATTATTGAAGATGCTAATCAGCCACTTCATAGTGTGGTGGTTGGACAGAGGAGCGTTGTCAGCAGTAGACTGACTAGCATCAAGTGCTCCACTGAACTTCACAGGAAATCCTCCCCACAGCCATCAGACTCTAGAACTCCTTTTCCGGTCACTCACCCACACTTTAAGTTATTACCCTTTTTCTTTATTGGATATCCAGGTACATTTTTCAAGTACTTGAAATGTGCAACATACTATCTGTTCTTGTGCAATAAATTGTCTTCTCTTCACATGAGAATAACCTTATTTGTTCTCAGAATGTGCAATATTAACTTAAGGTGCAACACTCTGTACTTTAGTTTGATACTTACATTTATTATACTTTATTTATATTTACATGATTACTTTAAACTTGCTCTTAGTGTAACATGACCCTTGTCTGTTGTTAAGTTGTAACAAAAGTAATTTCCTTCGGGATTAATAAAGTTTTCTGATTCTGATTTTTGTTTGTTTTTGTGCCAATTGCTTATATTAATGTTGCTTTTGTTGAGTATGTGCATTATTCTTTAAGTCTGTTCTTGCATATATGCTGCCTCTGCGGTATTCCATGTATTTTGTGGGCGGTCCACCAAGAACTGGGGCCATCTGCCAATCACTGTCAGGAACGGCCCTCCACCATATAAATTTGGGGGGTCTCCTGTCGTTCCTGGTAATTCATTGAATGTGTTCTGGGTGTTTGGTGAGTTGCTGTGTTTTTCTGTGCTTTGTATCCTTTTTTTATCTCTGGATTTCTAACCTCTGTCCTCTGTTTTTTGACTTTGCCTTGGGATTTCTGAAAAGGGATTGTGTTGGTCTTGGAATTCCTTGTGCTTTTTGGCAACCCTGTTTTGCCACTGACAGTATATCCCCACTCTACTGGGAATTTTGGAAGTGTGTTATGGGACTTTCAGGACATTCATAGGGCATTTTGTATACTGGAATGCTGGTGGATCCACAGTGCCCTCAACTATGTCTGTCAGTCAGGTTTTTCTTCTCTCCCTTCGATGTTCTCCTGCCTCCTTCCTTCAGCTTTCGAAGACACGATGGCTGATAATTGAAGTTCTCTTCCTGGTTGGCTGGTTATTGGCACGGATCACCAGATAGATAGGTACATTCTATTGATCCCAAAGGAAATTCAAGTACCAGTAGCCAAGAATTAATCATACCAAATTTTATACAAACATTTAAGTACACACTATACAAAGAACAAATACTACACAAATAATGCATAGGTGGCATCTGATCTGTATTAAAGATTGCTCACACGCCTGTCTTAGGCGGTCATCACAGCGCCAAGAAAATTTGGAATCACGTCTCGAACGGTTCTACTTACTGAATAGGGGCAGAGATGTCAAGCAGTTCTGTAAATCTTGCCCCGACTGTCGGGTCATCTCCGCTCACAGACCTCTTAGGGCCCCCATTCACCTATGCCTATTTTAGATGTCCTCTTCCAGTGAGTTGGGTTAGATTTTGTCAGCTCACAGCCTAAGAGTAAGAGTGGTTATCAGTATATACTTGTGCTGGCTGATTACGTGACACAAAGTGGCTGCTCTGCGGAAGGCCAACTCGCAAGCTATTGCAAGGGATCAATCTGAGATCTTTAACCTTACTTGCATTCTTCATGAAATTTTAACTGACCAAGGTACATCCTTTACTTCACAGGTAATGAAACAGTTATGTGAAAGACTAGCCACTAAAAAACTGAGCACTGCTGTTTACCATCCTCAGACAAATGGCCTGATGGAGCAATTTAACAAGATTTTAAAGCAGATGATTAGGCATGTGGCTCATGATCACTGGACAACCTGGGACACTGTGTTGCTTTTCATCATATTCGCTGTTCAGGAACCCCTCAAGCTTCTACTGGCTTAAGTCCATCTGAGTTACTGTTTGGCAGGCATCCGTTAGGCGTCTTGGATATTATTCATGAAGAATGAACAGGTGAGCAGATGACAGGGATGTCTCCCAGATGGCAGCAGCCCAGTTCCCCAAACACACTTACAAGGCTGGCAATCTGCTTGACCTCGTCCTGTCACACAACTGCACTCCCAGAGATGCAGCTGTCACTCCTCTGTGTACGTCTCACCACTTTTTCATTCAGTTCTTTCTGCTGTTTCCATCTTCTCACTCTTCTCCTCTCCCCACAGTATTCTTCTACCGACACCGCTGCTCCTTCTATTCCACCCATTTCTCTTCCATTGTCTCCTCTGCTCACCCCCCTCCTGCCCACTTCTCCTCTCTTAGCACTAACACTGCCACAGACAATGGTTCATTGTGACATACGCAGATCATTGCTATGGCAAAGCTTCATTTTATACCAAATGTTACCAATGCCTTCATTTCAGATGTTGTAAAGCTATGTGACCACTCACCTTCTTGAACTTTCCCGGGTTTGTAAATTGTAACAAGAATGTTCCAGAGACCTGAGGAATCCAGAGTTCAGTGGTGCTGTGTGTTTTCCTCTAGAGGGCACTAGCTCCCTGGAAATACGTTTATTTTGTAATTGCGACATCTTAAGTAACCTGAACCTAAATAGATATACAGTAATCCCTTGCTATATCGCGCTTCGACTTTCGCGGCTTCACTCTGTCGCGGATTTTATATGTAAGCATATCTAAATATATAACGCAGATTTTTTGCTGCTTCGCGGGTTACTGCGGACAATGGGTCTTTTTACTTCTGGTACATGCTTCCTCAGTTGGTTTGCCCAGTTGATTTCATACAAGGGACGCTATTGGCGGATGACTGAGAAGCGACCTAATCAGAGCACACAGTTAATTTCCTGTGTACTGACTGGCTCAGCGACGGAGTGCTGCATTAACCAGGAAGTCTCATCTCACTCATTCAGCATTAATGTGCTCCTGCTACTGCTTCAGGGGCCGTGTCCAAGCGCCAACAGAAGATGCAAATGATTGCAGAAAAGGTAAAAGTTTTGGATATGTTGTAGGAAGGGAACAGCTACACCGCTGCAGGACACCATCACAGCATCAACGAGTCCACGATTCTTTTTATTTAAAAAGGAGGAAAAGCATATAAGATCTACGGCCACAGTGTCCTTTAACCAGGGCGCAAAATGAGTTGCAAGTGGACGTGATAAGGCAGTAGTCTGGATGGAATCTGCTTTAGGGATTTGGATTGAAGACTGCCAGAAGGAGAACAACGGCGGTGCTACACAGTCGCCTGAAGAGGATCCTTTAGAAGAGCTGTAACGCTATCCTTTGTTGTGCAGTAAAATTAAACTCATCGTTATCGGACAAGTCGTCGTGTCATTGTTGGTGAGTAACCATAATTAATTATCTACGTACAGTACTTATTACATGTACATAGTTTAGTGTCACTGTACACATATTTTACTGTATACAATTTTTCTTGCATTGTACGTATTTATTGCTGGTGGCCTGTCTGTCGTAATGGCTGTAACATATGTGATATCGGAGACGCTCGATATCTTTAAAATAATATTTAGGTTTTACTGTGTATAAACTGTGTTTACATACATAATTTCAACGAATCTTATCTAATGTCTAAGAGAATACAAAGGGTTTATGCTGTATAATTGTGCGGGAAATGTTTATAATAGTGTGGGAGAGTTTATAAGGGCTTAAAATATATAAAAAGAACCATATGAACATATGGTTTCTACTTCGCGGATTTTCACCTTTCGCAGGGGGTTCTGGAATGCAACCCCCGCAATGGAGGAGGGATTACTGTATTATAAAGAAGCGATATCCCTGCCATGGTGATACAGCAGTAAAAAATCACATAAAAGAATAAATAACTTAGCTTTATGTGGCATTACAGACGAGGAAGTCTTAGCAAAACAATTATCGAAGTGGGAGCTGCCATTTGCCAGTCTGCCATTTTTGTTGCTGAGCTGGAAGGATTTTCAGGATCAGAGGACGTTATCTCCCATCCGTCCGTCGGCTTCACAGGTGTGCCAGGCGATGTTCCAAGACTTTATACTCTTTCTCCATGTGCAGGCCCCCACTTAGGTGAATCATGCCATTCCAAACAAGGAAAAGAAGATCCAATGTCATGCTGACTCTGTCACACTGTAATAGTACAATGCCCATTTTTGTAGTTGTCCCTTTCTTGTCTTCTAATGCTTGCCTAGCAGTTCTAAATGATGAGCCCCTGTGTGCTAAATCTGGCCTTGTGCTAGCTGTACATGGGAGTGGATTTATAAAATATTTGTTGTACAGAGCACAATGACATATTAAACCTGTGTGTTTATACTGCGATGTCTTTAAGTGTGTGGCGATTTTCATGAATGCAGCTTGCTTTAACATTATCTTCCATGGGGGTCTTGGATTTATGAATCTGCATTTTACCTCAAATATTGTAAGGATGTTAAATTTTGGTACAAAATTCAAGAAATGGACATATGCAAATCATAGCTATGACAAAGCTGCATTTAACACTTACTGCTACCAACACCTTCATTTAGACTCTTTTACGAATCTTAGGCTATGTGACCAATTGAAGTGCCTTTTGAAAAATAATGCAGCTGGGAGCAGAATGGAACCTTAGGTGGGCACAAAAGAAAGCTGGCATAAGTGAAAAGAAACAGGATGGAATTTTGATGGAAGCGGCCAGGAGCTGCATGAAACAAAGGTGGGAAACAGTTGGGAACGGGACTGACAATAAGTACAGTGCAGAGCTCTACTTTAAATGAAAAGTAAAACATATTAATTGAAACTGTCTAGCCTCTGTGGTTTTAATTTTGAAACATTTGCTAAGAAATAGAGCTTAGCCTTTGAGGTGGCACATATGTAACCCACTATAAGAAGGTGACTTTACCCCAGAGGGTTCATTATAGCACAGACGCTAAGTAAACTGTGCTAAACTGCTGAGGTTACGTATATAAAAGCGACTATAAGCCACAGTCATATTGCTTTCTCTGGGTAAATAACCTAAAGGTTTCCAAAGGAAATTAAGTAACTAACCTAAATATTACAGTAGCTGACAACTAATTCATATCATAAAGAGACAATTGGTCTTGTAGGCTACAAGCAATCATTTGGACTGCAGATAATGACACTCACTCCTTCACTCCTTCTCTGTTGCTGGTTAGGAGATGTGAGGCTGTAATGAAACTGGGGGAGCTGAAACTTTGCATCTCTCTAATCTCACAAGCAGGTGAAAATGCCAACAGTGCTGAGTAATCTGCCTCAGGGGTAAACAGCACTTTTATTTGGATAAGTGTCATCGAATATAAAGGCCAATATACTGTCAATGTCAGCAATAAACCAAAGGCTGCTTTGCATCACTCAGAATGCATCAGTGGTTCCCAGCAATCTATGAGATGAACACCTTTAGTCGATGCAAAGCATTGTTAAAATGTTTTCTTTGATGTAAATGAGATAGTTTATTGTTTTTCTGGTTTTTTTTCTAAATGCTCTATATAAACAGCTGAACATGCCATGTCAGTTAGAGATCCTGAGGCCTCGTCGGGTGACTTGATCATCATGTTTGCTGCCCGTGTACTTCACCTCCTAGCTGCCCTGGCTGTGCTCGCCACACTTGCTTCTGCGGTGAGTATTACTGCTGCACTATGACAGCTCCTCCATAATTCTGTGTTAATCACAAAGGAAAATGAGCAAAAGAGAAATTTATATTCTTTACAAGATGCATGAATTGACTCGCCTCATAATGACACCGGCAACTGCAGCTGTCCTAGGATAAGCATTCACGGATTCCTTATTTCTGAATCTGATTGTGCCATTGTCATGTGAAGTCATTATTGTCATTGAAGCTTCAGTTAGGAACCTAGGCCTGATTTTTGACAACTTATTCAAACTCGACAGATACATTTTGTGGCTAAATTCATCTTTTTCCAGCTTTCCAGCTGAGACTTTTAGCTAAGATAAAGGCTTTTCTTTCTTTCAGTGATCTTGGAAAGGCTATCCATGCATTTATGACATCTCGTTTAGATTGTAGTAATTCATTGTGTGTGGATGTTGACCAAGCCTTGTTATGAGACCTACAACTAGTCCAGAACACTGCTGCTGGCTTACTGACCGGCTCTCATATGTGTGACCAATACTGGCCTTGCTCTATTGGCTTCAGGTCCGCTTCTGAATCGATTTTAAAATTCTTTTACCTGTTTTAAAATGTTTAAATGGTCTTACCTCTTAAAACTTCTTCACTTGTATGTGTCAACGAGAGCACTGCGGTCTGCTAGCCAGCTGCTCTTAGTTGTGCTGAGGTCAAGGTTGAAGCAAAGGGGGTACCAAATTTTTGTGGTGGCTGCTGCTTTTCTTTGAAATGGCTTGCCTTATTGTATTAGGTCTGCCCCAACATTGGCCACTTTACGTCTTTAAGTCGTCATTAAAGTCTCCTCTCTTCTTGCTGGCATTTAACCCTAAGAGGTTGACATTATGATTGTATATGTTGGCTCATGGACATTCATGACTATAAATCTGTAGGTATGGGTGTGGTGGGTAATTTTATGTAATGATTGGTTATGTTTGCAGTTTTGGTCATGTGTGTATATATATATATATATATATATATATATATATATATATATATATATATATATATATATATATATATATATATATATATATATATGTTTTATTTTTAATTGCTTCATTTATCTTATCTTATATAGCACTTTGGTTCACCATTGTCTATTGTAAATGAGTTTTATAAATAAAATTTGACTTGACTTGACTTTGAAGCCAATCCTCAGACACTTTCTCAATTTCACATTTCTCTTTTTAGGATCCTAGAATGGCTTTTAAATTGAAAACTCGGTAAGATTCTCTTGAAGTACAAACACCTTTTCCCACAGTGTAAAGAAAAATAACACTAGTCCTCAGATTTGATTATGCGGATGAACCTGTTGTGGCCACACAGCGCCTTCAACTTCACTTCTTCACATTTTGTTATGTTGCACTATTTTTCTAAACTCACCTAAATTCATCTTCTCCTTCATCAAGGAGCACTCAATACCAAATAAAAAAAGCAAAAACAGAATTTTAGAAATGCACCAAATTATTACAAATATAATATATTGACATAGCACGCTGACTCAAGTATTCCCACGCCTTATGCAGTACTTCATTGAAAGACCTGACAGACAGGAGTCCTCTTGGGTTCTGACACAGCGAGCTTCACAGTCCTGAATTTGGGGGTCTTCTGCTGTTTTTCTCTGCAGATCTTCTCAAGCTCTGTCAGATTGGATGATGATGTCAGTGGACAGTTATTATAAGGTTCTTCTACAGATGTTTAATTGGGTTCAAGTCTGGAGTCTGACTAGAACATTCAAGAACATTCACAGACCCTAAGTTGCTCCTGTGTTGTCTGTGCTTTGTGCTTGGGGTCATTGTCCTGCAGGAAAGTGGGAGTTTGGACCAGTCAGAGGCCAAACACTTAAATTTGTGTTTTCCCTCATTGTACCTTCTGCTATTCAATGGAGGAGCAGTTTGGTTTTATGGCAAGCAGAGGAACCACTGATGCAGTCTTTGCATTGAGGCAGCTCAGAGAGAAGCACAAAGACAGAAAGCTTTGCAGATGGCAATTATTGATTTGGAGAAGGCTGACAATAGAGTGCCATGTCAAGACGTCTGGAGGTACAAGAGAGAGATGTGTGTAAATTGTCTGGGATATGTATGAGTGAGTGAGGATTAGGGTTAAAAGCACTGTTGGTGTAACAGATGAGGTGCCAGTTCAGGAAGGTCTACACCGGGGATCTTCTTGAAGTCCCGACCTCTTGTGATCTGGTTGTGGATGAAAAGGAAGAAGACAAAATACCTGGAGATTAAAGATTTCCAGGATTCAGAAGTTAGCCTGGTGAGAGAGCTATTGAAAAGTGTGGAAAATTGTAAATTTCTAGGCTTAATAGTAACTGAAGATGAAAAATTACATGTAGAGATAACCCTAAGAGTGGGCTGTGGATGGAAGAATGGAAAGATGGTATCAGAACTATTGTGTGATTGAAGAATTAAAGTGAAAGTTAAATGTAAGGATTTTAAGACAGTCATATGACCATCAATGATGTATGAAGCCGAGACGCAGGCAGTAAAAGGAGGGTAGGAAAGGAAGTTAGATGTGGCAGAAATGAGGATGTTAAGATGGATGTGTGGAGTTACACTAAAGGACATAAAAAGAAATGAGACAATCAGAGGTAAAACAGAAGTGGGAGAGAAATGTAAGAAAGTAATGGGAAGTAGGCTGAGGTGGTATGGACATGTGGTGAGGAGAGAAAATGAAAATGTGGGCAAAAGAATGATGGGAGTGGAAGTCCAGGGGAAGAGAAAGTGAGGGAGTTCAAAGCAGAGGTGAATTAATAAAGTCAAAGAAGATCTGAAGGAAAAGGTCTTTATTGAGGAGGAGGTGCAGGAATGAGGTGTGTGGAGAAGGCTGTTCAGGCACATTCACCCGACATAGAAGTGGGAAAAAATTAAGAGAAAGAAGAAGTTCAGAGTTGATGGTAAAAGTAGCCATGTGCCTGATTCCAACTATTCAGACTAAAAAAATACTCATAAAGTGGGCTTTTCAATGTTAGGGTTAGTTTTAGTTTCAGGTCCACAGGTCTAATATTAAAAATATACTGACATTGTGAGAGCAAATTCAACAGGTCAGACATGCAGCAGAATTTAACACAAATGAGTAAACAAAGTTTTAAAATGACAAACTGCCCAATAACGTAGTGTATTTGATTTTATGAATGGTATAAACAACTTAGTCTCGCAGTTAGGAGACCTGGGTTCACTTCTCGGGTCCACCCTGCGTGGAGTTTGCATGTTCTCCCTTTGTCTGTGTGGGTTTCCTCCGGGCGCTCCGGTTTCCTCCCACAGTCCAAAGACATGCAGGTTAGGTGGATTGGTGATTCTAAATTGGCCCTAGTGTGTGCTTGGTGTGTGGGTGTGTTTGTGTGTGTCCTGCGGTGGGCTGACACCCTGCCCAGGGATTTGTTCCTGCCTTGCGCCGTGTTGGCTGGGATTGGCTCCAGCAGACCCATGTGACCTTGTGTTAGGATATAGCAGGTTGGAGAATGACTGACTGACTGACAACAAGAATAAGCACACATTCATACCGATACTTAACACTGATGCACTAGTTATATCCTTTTTTTGTGTGATGTATTCAATCTTAGTCTTGTTCCATTAGACATCCTGTAATAATCTGACAAAATGTCTTTTTATTAGATACACTCTCATTTCTTCATTTATCTTTGTGTCTTTTTCTGTACAGATAATGAGATGATAAATCATCCAGAGAAGTTTACAATACCTGTAAGCAATGCTGAACAGATTTCAATAAAATGATCATGCAAGTCTACTTTGTGTGTCATTATTTATCAGTTTGCAGCAAACAGTGTTATGTAATGGAGACTGGTCAGTCCTGACCCGATGGCTCTCTCTGGTTCAATTCCTTTCTGACACCGGACTGTCCATGATCTCATCTAATCTGTCCAGTGGGTTTTATAAAACAAAGCCAGTGGCTCTCACTTCTCACTCTGCTCACCCTCCAATGACATGTCCCCATTTAAAATATCACACACATAGACTTTTGGCTGTGCTGAAGGAACCTCTGAACATCACTCAACAAGAAGATTATCATCGTGGAAGAAACGTCACATACAGTGAATTCAGAATTAATTCCGATTAATTATTTCCGTTTATTTTCTGCACACTTCATTGTGTGGCACATTTAATTTTAAATAGATATACATTTACCATTTTACTACACTCAATAACCCAAAATAACAAAGTGAAAAGTATTTTTTAATAAAAGTTTGCAACTGTATTTAAAATGGACACTAAAATCTCTCCTTCATTGAAGTATTCAGATTGTTAATTGAGTTTTTTGCCAGCAATTCCAGCTTAGATCCTTATTGGTAATTCTCTAGAAGCCTTACCCCATTCTTCCTGGTAGATCATCTCATGCTCTATTAGATTGGATGCACTGTTTCAGTAAACTGTCATCTTCAGTCATCCACACATGTTCAAAGGGGTTTAATTGTGGACTTCGTCTGGTCCACTCCAGGACACTCAGAGACTTGCCGTGAAGCCGCTCTACCATCATCTTGGCTGTAGGCCTCAGGTCATTGTTATGCTGAAAGGTGAACCGTCACTCCAGTCTGAGGTAGCACACACTCTGGAGTAGGTTTTCTTCAAGGACCCCTCTTTATTTTATGCTTCCCTGAATTCTGACGAGTCCCCCGTCCCTGCCACTTAGAATCACTGTAGGAATTGCAAGGGTAGGTGATGAGCAGAGCCAGGTCTTCATCAAGACATCAGCCTTGGAGGTCTGCCCAAAGATTTAATTTTTTATCCATAGAATCCACTTCCTCATGCTGTCAGTATCCTTTAACTCTTTTAGGGTATTTTTTTTTATTCCCTTTGTCCCAGGTCAGAATATTTTTCCAAAAATCTCAGTTTTCTAGAAAGCACACCAAGCAATGGTTTCACACATAAATCAACATAAATTATTAGTTGTAACAAATGTCACCCAGCTTTATGTCCCATGAGCCTCTACAGTATCTGAATTCACAGACCTGTTACATACAGTACATCTGGAAAGTATTCACAGCGCATCACTTTCTCCACATTTTGTTATGTTACAGCCTTATTCCAAAATGAATTAAATTCATTTTTTTCCTCAGAATTCTACACACAACACCCCATAATGACAACATGAAAAAAGTTTACTTGAGGTTTTTGCAAATTTATTAAAAATAAAAAAACTGAGAAATACCATGTCCGTAAGTATTCACAGCCTTTGCTCAATACTTTGTCGATGCACCTTTGGCAGCAATTACAGCCTCAAGTCTTGTTGAATATGATGCCACAAGCTTGGCACACCTATCCTTGGCCAGTTTCGCCCATTCCTCTTTGCAGCACCTCTCAAGCTCCATCAGGTTGGATGGGAAGCGTCGGTGCACAGCCATTTTAAGATCTCTCCAGAGATGTTCAATCGGATTCAAGTCTGGGCTCTGGCTGGGCCACTCAAGGACATTCAGAGTTGTCCTGAAGCCACTCCTTTGATATCTTGGCTGTGTGCTTAGCGTCGTTGTCCTGCTGAAAGATGAACCGTCGCCCCAGTCTGAGGTCAAGATCGCTCTAGAGCAGGTTTTCATCCAGGATGTCTCTGTACATTGCTGCAATCATCTTTCCCTTTATCCTGACTAGTCTCCCAGTCCCTGCTGCTGAAAAACATCCCCACAGCATGATGCGGCCACCACCATGCTTCACTGTAGGGATGGTATTGGTCTGATGATGAGTGGTGCCTGGTTTCCTCCAAACGTGACGCCTGGCATTTACACCAAAGAGTTCAATCTTTGTCTCATCAGACCAGAGAATTTTCTTTCTCATGGTCTGAGAGTCCTTCAGGTGCCTTTTGGCAAACTCCAGGCGGGCTGCCATGTGCCTCTTACTAAGGAGTGGCTTCCGTCTGGCCACTCTACCATACAGGCCTGATTGGTGGATTGCTGCAGAGATGGTTGTCCTTCTGGAAGGTTCTCCTCTCTCCACAGAGGACCTCTGGAGCTCTAACAGTATGACCATCAGGTTCTTGGTCACCTCCCTGACTAAGGTCCTTCTCCCCCGATCGCTCAGTTTAGATGGCCAGCCAGCTCTAGGAAGAGTCCTGGTGGTTTCGAACTTCTTCCACTTACGGATGATGGAGGCCACTGTGCTCATTGGGACCTTCAAAGCAGCAGAAATTTTTCTGTAACCTTCCCCAGATTTGTGCCTCGAGACAATCCTGTCTCGGAGGTCTACAGACAATTCCTTTGACTTCAGATAGATAGATAGATAGATAAATACTTTATTAATCCCAAGGGAAGCAAAATGACACCTTTTATTGGCTAACTAAAAAGATTACAATATGCAAGCTTTCGAGGCAACTCAGGCCCCTTCTTCAGGTAATCATGTACATCTTGCCTGAAGAAGGGGCCTGAGTTACCTCGAAAGCTTGCATATTGTAATCTTTGTAGTTAGCCAATAAAAGGTGTCATTTTGCTTGGCTTTTCTCTACATTCATAATGGCTAACACGGTACAACACCCTAGTACTACTTAATCCCAAGGGGAAATTCACCAAGCTGTGCTAGGACATGATAATTACTTAACAAAATTTTCTGTAAAAGTGCACAACATTAATACTGTAATAACCAATCTCAATGCACGTAGAAAATCTAGGCAATACGGCATAAATACCAATAATTTAATTACAATTACTACTTTAGATGAACAATGTATTAAAACAATAAAAATAGACTATAGTGTAAATAAAAAATACACACAGAACTAAAATAACTTAGTTCTTGTTCCAAATATCAATAACGCACATAGTATTCATCTCAGCCCCTCCAAAACATTAAATATGGCACTATTAAATGTTAATGGTTTAACTAACAAGACGTTTTTTATCAACGATCTTATTAGTGATAGAAAAATTGATTTTATTGCACTAAGTGAAACGTGGCTTAGCTCTGATGGCACACCTGTTTTAACTTACAGTTTTACTCGTGCGGATCACCAAGGAAAGAGAGGTGGCGGACTAGCAAACATTTACTCAAACCGGTTAAAATGTAAAGATGTCAGTTTTGGCAAATTCAAGTCCTTTGAGTATCTTGCCGTTGTTATTCATGGAGATTCTCACGTTCTAGTATTATCCGTGTATAGACCTCCAAAATTCAATGCGTCTTTCTTTGGGGAATTCTCTGACTTAATGTCATTTTTAATTACGAACTATGACACACTCTTAGTAGTTGGCAACTTTAATTTTCATATAGATAATCATCCATCCAACCATCCATTTTCCAACCCACTGAATCCGAACACAGGGTCACGGGGGTCTGCTGGAGCCAATCCCAGCCAACACAGGGCACAAGGCAGGGAACCAATCCTGGGCAGGGTGCCAACCCACCGCAGGACACACACAAACACACCCACACACCAAGGCCAATTTAGAATCACCAATCCACCTAACCTGCATGTCTTTGGACTGTGGGAGGAAACCGGAGCGCCCGGAGGAAACCCACGCAGACACGGGGAGAACATGCAAACTCCACGCAGGGTGGACCCGGGAAGCGAACCCGGGTCTCCTAACTGCGAGGCAGCAGCGCTACCACTGCGCCACCGTGCCGCCCTATAGATAATCAGTGTGACCAAAAAGTAAAAGAATTTATGAACCTCCTGGACTCTTTTGATTTGAGACAGCTTGTTAATCAGCGTACACATAAAGCAGGTCATACGTTAGACTTAGTGATTACTAAAGAACTAAAAGTTGATATAAAGCAGGTCATTGATATTGGTCTATCAGACCATTTTCTTCTATTATTTAATGTAGAAATATTGATAGAAAACATTAATGAGAAGCATATTGTTAAAAAAAACGCTTCTTTGACTCATCAGCAGCTTTAAATCTTACAAACATTCTAACCAATCAGTCCGTTTATAGTGTCAACTATAATAGCGAGGAGAATGTAAATAGTAAGGTGGAAAGATTTAATACTAAAGTGAGAGCTGCTGTTGACGTAGTTGCACCTGAAAAGACAGTTAAAAAATCTTCTAGCATTGTTATACCATGGAAGACCCAAAGAGTGTCTGATTTAAAGAGAACATGCCGTAGAGCTGAGCGTAAATGGAGAAAAACTAAACTAACTATTGACTATGATATATTAACAGTTAAAATAACAGAATACAATAACACAGTCTGTCTTGAGAGGCGCTGCTATTTCTCTAGACAATTAAGCCCGCGATTCGCTGGTGAATCGGAAATCCAAGAATGGCAATCAGTTTCTGTTCTGTCCGATATCTGGATGAATGACATACGTATCATGGAGGGTGGGTGCATTTGGGGAAATGGCATTTAATTACATAACCATATCTGTACTAAAGCGGTTTCGTTTTGTGGAGACGTGATTCCGTTGCCTTTGCTGACACCGACTGCTGGCAGAGTGGAGCACAGCAAGTTTAGTGTACAGGTTGTGGTGTTCGTGTGCCAGCCACTGAGTCTGGGAAGCCGCTGGGTTAGAGTCTGTGACCGTTATGTGATCTATATTACTGGCACTGTGGATTAGAGCAAGTGTAGCTCACAGGTTGTGTTGTTTGGGCGCCACCTACTGACTCTGGGAAGCCGCTGCGTTTGACTCTGGGGCGGGCACCACGGCACATTACGTTGTGTTATTTGGGCGCCACCTACTGACTCTGGGAATCTGCCGTGTTTTGGGAAGCCGCTGCATTTGACTGTACAGGTTGTGTTGTTTGGGCACTCAGAGGTTGTGTTGTTCGGGCGCCACCTACTGACTCTGGGAAGCCAACGCGTTTTGGAAAGCCGTTGCGTTTGACTCTGGACTCTGGGGCGGGTGCCAAGGCCGCAGTGCGCATGCGCCTCGGTGCATCCGCTGTACATATATTAACTGTGGTTTAGTAAGATAGATTATAAATAACAATTCTAGTAATCCCAGAGTCTTATTCTCGACGATTGATCGTCTGCTAAACCAGGTAACTCAAAGGAATGCCTCCTAAGTACTTCCAGTAAAACCTGTGAGGCTATTGCTGTATTTTTCAATCAAAAAATTAATGATATTAGAAATAACATAGTATATCTCCCCAACACTGAGGATCCTCTTAAACCCCAGTACTCCGTTACAAACAAATTAAACTCTTTCACTAGGATAGATTTACGTGATTTACATAAAATAATTTCTCAACTGAAACCCTCCACCTGGGTACTTAACCCAATACCAACAAATTTTTTCAAAGAAGTATCGGGCGTGCTAATTGATAATATTCTTGACATAGTAAATTTGTCATTAGATACGGGGGTCTTCCCAGACTGTCTTAAGACTCCTGTAGTTAAACCCCTGCTGAAGAAAAATAATCTCAACCCCTCTGCTCTTGAAAATTTTAGACCCATCTCTAACCTGCCTTTCTTAAGTAAAATTCTAGAGAAGGCAGTCATTATGCAGTTAAATGACCACCTCAATAAACATGCTATTCTTGATAAATTTCAGTCAGGTTTTAGAACAAATCACAGTACAGAAACTGCACTCGTTAAAGTGGTAAATGATTTGCGGGTAAATGCAGACAGAGGCCATTTATCTGTTCTCATCCTTCTAAATCTGAGTGCCACATTTGATACCATTGATCACAATATTCTTAGAAATCGCCTTAGTCAATGGGTGGGCCTCTCTGGCAGGGTCTTAAATTGGTTTGAATCCTACCTGGCAGGGAGAAAATTCTTTGTTAGTTGTGGTAATTACAACTCAAAGACACATGATATCCTATATGGTGTTCCACAAGACTCTATCCTGGGTCCGCTGCTTTTCTCAATCTACATGCTTCCGTTAGGTCAGATTATCTCAGGGCACAACGTGAGCTACCACAGCTATGCTGATGACACGCAGCTGTATTTATCAATAGCACCTGATGATCCCAACTCTCTTGATTCACTAACACAATGTCTTACTTGTATTTCTGAATGGATCAATAATAATTTTCTAAAGCTAAATAAAGAGAAAACTGAAATTTTAGTGATTGGCAATAATGGATACAATGAGGCTATTAGAAATAAACTGGATGCATTAGGATTAAAAGTGAAGACGGAAGTAAAAAGCTTAGGTGTAACCGTTGACTGTAATCTAAATTTTAAATCACATATTAATCAGACCAGTAGGACAGCATTTTTTCACTTAAGAAACATAGCAAAAGTTAGACCTCTTATATCATTGAAAGATGCTGAGAAATTACACGCGTTTGTTTTCAGTCGACTAGATTACTGTAACGCACTCCTCTCAGGACTACCCAAAAAAGACATAAATCGTTTGCAACGAGTGCAGAATGCAGCTGCTAGAATCCTTACCAGGAAAAGAAAATCTGAGCACATTTCTCCAGTTTTGATGTCACTACACTGGTTACCTGTGTCATTCAGGATTGACTTTAAAATTCTGCTTATGGTTTATAAAGCTTTAAATAATCTCGCCCCATTTTATATATCGGAATGTCTGATGTCTTATATTCCAAATCGTAACCTCAGATCCTCAACTGAGTGTCTCCTTAGAATTCCAAGAGCAAAACTTAAAAGAAGTGGTGAGGCGGCCTTCTGCTGCTATGCACCTAAAATCTGGAATAGCCTGCCAATAGGAATTCGCCAGGCTAATACAGTGGAGCACTTAAAAAAAACTGCTAAAAACACATTATTTTAACATGGCCTTCTCATAACTTCACTGTAATTTAATCCTGATACTCTGTATATCCAATTCATTATAATAACTATTCATGGTGGCTCTAAAATCTGTACTAACCCCTACTCTCTCTTCTGTTTCTTTTTTCCGGTTTCTTTGTGGTGGCGGCTTGCACCACCACCATCTACTCAAAGCACCGTGATGTTCCAACATTGATGGATTAAAAGCCAGAAGTCTGTATGACCATCAGCATCAGATGACTCCGTGAGAACCCTAACTACAAAGAGGACTATTTCATTTATGTTAGGTAGAATGCCCAGAGGGGACTGGGTGGTCTTGTGGCCTGGAACCCCTGCAGATTTTATTTTTTCTCTCCAGCCGTCTGGAGTTTTTTTTTTGTTTTTTTCTGTCCACCCCTGGCCATCGGACCTTACTCTTATTCTATGTTAACTAATGTTGTCTTATTTTAATTTCTTACTTTGTCTTTTATTTCTCTTTTCTTCATTATGTAAAGCACTTTGATCTACTTTTTTGTATGAAAATGTGCTATAGAAATAAATGTTGTTGTTGTTGTTGTTGTCTCATCACTTATATGCAGGTACCTGTCTTTCATTTTCAATTTCTATCAGTAAAATCGGAGTTCAATAAGTCAAAGTCCCATTCAGCAATAATATCCAAAAAATAAATAAATAAGTAATGCACATGGAGAATTTTTCTTTGGGCATTCACTTTCACTCTCCAGATGTCGATGCCAGTCTACATGTTGTTTACTCTACGCTACTCCTGCACATGCAGGGATTCGACGTCAAGTCAGTGAGTCTAACATTTCTCCTAGCAAAGAGGGTCTACCTGTAACATAAGGGTGAGCGTTGTCAATGTTTACAGCTGATTACAGAGTGCTGCTAAGATGTTTGTCTTTCTGACAGTAGCAGATTTCTAAAGCGATGTTAGAGTGACCATTGGGTTATTTGTCACCTCCCTGGCCAAGACCCTTCTTACCTGTTAACTCAGTTTGGCCAGACAGACAACTCTAGTAATGGTCCAGGTGCTTCCAGAATTATTCCATTTCATAATTAATGAGGATACTGTGATCATGGGGACTTTCAAAGCTTTAGAATTGGCTCTGACCCCATGCACTGATTTACAGTGTGTCTCACTACAATTTGACTCTGGAGATCTACAGAGAGTTCCTTGGACTTCACCACTTGGTTTTTGTCCTGACATAAATCCTGTGGGACCTTCTACACACAGGTACACGTGGGCCTTTCTAAATGATGTCTGATCAATTCAGTTTGCTTGAGAGATTTCACAAAAATGGCAAATGTGTCCACTGAAATTCCACTGAAATGATGTTTTAATATTTAAGCATAGTGTTTTACACAATTGACCATTCTATTTTAATACACAGGCTGGAAGCTGATATTGGACTCCCTGTCACTGTTCTTGCCTGGGTTAGTTCTTATTCATCAAATTGATTCCAGTACATACAGAAATGCACTGACAATACTTTATCATTATACAAAGAAGTTAAATATGATGGCCCACAGGGCTCAGTGTTGGGATCTTTACTCTTTTCACTTTGCATGCTTCCATTGGGTACTATTATTAGAAATCATAACGTTAATTTTCACTTGTACGCAAATGACACCCAGTTATACCTTTGTTTAAGACCAAATGATGTTTCGCTGATGTCCTTAATTAGATGAGTTAGTGAGTTAAAGGAGTGGATAAATGATGGGAGACAGAAATCTTAATTGCTGGAGGGAATGAGGCTCAGCATAACAATATATTGTCATTATTTAACACAGTTGGAATCACCATTAGTTTTAGTGAATCTCCATTAGTTAAACTGAATCAACCCACCATCTAGGTGACACTAGCATGTTGTTTAAAGTACACATTACAAAACTATCCAAAACATGTTTTTTTCATCTGAAAAATACTGGAAAATGAAGGCATTTTGTAAATGGGCAGGTTACTAAGAAATTAATTGATGCATTTATTTACACTAGGATTGACTACTGCGGCACGGTGTTCACTGTCTGCTCAAATCGTTCTTTAGGCAGTGTTCAGTTCATTTAATTACTACAAGCGCACAAAAATACATTTATCTCCAGTTCTTAAAGCCTGGCATCTGATTAAGTGTAGGGCATTTTGGAATATCCTCCTTTTAACATATAAAGCCTTCATTTTTTCGAGGCACTACTTACCTGTGTGAGCTCATCATTACTTACACACCTGAGTGCACATTGAGATCTCCAGACACCGTCCTGCTTATGATTCCAAGGATTAATAAATTAGCAGTTGGAGGTCAAGCTTTTAATTACAGGGCTCTAAAGCTGTGGTCTGGTCTGCCTGCTGATATAAGGGGTGTCCCTTCAGTCTCAGCTTTGAAATCACGCTAAAGACTCACCACTTCAGTTTAGCATACCCTGACTAGAGCTGCTCATTAGCTTTGCACACTGCATCTCTGTTGTTAGTCATTAATGCTAAAATATAAGTAATACAACATTTGTAAACATTTGTACTAACTTTCCTCTATTCTGTTTCTCTTCTTGATATCCTCATGTGGCACTTGATACCACTGCTATTCTGCCAAGTTGTTTGCCTGCAATGGAAAAGTCAAAGTCAAAAGCGCACTGGGATTATCGAATAGAGGGGTCTTTTCATCAGAATGGCCGGTGCTGTGCAAGAACAAAGATGTCTGTATTGTTGTATTGTATTTCCATCGTGGCCATGATAGATTGGCCATCTAGCTCTGTGAAGATGATTCCTTCTGTTTTTTCTGTTGTATTGACCCCATTTTATTACACCCATTGCATGCCAAACCTACTTGGAAGTGGGTCTCTCTCTGAATTGCCCTTTCCAGGATTTCTTCCTTTTTTATTTGCCTACAAGTTTTTTTGGTATTTTTTCTTGTTTTCTAATAGAGAGTCAAAGCTGGGGGATTATCAAATACAGGGCACGTTAAAGCCCATTTAGGCATCACTTGTCTGATTTTGTGCTAAACAAGAAATAAATCGTTGTTCTTTTAAGACCCTTGTGATAGAGCAGAATCTGGTGTCAGTTGGTGAAATGTTTACACATGTTATATTCAGAGGCCCACAGATAACATTTTCATGGTAAAATTTATTGTATTTCAGCATGTATATAGGGTAAGACATGTTTTCATGATTTAATATCATATTTGTATCCTGGTGTACAAAAGAAAATATACTTACAATATTAACAAATGTGTCAAATGGCTAAATGTTCACAAAAGCCATGTTCAGTGGGTGCAGTTAAAAAATTTTTGAGTTTTGGCATATAAGTGGTGGAACATGTGCACCGTCAGTAACAAATATCAGTTTTGTAGAATGATGTACAAAAGAAAAGAAAAATCGCTTGCAATTTAGTAGAATGTGGTGTGATGGTTGACCAAATGTTGACGTGTCATGTTTAGAGGGTCACAATTAAATAATTCTACAGTAAATGTTTCTTCAGTTTAGCATATAAGTAGGGAAACACAAGTAGTTTCATAATCCAATCTCATAATTGAGACATGTACAAAAAACAAGATAATTCCCTTGAAATTTAACAAAATGTGGCATGTCGGTTGAACAAATGTTCACAAGTACAAAGTTCAGAGTGCTGCAGTTGTAAAATTCCACAGTAGATTTTTCTGTTTTTTCAGCAGATATGTAGAGAAACACGAGGACTTTCACAATCAAATGTTACTTTGTCTGGATTTCTCTACACTACAATATACCTTGCAATATACTGTAGCAGAATGTGGTGTGTTGATTTGCTTAATGTTCTCAAGTGCCTTGTTCAAGGGTCCACAAAGAAAAATGTTCACTCTAAAAAGTCCTGTAATTCCGCACACATGTACTGTAGTACTTATAGCAGAATGTGCTGAGTTGACAGGCCAAATGTTCACATGTGCCGAGTTTAAAGGGTCAGAATAATTCCAGAATAAAATTTCCCTTTCATATTACAACATCATTTTTGTAATTTGGTTTACAAAAGAAAGGATATCCATCCATCCAACCATTTTCCAACCCACTGAATCCAAACACAGGGTCACAGGGGTCTGCTGGAGCCAATCACAGCCAACACAGGGCACAAGGCAGGAACCAATCCCGGGCAAGGTGCCAACCCACCGCAGGACACACACAAACACACCAAGCACACACTGGGGCCAATTTAGAATTGCCAATCCACCTAACCTGCATGTCTTTGGACTGTGGGAGGAAACCGGAGCACCCGGAGGAAACCCACGCAGACACGGGGAGAACATGCAAACTCCACGCAGGGAGGACCCGGGAAGCAAACCCAGGTCTCCTAACTGCGAGGCAGCAGCGTTACCACTGCGCCACCGTGCCGCCCTAAAGAAAGGATATCTCGCTTGAAATACAACAGAATGTGGTGTGTCGGATTGCCAGATGTTCACAAGTGCCTTGTTCAAGGGGTTACAAAGAAAAATGTTCACTCTAAAAGTCCTGAAATTCTGCACATATGTACTGTAGTACTTATATTATCATATTCCATTGTCATCTTTATGAAACAGTGTAACAAAAATAAAGCAGAATGTACTGAGTCGACAGGCCAAATGTTCACATGTGAAAAGTTTCAAGGGTCAGAAATTCATAATTCCAGATTAAAATTTCCTGGAATTCTTAACATATGTAGGAGAACAAACTCCTTTTCATATTACAGCATAATTTTTGTAATTTGGTTTACAGAAGAAAGGATATCTTACTTGAAATATGGCAGAATCTGGTATGTCGGATAGCCAGATGTTCACAAGTGCCTTGTTCAAGGGGTTACAAAGAAAAATGTTCACTCTAAAAATTCCTGTAATTCTGCATACATGTACTGTAATGCTTATATTGTCATATTACAGTGTCATCTTTATGAAACAGTGGTGACGACATTGAATTGACATTGCTAGAACTTACATCAGGAATGAATAGTGCAGGTCAGACTTCAGCTGGGTAGGATGACGCATGTTGTAATATGTTCTCTCATTTAGTCTTACATTGATTTTGAAATTATTAAATAAAATATGGGTGGAAGGGAAGCTCCTCCTGTCATATATTAGAACCTAGGGCAAGGTCTCTTTAAATTTTAGGGTGTGCTTCTTGTGCTTCTTAATGTCCAATGTTAAAGTTATTCATCTCTAAGAGCCAATAATATGTTTAGTTTGACTAAAATGACACACACACACACAACTAGCATGTAATTACCAACAAATCTGTTAATACAGCAGAAGATAAAATAAATTTATATTATACAGTACTCCAAATTATAGTGACATTCATTAATTAGCATCAAAACCTAAAATAAGTACGGCCTCCATATACAGTGGGCTTGAATAAATGTCTACCAACAGAACAAAACAAAAGTTATGAATTACTTTTACTCACTCAAAAATACTGCCGTTCTTATCACATTCTAAAAACAGCATCTCCATCGGTTGTAGAAAAAAACTGAGCTTAATTCTGCTTGTATTTTTTTTTCCTCATTGTTTTTTTAATCTTCAAAAAGTATTTAATCCTGATCGTTGATTGGTATTGTGAACTTGATGACAATATGCAGGGAGACAACTATGGCGGCGCGATTACCCAACAATGGCGGCGCACTTAGACGCTGTGGCTGTGTGCTCTCCGACTCAGATTGTGTTTTTTCCACCCTGCCTGGATAAATACACGTATAGCTGGCAGGATATTTTATCTATTGGCTTACGGAGCGAGAGTTGCTCGACCTCCGAGTTTTTCCGCGTCCACAACATTCCGGACGACATTGCACGAACACCGGGCTCTCCGTGGATTACAATCCCAGCTTCGAGGAGCTGCCGGCGGCACAAAGAACGTAAACAAAAGAGGGGGTGCCGAGGCGGCGTGCTAGTGAGGCTAAGGAAGCAGCCACACAAACCACCGCTTCCAAGCTATTTTCTCCTCAAATGTGAGGTCTCTGGCAAACAAACTGGACGAGTGGCAACTGCGGATTGCAACGGAAAAGATCATCAGGGACTGCTGCATCCTCCTGATCACGGAGACGTGGCTTAATCCACTCATACTGGACACGGCGATTGAGATAGCAGGCCACACAGCACACTGACAAGACAGGACAGAGCGCAACGGTAAGAAGAGAGGAGGGGGGCTGTGCATTTATGTGAACAATAGCTGGTGCACAAATTCCACCATAGTCACCAGACACTGCTCTCCAGACATGGAGTTTATGACAATTAAATGCAGACCCATATACCTCCCCCGTGAATTCAATGCTATACTGCTAACTGCTGTGTACATAGCACCAGATGCTAATGCTAACTCAGCTCTGGGGCTTTTGCATGACACCATCAACAGCAAACAGAGCAAGTATCCTGAGGCTGTTCACATCATTTCTGGGGACTTTAATCATGCAGATCTGAAAGCAGTTCTCCCCAAATTCCATCAACACATAAAGTGTGCAACCAGGGGAGTAAAACACTGGACAAGTTGTACACAAACATCAGACAGGCCTATAGGGCTAAACCCATAGCACACCTTGGCCAGTCTGATCACACGTCCTTGCTTCTAATCCCTGCATATACTCCCCTCAGGAAACAAGCTCCCATTATGACCAGGACTGTTACCACATGGCCCGAGGAAGCCTCCCAACAGTTGCAGGACTGCTTCCAGAGAACCAGTTGGGAGGTTTTCTATCACCAAGACTTGGAGAACCACACTACGGCAGTCCTGGATTACATCAGGTTCTGCACGGACAACGTCACCATTTATCCTAACAGGAAGCCCTGGATGATGAGGGATGTCCAGAGTCTGCTGAAAGCTAGGAATACTGCTTTCAGGTCTGGGGATGGGGCTCTTTACAGTGTAGCCAGAGCGAACCTGAAGAGGGGCATCCAAGACACCAAGGCAGCATACAGAAGGAGGATAGAGGACCATCTGAGGAGCAACAACACCAGGCAGGTGTGGCAGGGTGTCCAGCACATCACCGGCTCCAAATCCAGCAACTCCTTGGCCGCTGAGGGAGACGCTTCTCTGGCAGAGGAGCTGAACATCTTCTTTGCCTGCTTTGAGGCGACACCAACAGCAGCTCCATCACAACAGCCTGTTCACAACAGTAATATACTCACAGTGGAAGAGTGTGAGGTGAGGCGGGTGATGAGGAAGGTGAACCCGAGGAAGGCTACAGGACCCGACGGTGTGGCTGGACGGGTGCTGAAAGACTGTGCAGATCAACTGGCCAGAATCTTCACTAGGATTTTCAACCAGTCCCTGTCCCAGGCCACTGTCCCATTCTGCCTCAAGTTCTCAATCATTGTTCCGCTGCCAAAAAAATCCTTCATGAACAGTCTGAATGATTTCCGCCCAGTGGCACTCACATCTGTCATCATGATGTACTTTGAGAAGCTGGTGCGGTCATATCATCGCCTGCCTGTCAGCAGACCTGGACCCATTTCAATTTGTTTACAAAGCAAAGAGATCCACGGAGGATGCTGTAGCCACAGCCCTTCATGCTGCCCTGACCCACCTGGAGCAGCAGGGGAGTTACGCCAGACTGCTCTTTATAGACTTCAACTTGGCGTTTAACACCATCCTCCCACAACGACTGGTGTCCAAACTGGCAGATCTGGGACTTCCATCACTCACCTGCAGTTGGATACTGGACTTCCTGTCTGGTCGCTCCCAGAGGGTCAGGCTGGGTCTCCACACATCCACTGCTCTCAGCCTCAATACTGGGACGCCGCAGGGTTGTGTGCTCAGCCCGCTCCTCTACACCCTCTGCACATATGACTGTGTCCCCACTCACCACAGCAACAAGATTATAAAGTTCGCCGATGACACGACGGTGGTCGGACTCATCTTGGGCAAGGAGGGTGAGCTGGCATACAGGGACGAGGTGGAGCGGCTGTCAGAGTGGTGCACAGTCAATAACCTGCTCCTCAACACCAAAAGCTTGTTATTGACTTTAGAAAAAACAAAACTGACATCCAGCCACTCATCATTGGCGGGGCCTGTCTGGAGAGGGTCCCGGCGTTCAGGTTTCTGGGCATTGAGCTGGAGGATGACCTGACCTGGAGCGCCAACACCAAGGAGCTGCTGAAGAAGGCGCAACAGAGACTGTATTTTCTGAGAATTCTCAGAAAGAACCATCTCCCAAAAAATCTGCTCCTTGCTTTTCATCACTGTTCCATCGAGAGTGTGCTCACGTACGGACTGTGTGTGTGGTACGGCAGCTGCACTTCCTCAGAAAAGAAAGCGCTCCACAGGGTCATCAGGACAGCACCTTTCTCTGCTAAGTCTGGCAGGTTTTGGTATATCACTGTTGATGGACATTTTTGACACATTGTAAATAATTAAGTCCTAAGGGGTTGAATGGGGACTCCTAATGCCAGGTAATGCACCAAGAAGCCCAGGCAAATCCCAGGCCACCCCAGAGACCCAAACACTAGCTCTAGCAGAAAATGGGACTTAGAATTTTTATAGGCCTTTAAAGTCCTAAGAGGTCTGCAGAGCACTCCTGAATGCATTTTTGAATGCTGGTCTGGTCATGTGGCACTTCTCTGGAAATGCTAAGTGACTGAAATCAACCCCTTTATGCCTGCTGGAGCACTGGGGAGGTAAGCTGTTTTCCTCCTCAAGCCAGATGCCAAAATTGCTGTCCTCGTGTCTAAAATGACACTCTTTGTAAGCGCTAAGGGACAGGCATCACCCACCCCTGGCTGGAGGAAGAACTGCTGAGGTCAGCTGTTTTCTGGATTGGCCCAGTGCCTGTCAAATGAGACCCAGTAAATCAGAATTTTTAGTGGAAGTTCTAAGAAGCCGAATCCCACTCCTGGAGGCTTCCTGGCACTTTGTTGTCCATTGGCTAAATTTGTCTGCAGCTGGTAGACTTCAAATGAAACTTGCAGGATGACACCCAGACTTTGTCAAAAGACTACTTATGTTCCTATCAAAATCATTTATATATATTAAAAGCAGCAATGACCCTAGCACTGACCCCTGCAGGTCACCACTCTTAACATCAGTCAATTCTAATGAGGTTCCTCTCACCATCACCCTCTGCTTCCTGTTTCTGAGCCAATTCTGTCCAAAGTCTTCACCCCGCATTGGTGCTTTAACATGCTGTGTTAAAAAACAGTCACTAATTACCTCTAAAAACTCCTGCTCTTGTGCTCTGCCATTTGCAAGGTTATCCCGGTTAATTTTTGAATAGTTAAAATCCCTCATGACTATAAACTTGCCTTTTCATCCATCCATCCATCCATCCATCCATCCATCCATCCATCCTCTTCCACTTATCCAAGATCTGGTCGTGGGGGCAGCAGATTGAGCAGAGATGCCCAGACTTCCCTCTCCCCGGCCACTTCTACTAGCTCTTCCGGGAGAATCCCGAGGCATTCCCAGACCAGCCGAGAGACATAGTTCATCCAGCGTGTCCTGGGTCTTCCCCGGGGCCTCCTCCCGGTTAGAAGAGCCTGGAACACCTCACCAGGAAGGCGTCCAGGAGGCATCCTGATCAGATGCCTGAGCCACCTCATCTGACTCCTCTCGATGTGGAGGAGCAGCGGCTCTACTCTGAGCTTCTCACCCTATCGTTAAGGGAAAGCCCAGACACCCTGCGGAGGAAACTCATTTCAGCCGCTTGTATTCGTGATCTCGTTCTTTCGGTCACTACCCATAGCTCATGACCATAGGTGAGGGTAGGAACATAGATTGGCTGGTAAATTGAGAGCTTTGCCTTATGGCTCAGCTCCTTTTTCACCACGACAGACCAATCCAGAGCCCGCATCACTGTGGACGCCGCACTGATCCGCCTGTCGATCTCACGCTCCATTCTTCCCTCACTCGTGAACAAGACCCCGAGATACTTGAACTCCTCCACTTGAGGCAGGATCTCGCTCCCAACCCTGAGCGGGCACTCCACCCTTTTCCGGCTGAGGACCATGGTCTCGGATTTGGAGGTGCTGATTCCCATCCCAGCCGCTTCACACTCGGCTGCGAACCGATCTAGAGAGAGCTGAAGATCACGGACTGATGAAGCAAACAGGACAATATCATCTGCAAAAAGCAGTGACCCAATCCTGAGCCCACCAAACCGGACCCCCTCAATGCCCTGGCTGCACCTAGGAATTCTGTCCATAAAAGTTATGAACAGAATCGGTGACAAAGGGCAGCCCTGTCGGAGTCCAACTCTCACTGGAAATGGGTTTGACTTACTGTCGGCAATGCGGACCAAGCTCTGACACCGATCATACTGGAACCGAAAAGCCCTTATCAGTGGGTCCGGTACCCCATACTCTCGGAGTACCCCCCACAGGATTCCCCGAGGGACACAATCAAATGCCTTTTCCAAGTCCACAAAACAGATGTAGACTGGATGGGCAAACTCCCATGCACCCTCCAGGACCCTGCTAAGGGTGTAGAGCTGGTCCACTGTTCCACGACCAGGACGAAAACCACACTGTTCTTCCTGAATCCGAGGTTCGACTATCTGATGGACCTTTCTCTCTAGGACCCCCGAATAGACTTTTCCAGGGAGGCTGAGGAGTGTGATCCATCTATAGTTGGAACACACCTCCGGTCCCCCTTCTTAAACAGGGAGACCACCACCCCATTCTGCCAATCAAGAGGCACTGTCCCTGATGTCCTACAACATCCAGAGCCTTGAGGAACTCCGGGCGTATCTCATCCACCCCCGGGGCCCTGCCACCAAGGAGTTTTTTGACCACCACGGTGACCTCAGTCCCAGAGATGGGGGAGCCCACCTCCGAGTCCCCAGGCTCTGCTTCCTCATTGGAAGGCATGTTAATGGGATTGAGGAGGTCTTCAAAGTACTCCCCCCACCGACCCACAACGTCCCGAGTCGAGGTCAGCAGCGCATCATCCCCACCATATACAGTGTTGACACTGCACTGCTTCCCACTCTTGAGACGCCGGATGGTGGACCAGAATTTCCTCGAAGCCGTCTGAAAGTCGTTCTCCATGGCCTCCCCAAACTCCTCCCATGCCCGAGTTTTTGCCTCAGCAACCACCGAAGTTGCATTCCGCTTGGCCTGCTGGTACCTATTAGCTGTCTCCACAGTCCCACAGGACAAAAGGGTCCTGTAGGACTCCTCCTTCAGCTTCACAGCATCCCTCATCGCTGGTGGCCACCAACGGGTTCGGGGATTGCCGCCACGACAGGCACCGACCACCTTACGGCCACAGCTCTGGTCAGCCGCCTCAACCATAGAGGCACGGAATATGGCCCATTCAGACTCAATGTCCCCCACCTCCCTCGGGATGTGGTCGAAGTTCTGCCGGAGGTGTGAGTTGAAGCTACTTCTGACAGGGGACTTTGCCAGATGTTCCCAGCAGACCCTCACAATACGTTTGGGCCCACCAGGCCTGACCGGCATCCTCCCCCACCATCGAAGCCTACTCACCACCAGGTGGTGATCAGTTGACAGCTCCGTCCCTCTTTTCATCCAAGTGTCCAAGACATGTGGCCGCAAGTCCAATGACACGACCACAAAGTCGATCATCGAACTGAGGCTTAGGGTGTCCTGGTGCCAAGTGCACATATGGACACCCCTGTGCTTCAACATGGTGTTCGTTATGGACAATCCGTGACGAGCACAGAAGTCCAATAACAAAACACGGCTCGAGTTCAGATTGGGGGGACCGTTCCTCCCAATCACACCCTTCCAGGTCTCACTGTCTTTGCTCACGTGACCATTGAAGTCTCCCAGCAGAACGAGGGAGTCCCCAGTAGGTATGCCCTCTAGTACCCCCTCCAGGGACTCCAAAAAGGGTGGGTACTCCAGACTGCTGTTCATCGCATACGCACAAACAACAGTTAGGACACCTGAAGGCGGAGGGAGGCTACCCTCTCGTCCACCGGGGTAAACCCCAATGAACAGGCTCCAAGTTGGGGGGCAATAAGTATGCCTACACCCGCTCGACGCCTCTCACTGGGGGCAACTCCAAAGTGGTAGAGAGTCCAGCCCCTCTCAAGGAGATTGGTTACAGAGTCCAAGCTGTGCGTTGAGGTGAGCCCGACTATATCTAACCGGAACCCCTCAACCTCGCGCACTAGCTCAGGCTACTTCCCCTTCAGAAAGGTGACATTCCACGTCCCAAGAGCCAGCTTCTGTAGCAGAGGATCAGACCGCCAAGGTCCTTGCATTCGGCCACCACCCAACTCACACTGCACCCGACCTCCTTGGCCCCTCCCATAGGTGGTGAGCCCATGGGAAAGGGGACCCACGTTACCTCTTTGCCATCAAGCCCCACCTCCAGGCCTGGCTCCAGAGGGGGGCCCAGGTGACCCGTGTCCAGGCGAGGGAAAACGCCATCCAATTTTTTTTATTCTTCATAGGAGGTTTCTTTGAACCGCTCTTTGTCTCATCCCTAACCTAGGACCAGTTTGCCTTGGGTGGCCCTACCAGGGACATAAAGCCCCGGACAACAGAGCTCCTAGGATCATTGGGACACGCAAACCCCTCCACCACGATAAAGTGGCGGTTCAAGGAAGGGAACTTGCCTTTTTAATATTGCTAAAATGATGTGTGTTGAAATTACTGTCTGCATTGAGCGGTCTATGACACAATCCTAAAATAAGTCCTCTTTCCCTAATGCGTTCCAGGTGGAGCCATAAGTCCTCACTAAGATGGGGCTCATCGTCCAACTGAAGAAGACTTGTATTTAAGTTCTGCTTGACATAAAGAGCAACCCCACCTCCTTTTCTGTTCTGTGCATCCTTCCTAACAAAACGTCCATTCCTTATACTTATTATCATCTTTCTTTTATAGAATTTTAATCAATATTTTTAATCAATACATGAGATAATTTTACAATATAATGCAAGTATATACTTATATGAAGTTATAAGGGGGCGGCACGGTGGCGCAGTGGGTAGCATTGCTGCCTCGCAGTTGGGAGACCTGGGGACGCTTCCCGGGTCCTCCCTGCGTGGAGTTTGCATGTTCTCCCCGTGTCTGCGTGGGTTTCCTCTGGGCGCTCCGGTTTCCTCCCACAGTCCAAAGACATGCTGGTTAGGTGGATTGACGATTCTAATTTGGCCCTAGTGTATGCTTGGTGTGTGGGTGGATGTATGTGTGTCCTGCAGTGGGTTGGCACTCTGCCCGGGATTGGTTCCTGCCTTGTGCCCTGTGTTAGCTGGGATTGGATCCAGCAGACCCCTGTGACCCTGTGTTCAGATTCAGTGGGTTGGAAAAGGGATGGATGTAAGTTATAAGAATGAATTATTAAAGGTAAGGATAAGAGTTAAATGTAACTAAAGGGTTAAGTATATGTTGTTTTAAGCCTAGGCATGTGAAGCTTTTCTCTCACATTAGAGGAGCCACCAAGATAGTTGCTAAGGTTAAAATGAAGTAGATGTGTAATGAACACCCCCTAAAAAATGAGGATGAACTAGTGAGAAAGCCCAAACACCCCTATTTTGAAGCAGTGATAAGATCAATGGGAAAACCTGTAGGACACCCCTGTTAACAAAACAGTGTTTAGCGTAATGGAAGAACCAACATGTATACAAAGTTATTTGTGGCTATAAATGATTGGTTAGGATAATAGAATTCTGCATATTAAGAGTAAGATAACATGATGTATTAGATAAAGTAATGGTATAGAAATGTATAAAAGGGAATTAATTGTTCAATTAAGTACACACTCCATAGACGGAGACATTTGTGCATATCTGTGTGCAAATAAAGAATAGTTCTGCATTCTCATCTGACTCCAAGACTGAAAGTTGTTCCTCTACAGACTTTGGTGAGCTAACCAGGAGAAGGAAGATGTTGAATGCTCCCGAAAACAAGATGGGAATCCAGGAAACTGCACATTCAGTGGCACCCAAAACAAAGGTAAACAATTTTTTGCTGTTAAAGTGTGTCAGCTTCACTGGTACTCGCCCTGCCATAGGAGACACGGTAAGATGCCTCTCTTTTAGAGCTAAAGATTACGGACAGGACAGTGAGAGTGCAGAACAGAGGGATCAAACTGAGGGATAAATAAGCTTGTAAATAAGGGAAAGCCTATATAGGACTTTACGGTGGGCACGTTACTACCCAAAATAGTGTAAGCATAATGTTGTGGGACCCAGTAGGCAGGCGTAAGTCCTTGAGTACCGCTTCATTGTAGATTTATTCTTCCAGTAAACCTAGTGAGAGAATGAGTAGAGGCAAAAAAATCCTGTTTAATCCTATTCCCATGGGTCATTTGGGTCGTCGGTTCATAGTTGTAAGATATTATTGAGACAATTACTGTCGAAAAGAACCAAACCTGGCAAATCAGAAGGCTGCATCAGCAAATTACACTAGGTAGTTCCACTGGTGTTTTTGGAGCAGGTGAAAATCCTACTGAATACCACTCCGACGCGAAGGTCCAAAGTCTTTACTCAGGAAGGGCTTCGTTGCCCTTGAGGTGAATGGGATTCAACTTGATAAAAGCAACTGGTATAATAGATTACCCAAGAGGCATTCCTGTTAGCAGAAATTTGCCCAGGGTTGAATGCTTACTACAAATAAAACCGATAAAATCAATAAATCACTAGCAGTTAACACTAGAATCCCTGAAGCCTATCAAAAAAGTCATAATCTGGGCCACCTTAAATTCCTTTGCATCCCCTCATCAGCGTCATTTGTTTTGTAAATGCGTCGATCACCACAAGTGACAAGCAGCCTGCTATACCCTCCTCCCCAGTGACGGAGCTTAAGCTCTCTCAGCTCAAGTCTGTTTATCTGGGTGTGAGGTGCCTGGAGTTGTAGAAGGTAAATAATAGATCATTATTTGGAATAGATACATTTCATGTGTGTTCCGTGTCTACAACGATCTGGGTAAGTCTAGGATGGCAGGAAATGCGAGGCTAGAAATACTTAACACTTACCTAAAACAGAAACTTTTCCATGTTATACTAATAATGACGTGAAGTGTATAATGTGTGAAGACTTTAGTCAAAATATTAAAATAAACATGTGCGCTTTCATTGATGAATATAACCAAAAAAAAAAAAAAAATCATTAAATTTATATGTTGCTGTCAATGAGTTAAAAACACAAACTCAAATGCCAATCGACAGAACATTCACATGTATACCTGGATGGTGCAGAGGTAAGAACTGCTGCCTTATAACCAAAAGATTCCAGGTTAATTCTACAAACACAAATTCCTCGTCCACATTAGTGCATCAGGCCAGTATAGAGAATTCTGGGAAGGGAGACACTTCAACAACTTCATCAGTGTAATGGATTGTGTAACCTGCAACTCGTCAGCCTGTGGTTAGGGGAAAAGGAAGTGCCGTCAAGGGAATAAATTAAATAAAACTCAGTGCAAAAAGGAGAAACCTGAGACGAGAACTGACACCAGAGAGCAAAGTCAAGGAATTTAACACAAAATGACTTCAGCTGTGTGTGTTTATATAATGGCATTTCACCTGAACAGACATCACAATCAGGAAATACAATGAGCTGAATCAAATTATGGATCTGAGTGGACAGTCACAGCATTGTTTGGGATTAATGACATGACTTGACACAAAGAACTTTCACGTGTTTGAAATCAACGTGCTGAGGTTTATCTAAACAACAACAACATTTATTTCTATAGCACATTTTCATATAAATAATATAAATCAAAGTGCTTTACATGATGAAGAAAGAGAAAAAGGCAAAATAAATAAGAATTAAAATAAGGGAACACTAATTAACATACAATAAAAGTAAGGTCCAATGGGCAGGGAGGACCGAAAAAAAAAAAAAAAATAAAATAAAATCTGCAGAGGTTTCAGGCCATGTGACCACCCACCCTCCCCACCCCCATCTAGGCATTCTACCCAAGATAAATGGCCTCAATCAGTCCTCATTGTACTCAGGGTTCTCTTGGAACTTAAAGGGACACTTGTGTTTAAATCCTCATTAAAGCATTCATTATAAAGAAATAAAATATCAGAACACACAAATGAGCACACACCTCTGTATCGCGTTCTTATATTTTTAAATGTCTTACCAACAAACTGAACACTTTCTGTGTATGAAGTAGCAGGAGCCATTGTGTTCTACAACAACCCTGCGGCCACTGGAAAAATGAAAGAAAAAGAAAGCCTAAACAGTTTGTGATGTGCCTATCAAAAGGAAAAAATGTGAACTTACACATTATTTATTTGAGCATAAATAACAAGAATAAAAGGCTGAAAAGTGAAGAAGTTCAGCGCAAGCTGCAGAAACCTGAGAGGAGAACTTGACATCAGAGAGAAAATGAGAGTTAAATGTGACAGTAGCCGTGATTATCTGGAATGGCATTTCACGACAATACACGTCAATATCTCATAATCAGGAAATAAGATGCACTGAATCAAATTTATTAATGTCCAAAATTAGAAAGTTCAGTCAATAGTCAAAGCTTTGCTGGAGATTAATAAAATACAACAAAAAATTAATTAAAGCATCACGACGTTAACCTAAAAATGATAAATACTAATATCGGCTTTTGCTATTCAGTAATTTTACATAATTAAATGTGTCATCATTTCATTGATTTTCTTTTTGTCTTTTTCTTCCATCCACTTTCAAACTCCATGTTTCAAATAAACAGTCATGTCGGGTTCGACTCTGTCCTGGCAGAACCGGGCACTGGGCTGTAACCCGCCATGAGCACATTGGCCTGAATTTTGAAATCATTTATAACAAATCAACTCACCGACATGCCGAACATTTCATAGACGCAATCTGAGAGAGCAGAGCAAAAGTCACAGCAGTTCTTAGCAGTTGACTGTTTGTTTATTATGGGACTGATTATTGGACATTTTTAAAAATTAGACTTAATTCAAATAAGGTATAGTGATGTGCAGTGAAAAACACAAGCAGAATACGCCGATAACATGATTTACAAACAAAGACACTTCTAGAATTTTAAGAAGCTGTTCAGCACTACTAATTATTAATACATAAAATATATAATATGCAAAACAAAGAAATGCAAATATCAGCACTGAGTATTACTGCGCACTGTCATCAAGCTTGTAAACTTAAAATATATTAATCACTGAAGAAGCACGGCTAACTAAATATTTTAAACCTGCAGATTATTTTAAGTGCTTTTCTGAACCAGGTATAAAAAAAGCCTTAAAGAATTGGATTAACTCCAGAGCTCACCTAACTTACTAATATTAAGAAGTTCCTTCTTTCATACAAGATATCTGAAGTACCAAGAACAGAAACATCAAACAAAATGGCAACCAGCAGATCATAAAGACGCCACCACCAGTCCGAGGGTCTTTGCTGCTTTTGTTTCAGATGCTTTAGGTGTGTTTGAATTGCTGCTCTCCACCGACTGCGTCTTTTCAATCAAACATTTAATGGCTTTAGAATGCCTTTGGGCAACTAGAAATATTCTTGTATATGAACATATCATTACTAACTATGGCATAATAAAAACGCATCGTAACTCTTTGAGGGCTGAACATTTTTTTCCATAAAACTCATTTTTCTGCAAAGCACACCAAGCAGTGGTTTCAAACCTAAATCAACATAAAACGTCTCTCTCTGTGTGCTGTGGCTGCTCTCAGCGCCTCTTCGGTGTCACCGGCAGCAGTAGTTAAGAGGTGGCGGCCCAATGGCCAGCTGGAATGTGCGTCTGGTCAGCTGCCTGGCTGTCTTCTCATGGCAGGTGGGCAGTGGTGGCAGTTGCAGTGTGACGTGATCTGGTTTGTACCTCTTATCATCATCAATGGAGGTCCTCCCAGGCTAACATTGCTGAAGGCGTATCACCTACATGAACGTATTCAATGTCTCGATCAGCTGATGCTGGTGCCTCCCACTTTTTTTCAGTCTTCATCTCCAGATCACTTGCATCAAAATTAGAGTCCAACAAGACAGAGTCCGATTTATCGATAATACGCTAAACCTCGTCCATGGAGTATTTTGCTTTATGCATTCACGTTGGTTTCACACCAGATGTCGATGCCACTTTAGAGGTTGGTTGCTCTTCTCTACTCAGGCATGTACAGAGAATTGAGGTCAGATCAACAAAGCTAACTTTCTTTGTATCAAAGAAGGTCAACCTAAAATGTAACGGCAAGTTTTGTTGCAGTTTGCAGCTGATTATCGTCCTCTACCCCTGAATTTCGCCAGTAGACCCAATGCTGGTGTCAGTAACAGGACAGTACAGGCTGCATGCTATTGTCCTTAGAGGAAGGCAACATTTCTCAGGCCCTCTGCTCACACCTCCATGACATCTGAGCCTACAGCAGGCCAATATCAGGCTACACACATTTGCTGTCTCCACAACTATCCAGAGGAATAGTGGGCTCTCTAAACTTGCTATATGTAAAACCTTTCCAATATATTTCTACTTTTCTACTATGAGGGACATTCAAAAAGTCTCCGCACTTTGTCTTAAGTCTATTTATTAAGAATTTCAAAAACAAATGACATCACTTTTCTACATAGTCACCTTCCTTTGCGATGCGATTTTCCCAGCGACGCACCAACTTTTTAATGCCCAATTACTACTCCTCCCGCCTTCACTGTTCCCAACGAAAACATAAAAGTGTGGACACTTTTTGAACACACCTTGCATATTTCAAAAGAATTTATATTTTTGTTTTTACACCATCTGGAATATGAAAATAAATAAATAATATTCCAAATTACAGGAATTTTTACTGATGAATATTTTATATGTGACCACTTGAAAATGGCACTTGTGAACATTTGGCCATCTGACACACCACATTCTGCTAGGGAATTATATTTTACTAGCCAACCCGCGGCGTACCATACGCCGCATAATCAGGCCGCTTTTTAAATGATTTTTAAGCACAGGGAAAAAATTAACATTTGAAAAATCCGGAGGAGAGGGGAAGGACGCCCATTACGCCCCATTCGTCATGCTAGTCTGCTGATTTGTCGTTCAGTAACTTGTGAGTAGTGATGGGCGGAGTGAAGCCTTGAGAAGCATCAACACGTTTGAAGCAATTGTGTCGGAAATCGAATAGAAGCTTCGAAGCATTTGACACTCACCTGTCACGTGACACCTTCTGGCCATTTTCATTAACGTTACAGAAACTTATGATACACTTCAATGACATCTGTTAAAAGTCGTATTGCTTTTATTTTTTCGTAGCTACAGACTGACAACGAAGAGAAGGGTTCGTCAGCAGCTTCTAGTGTCTGATGTCTAAAAAATATAAATATAACTAATGCCGACAGGCAGAATGCACTATACGATAGCGAGAGTTAAACAAAATAAGACGCCTCACCTCATGCATTCTCGGCTCTTTCAATTAGTATTTACTTTTGCACTGTATCATTATAATCGCTCCTGTTATTAGTATTATAATTAACCCTGATCTTTTCTTGAGATCACATTTAATAGCCTTAAATGTTTTGTTTGGTCTGTCTTAATTAAAACGGAGTAGACAGAAAATAAAGGTTTATCCCTGTACTTTGCCATGATATAGGTAAGCACATTTGAGAAAGAAAATGTGAAATCCTTAAATCACAGATGTCATTATTAGATCAAGTATTAAAATCTGCAGTGCTTCGAAAGCTCGACACAGTGTCGAAACCTTAGTATAGAACGGCCCATCACTACCTGTGAGTCACGTAGAGTTTTGATTGTTGTTTGCGATTCTGACAGCTTTTCGCGTACTGAGTTGTTCGGGAGTCACAGATGAGAAACAGTTTTTTAATGTCTTTTAAGCACAGAGGAAAAAATGAACATGTGGCCCGGTGCATTGTTTAACTGCCTTGTGGCGGTGTAGTGGTACGGCTGCTTTGCAGTAAGGAGACAGTGGAAGATTGTGGGTTCACTTCCCGGTTCGTCCCTGTGTGGATAGCAAATTATCAGTGACAAACAAACTGTTTTACACGCTGCAAACCAATCCGCGCCGCTTTTTCAATGTTTTTTAATCCTTCGAGTTGCTAATTAACTAACTAACACCCACTCACTCAGCTTGTGTGAAAAAAATGCGCCCGTTCTTTCATCATTTTGTTGCAGCCTATCAAAGACTTGGTGATCATGTTTTGTAGACTCAATATATATTGGCTTTTCACTCAGTGCGAGGGCGCGCATTCATCTCGGATTATTACATCTTGCTAGACTAATCTGCTACACGGCTGCGTTTGAAAAACCGACTTATCCCAGATGAGTTTCACCAGCATTAATGATTAGGAATCTGGTTGGAACAAAACCCTGCAGCCATAGGGGTTCACCAGGACCGAGTTTGGCAAACACTGCTGAACAGAGACGAAACCGACTCAGGTGACGAGTGGGGGCGGACAAAGCAGTTGGAGCTATTGATTATTCAGTGTTGTTTGCCTGGGTGTGTGATCTGCTCAACAGGATTATAAATAAAAGGAAAACAATGTGAAGGCAATGTCACAGGTGATCCTGTGGTATAGCGGGTCCACAGCTCCCCTTCAAAAGCCCATTTTTAAATAAATAATCATCGCACTCACAGTGTAGACTCGTGCTGCGGGCATTTCTCCTCTGTGCAGTGTGTGAGTGAGTGAAGAGAGAGAGAGAAAGCTGGTACGTTAGAGTGATCGAGAGCAGGCTCGAAGGCAATGTGTTCCTGTGGTATAGCGGGTCCATAGCTCACATTGAAAAGGCCATTTTTAATCAGGCGACTGACAGTAGTGGAGTCAGGCACAGAGAAGTTCAGCTGCAGAGAGAGCGTCTCGACTGTTGCAGGGCCTGAAGCAGGTAAGACGCTAATGAAAAAGAGGCACAGGGCTTATTGATTTTTAAAGACTGCTTCCTTCATTGTGTTTTAACTTCAGTTTTAATTTTTTTTTTTTTTTAATATTTTTATTTTATTAATTTTCATTGTAATCATTCCATACAAACAGATCAATTTATAACCCAACAAATTTGAAGACAAATCAAACCCCACCCCTGAGAAGGAGAGCTTAGCTAAAGGAAAATTGCTTTAAGCTTTTTAATAAGGCAACATTAGACAAAAGAAGGGGAGAAGTAAATATCTATATAAATAAGAGATGGAGAAGGGAGTTAAATGCAATAATAGTTAATTCTCTTATTCTAAAATAATATTGATTAAATCCTGCCATGTTTTGAAAAAATTTTGTACAGATCCTCTAACTGAAAATTTGATTTTTTCCAATTTCAAATAATATAAAACATCGGTTTCCCACTGACTTATAAGAGGAGAATTAGGATTCTTCCAATTTAACAAAATAAGTCTGCGTGCCAAAAGTGTAGTGAATGCAATCACCGTTTGCTTGTCCTTCTCCAATTCCAGTCCATCTGGAAGGGACACCAAACACAACTGTTAGTGGGTTAGGAGGGATTGTGATACTAAGGCTGTCTGAGAGGCACTTCAAAATTTTTGTCCAAAATGATGTTAGTTTGGTGCAGGCCCAGAACATGTGACCCAGTGAGGCAGTTTTAAAGGATTGCGCGGCTCTCTCTTGCGCTGCCTGTGTGTGCCTCTGTCTCTCTGTGGCGCTGCCTCTGTGTGTGTGCGTGGCTCTCTCTCACGCGCTGCCTGTGTGTGCGCTTGTCTCTCTCTCTGGCGCTGCCTGTGTGTGCGCTTGTCTCTCTCTCTGGCGCTGCCTGTGTGTGCCTCTGTCTCTCTCTGGCGCTGCCTCTGTGTGAACCAAGATTCCACTGAGGTTGACTAATGAAAAGTCAACGTAGCTCAGAGCTGCAAGTGGAATGTGGCACAGACAAACAGAAATGACGGCATGTTTTTCGAGGCGTCGCGTCCGAGTTGGTGGCCGTGACTGATTTTTTCGTCGTATCCAATGGTCTAAGAGTTGGTGGGCGTGGCTCCTTCCTGCGTGCGTCATTGGCGTCTTACTTGTCGGCGGTTTAGTGAATCCACGCCCCTTCCGGCGTGCTTTCCATGGTCGGCTACTTGTCTCCTGGCTTAGTGAATTATATAATCCACGCCCCTACCGGCGTGCTTTCCATGGTCGGCTACTTGTCTCCATGCCCCTTCCGGCGTGCTTTCCATGGTCGGCTACTTGTCTCCTGGCTTAGTGAATTATATATATAGATTTTTAATAACATCTCACAAAAATGACACAGGAATATCAACAAGAGTTTGTTCTCTTAAGCATGTTCTGAATTGCAGGTATTGTACTGTGGAATTTGGAATTTCTGGCCCTCTAAACTTGACACATATGAACATTTGTTATACCGACTCTGCACATTCTGCTGTATTTCCTGTTTTACACCCTTTCAAAATCATGTAATACACCCTGCCTAAAGAGGGGGCTTGAGCTGTATTGGAATCCTGCATATTGTGATCTTTTTAGTTAGCCAATAAAAAGGAGCCATTTTGATTGAGTTCTCATTGCAGTACATATGTGCTGAATTACGAGAAGTTTTAGAGTGACCCTTTTTTCTTTGTGGGACCCTTGAACAAGGCACCTGTGAACATTTATCAGACCGACACACCACATCCTGCTATACTACATGGTGTATTGTTTTGTAGACAATCCTATACAAAGTGACATTTTATTGTGAAAGTCCTCGAGTTTATCTACATACTTGCTAAAAAACAGAAAAATTTACTCTGGCGTTTTAGAACTGTAACTTGTGAACACTTGTCCAACTGACATGCCACATTTTATTATTCAAAGGAATTATGTTGTCTTTTGTACACTGTCTCACAGTTATGAGATTGGATTATGAAAGTGCGTGTTCCCCTACTTGGTACAGCATGGCAAAGGCACTCAAAAGTTCAAGTTCAGAAAGTTGCACAGACCCTGAAATAAAAAAGAAATGGTCAGACATCAAAGTGGACATCGTTCCTGTGGCTTATTACAATGCTTAATCCAGTTAGGCCTCTCCTGGCAGCATTTGGCACAAGTCATGAAACCAGTCTAGAAGTACTGCACCTTCATCAACACCTACAGCGGGCCAATAGAGTGCTGACAATTAATGTGACACACAGGTCTGAAGGACATGGAGGAGACCCCTTAGATGTTCTCTTGGTCCACCTCTCATAACAAGCACCACAAACACTCATCCATAAAAGACTCACCATCAATTAGAATGACAAAACAATCAGTAAGAAGGAGAATAGGGATTTGTTTAGGAAGATGAACTTTTTAAAACTATAAAGATAGTTTTAATAAGTCATGCAAAGGACCATCCTTCCTACATTTACGACATGTGTACCTGTTGCAATGCGCACACTTCTCTCTGTGCTGTGGTTCCTATTACATTAAAAGGGCGCCTAAGCATCTGGGAGTGGAGGATTATTGATTGTGTATTGTTTATTGGAGATTTGTGGAGTGGTGGTGCTTTGTGCACATTTATTATTATAATAAATAACATTCTGGACTTTTATCTGGTGTCTGACGTATTGTCCAAGGGTTCAAGGGAGCGAGAGCACCCTTATCTGTCACAACTTTTAAAAATTAGGCTTTTTTCAGTTTTATTCTCTCAATCACAATCACGCTGTACCCCCACCCCGACCCAACCCCTCCTGATCTGACTCTAACTAACAGCGCCAGTATAAATTCACACCTGATCTGATGCTGTTCGTTTTTACATAATATTGCATTAGTGCGATGATGTTTTCTGATTGGTACTATTCAGGTCATAAAGTGATTTCTTCAAAATGTCACATATTTTGTCTCTTTCTTTCAGGTGAGTAATAGAAACCACAGCACAGAGAGAAGTGTGCGCATTGCAACAGGTACACATGTCACAAATGTAGGAAGGATGGTACTTGCATGTGTGTGAACTGTTAACATTTGAAGTTGATGATTGCATAGAGCGCTGAACTGACCTCTCTGTATTATTCTTTCCTCTGCATGTCCTGGAGTACAAAAAAAACAACACCATACAACACCATGTGGGGACTGGCAAGATCAGGTAAAATAAAACACGCTGTCACTGATTACAAGTCACCGACCTGCACCGTTTACAGTGGATGGTGCTGCACAAAGAGTCGAGCCCGTGCGTCACTCAATGGTTCTTGGACCTCCGGCCATTTAAACTGAAAGTCCTACATTGCCGTGGTTCCCTCCGTGCCAACACCGACGTGCTTTGTTGGAGACATGACCTCATGGTTAAGGTTGCCAACCCAATAAGTTCAAGGCTTATATAAATGTAATTACACTCCCAACCAGGGGTTGGTGCTGTTACATAATCCTTTTTATGTTCCTTCCTCTGCAGAAGCAGTGACTGACAGCTGCATCCTGAATGACGTTATTTTGAGTTCTTGGCCACCTAAACCCGCCTCTTCCTAACCTCTGAATTGAAAAATGGGCCCCCCTTTACCTTGGAGTCATTCAAATGGAGACTCACGTCTGAAAAGACACCAATTGCTATTTCACTGTTTTTTTTTATTATACGGGGTTCATCACGATACACAAAATCTTTATCTGCTTTTCTTGTATTTATTACAACAGAATACAATGAAATACTAACTTACTCCTGTCAATTAATATGCTTCTTCTCTCCATTATCTTAATGTCTTCTTTATGAGAATAATTTCAAAACAAGTTTGTCTTAAATGCATACAAATAAAGCTGGAAGGGCTGTTATTGACGATGTTTGAGATGTTTGACTGACATTACATTTCTTGTGAGTTTTGTCTCCTAAAGCCACAGTTGAAGAAACGAATATCTAATGTCATATCTTCACTGCTTTAACTGAAGTGGCGCAGTGAGAGGGTCTGCTTCTGAGACCACTCAGTCCACATCTCACCCTTCAGTGGCAGAAGATATTTTAGTGAATTCTGCTGAGAAAAACTGTGTGACCTGGATGGTGACCTGTGAACACGGGGGCTTTGAAACCTCGTCAGCTGAGGGGACATCAATGAAAGCATGGAGACCGAAACTGGGCTCTGAAAGTGGGCGTCACACCTGCTGCAAGAAACATCTCATCAGGTCAGTTCAGGGGTCCGTGTGTGTGTGTGTTCACCTGTGATGGTGTGGCGTCCTGTCCAGTGATTGTTCCTGCCTTGTGCCCAATGCTTGCTGGGACTGGCTTCAGCTACCCTGTGACTTGCTTTGGATAAGCAGGTGTGGAAGATGAATGAATGAATGTTGTTTAGTGAATCTCAGTATAAAGAACGAAAAACTGTATGACTAACAACATTAAAATGAGCGGTGAAAGTGGGGGTTCGCAGCAGCCTTCTCTCACTGACTGTCATCACAAACAAGTGGTGAAGAAGGTCAATTTGATTCTATCACACAGCAGCCTTCCTCTGTCTCCAAAGTGTTACTTGTGGCTATCAAGCTGCTGATTTAGGGTCTCAAGGGTGAAGACCCCCAGACTGAAGTCCTCTTTTTATCTCAGAGCTATCAGCCTTCTGAATTCTAGTAGCTGCAGGAGTCCTGTGGAGTTCTGAATTATTATTGTGTGCTCTTCGTTATTATTGTTCAAGAATCGTTATTCTGATTTGTAGAAGTCTTATGGTGTGTGTGCTGATTACCACAATGGCTGTCATGTGTGGTCTCTTTTATTATTTCCTTGTCCCTATTTAACAATGTCCTACGTGTCACACATTCCTGCTGCTGACAAATTTCCCTCTGGGATAATAAAAGTCTTCTGCGGTCCTGAAGAGTAAAAGCTACACAAGCAAAGAGAGAACATGGAGATTCAACACCGGCAGTGACCGAGTGAAGGACTGGAACAAGAACACTAAATCAAAAGGGAAGAAGTGCGGACCACCACATCATAATACCTCCTGAATAAACACACAAGGGGGTCTGAAATGAGGGGGCAACTCTTAAAGTGGAACAAGTAAAGCATCAGCTGAGCAGAGCAGAAATAAAGGAGCTGACGGTCCATCAGGAATCGTCTTATACAGTGCAGACCATAATACCTTCAAACACAATTTATGGGTCACGTTTACTGGTGAACTCACACCACAAATGTAAAAATAAATAAATAAAGTAATCTTTTCATAAAATAGTTGTTTTATTTTACAAATCATACTGTGTTATTTCACAAATATTTCAGCTGCTTTGCTGCTCACATCACCACAGAGGTCCATTTTGTCTTCTCAGGTCCACCATAAAGGGATGAAGCAGACATGGAGTGGACAATCCAGAGCCCCAAACCTCCACCAAAGCACTGGGTGCTCGTCCATCACAGGCCACGGGGAGAACACGAGAACTGCAGACATTTATCAGGCTGCTTTGGAATGGAGAGGCCGCCGTGAAGGCTCTGCATGGACACATTGAATGGACAGTCGCTCAGCGGCCTTTGGATTCTCAGTGCTGGCTTTACGTCTTCATGGATTATTGATGTGTTTGATTGTGTGCTGTTGATTGTTATATTATAGGAGTGGAACTTGAACCCTGGTTCAAGGGGCTTCTAGCATGTCATGCAGTTGCTCTGTTTAAAGGAACTCAGCTTCATGATTTGCTGAGTCTGTGCTGAGTCTCATATTCTGCTGAGCTTATACTTAAAGGCTGAAGGTGTTATTTTAATATTCGCTATGATAAAGGTTTGAATTATTAAGAAAAGGCATTTTAAGTGACTTCACAGAAAGAAAAGAATAAAGCAAGTCTTGGTATAAGAAGTAAAAGTCATCTTTAAAGTGTGCTGCTTGCTCTGATGATCTGCTCAGGCTGAGTTTCCTGTTGACAGACCCGCCTGAACAGAAGGAAACATAAAGTCACCCAAAGGGCTGAGAACGACATGGACGTGCCTGTCATGTGCGGAGTGAACTTTTAAAAACACCTAAACAGTCACAGACTCCTGAGTTAACAGGACGGTCAATCAGCCGAGTGGCCGCATGACCATCTAAGGTCTCGATGTTTGGTGACGTCCTGTTAGCAACTGGATAAACCAATCAGGTTAACATTTACACTTATTTATGTGGTTGACGCTTTTATCCAAAGTGACTTACAACATTTCAGATACAATTGGCTGCTTTTCTGTTCTTTTGTCCAGTTGGTGCCCAGGTGGGTGAAGTGACTTACTGGGGGGCACACAGCGTCAGTGGGGGGATTTGAACCCACAGCCTCAGGGTTTGAAGTCCAAAGCCTTAAAGGATTTCTGATTATGTGATGAACTCCTTGGCATTGTGATCTAATGAATGAAGTGTGTGAATAGAGTGAGACAGGCGGCCCTCCTTGGTCACACTTGGAATAAGGTGCTTGTGCTTCTCTGGTCAGACTTCATGATAAAGAAGACTGACTGACGCTTTTCTCTTACTTGTGTTTTATTACCCAGTGTGGGGTGCCAGTCAATCTCTTCCACAATATATCACAATAGGTTTGATTAATTTACTGATAAAGACAATGAAATAACAGCAAATCTCATATCCAGAATCACTAAAAACTGCTAAACAGTCAACCTGAACCACGATAATGAAATAAAGAAGAAAATGTCTATGAATAATTTGTGCTAAATTTGTACACAAATACTTTACTGCAGCAACCCTACTATATGGCATAGCAGTGAGGATTAAATAGGTGGTTTTAAAAAGAAGTATCCGTCTATTTTTAAAATTATTAAACAGTGATGTCAGGCAGAGAGTTTCTCAGATTCCAATGTGATTCCTTTATTAAAGGTTTAAGTTTCTCTGTTTTTCTAGAATTGAGCACAATGCTGTTCTCTGAAGTATTAATTGTGTTCTCTATGAGGTGAGCAGCTGCGGCTAATGAGACTTCACAAATATTAACAAATGTCAGTCTAAAGGAGCAAATCCTACGTTTAATTGTGGACATCAAACCTCATTTGACCTTCTCAGTCGTCCATTTCAGTTCCTCACAGTCACCTCAGTGTCATTTAGTGAGCCAGCAGTGTGAGGAGTGAAGGCCGACTGCTCCGTCTGCACTCGTCTGTCATCTGCTGCCTTATTGAGGAGGAGTGCGGATTAAAGTGCAGACATAGGAAACATTAACTTCACAATAAGTGTTTAGTTTGATAAAAAAAGTTAAATAATAAAGGAATATTTTGTAGTATTTGACTCTTAAACAAATCTCCACCGCCTGATCAAAGCTGAACAGAACGTCGGCCGTCATCTGAGCTCTGCTATGGAGATTTTAGTTGTGAAATCTGAAAGTCTGTGCAAATTGTAACTGCAGATGTTAAAAGATATTTATATTTCCACATAATAGGTAAAATTCAGCACATTACTTAACAATTTATGATCAAATAAATAATTCTGACCCAAAATCATGGAAATAGCCATAATCATTTTACAAAGTAAAAAAAAAATAAAGTCACCAAGAAACGCTGAATTGTTTATAGGAATTTCAAGTGCTGTTTATTACACATTCAAATAAGAAGAAGATTTATGCCAATAATTGTGGTGAAATAAGTAATATTCATAAACAGTGTATACTCTACATGAATAAAATACAATTGTAACAAAAACAGCGTTCAAACAATACAGTGAATATGAAATGATTGTATTGTTAAGAAATATGTTCAAGTTTTGCACTACTAATATGAAAAATGTGCAAACGCATAATGTACAAATAATAATCTAAGCACAGAAAATTATTTTTTTATTTTCTTTAAAATTTACAGTAAATTGAGCACTGAAGAAGCTGCTCTAAATATTTTAAATGTCAGGATTAGTTTAAGTGCTTTTCGGAACCAGGAATACAAAAAAGCGTAAAGAATTGGATTAACTGCAAAGCTCACCTCACTTAGCAACACAAGGATATTCCTGATGATACGTGTGATTAGGTTACTACCATCATTATAAAGATTGTATATATAAATAGGCAGCCAGCAGATCATAAAAGCCCCCACGACTACTCCTAATGTTTTTGCGGCTTTTCTTTCAGACGGTTTTGATATTTTTCTGTCACTCACCTCCTCAGTTTGACTCTTTTCTATCATACAGTTGATGGCTCTTGAATGGCTTCTTGCAACTACAAATATTCTTATATAGAAAACAATCATCAGTGAATAAGGAATAAAAAAAGTTGTGAGTAAAACAAAAATGACCAATTCATAATAAGTGAATACTACACAAGCTCCTTCACATTCGTCTACGTCAATATAACTCAAACATAAACCAATGACTGTAATGAAAACTGCAAACAGCCACACTACAGCAATGCTGATCTTTACAACAGTTAAAGTTATTTTCGAGCTGTAAAGGAAAGGATGGCAGACAGCAATGTAGCGATCAATGGATATTAAAACCACATTATATACAACAACTACACTAAGAATATTTGCAAGTGCCTGATACAAATAACAATAAATAACTGCAAAGTACCAGCAACCGTCAATCAGGAGAGTCAAAGAAAAGGGCAACACAAAGAAACCCACTAAGAAATCGGCCGCTGCGAGTGAAAGGATCAGAAGATTAGTCGGCGTGTGCAGCTGAACAAAATGAGAAATAGAAATGAGGACAAGAAGATTTCCACAGACTGTCGATAAAAGCAAAAGACACGAGAAAGTGTAGTAAACTCCATAAACTTCATTTTCAAAAATTAGTTTAAGACAAGATGCATTACTGTGAGGATAACAACGTCCAATTTTCAGTTGTTTAAACTCCATGTCTGTCCCCTGACTGAGCCGTCCTGCCTGCACACTGAGATGTTTATACACTGAGGCCCTGCGACTGCCATATTCTCTCTGCTGACGTAATTCACATGAGGCGTCTCTCTGCTGTGTGTGCTTCACAAATTCTCTCAGGATGTTTGTTTGTTCATTTCAGTTTTTACTCACTAATGAGTTCATCAGATCTCAGATGTCTTCATTATATTTGTTTGCCAGGAGCCGCTCAGGGCTGCGGTGGTCTCTCCTCACAGCTCCACAGTGGTCCAGCTGCTGGCTCTCTGCAGTTTCCTTCTTCTCCTCTGTCTGCTGTTTTTGTTTTTTTGTTCTCAGTCACTTTGACTTTCTTTCCTCATCACAGCGAGCAGCACATTAAATCAGCAGGTTCAGATGAGCTGAGGTTGTGCCCAGTGGTGGTCTGACACTCCATGCTGTCCTGTGCTGCTCAGAGCCCCTCTGACTCCTCCATGGAGTGTGCTGTACCACCCTGTGCTCATGAGAGGCCCCCCCCACACACACACACGCACACGCACACACACACACACACACACACACACACACACACAGACGGGCGCGTCTTGAGTGCCGGACATTTCGGATTACTGCCAGTGTAAGGGCGACTGAAGCGCTTAAGAAGAAACTAACGGGAGTTTATTGGGCTTGTTGAGAATCTCAAAAAATTTAAATAACCCGAGGATGCCATAACCAATTTTGTTGTATTTCCTCCTGGATTTCTATTGAAATCGGACAAGGATGGATCTTCTATATAAACACAATGTATTATTATTATGATTACCGTGTACAGCACGAGTGGTTTGCCTCATTCATTTTCATCCACCTGCACCTTTTAAAAAAGGACAAACCTGCGAGCTTCCTGGTGGGCTGATGCGCTGGTGAAGCAGCGCCTTTCTTTATTGTTTGTGAGCCACGGTCCATCGTCCGGGCTTGGGCTCTCGTGGCTTGTTGTTGCTTGCTGGTGGAGCTATAAAGGGAATGTGAGAGAATGGTTTGGATTTCTTCATCATCATCATCTTCTTCTTCTTCTTCTCCATTCTTCTCATCCAGCACCCCAATCCCTCTCTGAAGAGCACCGCTGTTTCATGTAAGCCGCCCTGCCTGCGCATCTTATTCCCGGACTGCGGCTGCTGCAGCACAAAAACAGGACCAGCGTCGCCGACACGAACGGTAACACGTCTCATACACTTGGGACTGGTGGGTTTAAGGGGGCTGAGAGAGGATTAAAAGAGTGAGAGTGGGAGATCAGCTGCTCCCCTCCGCAGATCTGGTAATAAACGCCACTAAATTGACCCCATTTTGTACACCACATCAAGGTAAAGTTTATTTCTTTTCACCTTGACGTTCATCCTGCTGTTTGAAGAAAGGTAATCCACGGCTGTGTCCATACAGACAGCGGAAAGTGACCGCCATCAAAATCATCATGTAGTGCGAGCAGAGAACGTCATCCCAGTGTGAACTGAAGCCTCCAGTGTGGAGAAGGAGATGTGGAGTGTGGAGCTTTCATCGAACTCCATAAGGATGTTTATCGTTTTTTATTATTTTACTTCAGCATTTCTTTTCATGAATGAGGTGACCTCAGATAAGCGCGGCTCGCTGCATTACCTCAGCATGTGAAACTTGTCCTGATCAGCAGAGCACAAATGTGATAATAAGCGGACTTTGTAATCTTCACAAGGTGAGAGCACCACACTTTTCGGAAGGCTTCACCCGCAGGTGCGCACACGTGAAGGAGGACAGCAGGGCGGGCGAGCGCGTGCACGTGCGTGTGTGCGGGTACGTGCGTGTGTCCCATTGCCTTGAGATCGCAGTGAAATTCACTTCGTTTTTTCCATGATTTCTAATCAGATATTCCTAAGGTTCTGCTCACAGCTTATTATATATATATATTCGGCTTGCTAGATCATTTATTACTAACATTTACATAAGTTTGGAAACATTTTTGCACAACATTAACACTAGAATTAACAAAGCCTATGAAAAAACTTGTAAATCTGGCCCACCTTAAATCGCTTCGCACCTTTCCGTTAGCGTCTTTTGTCCTGTAAATGCGTCGATAAGCAGCAAGCAGCCTGCTATCACATCCACCCACCACAGCACAGTTTTCTCAGCTCAAGTCTGTTTACCTACATGTCAGTTGCTTAGAGTTGTACCAGTAAGCCCGCAATTCTCTACAGAATCGCAAATGCAAGAATGGCAATTACTTTCTGCTCTCTCTTGGAGCCATGACTCGTCTGGCTCTGGTGTATAAGAAGCACGTTGTATGCGCCTTCGGTCATTGTTATTATCCATGCAGTGTTGTGTTTGGTTTCCTATGGGTGTGTGACGCCGCATTGACTGTGTTACGCAGTAGACACGATACGTCAGCTCGCCTATACGATACGGTTTGGAGCCGTGACTCCTTTGCTGCAGAAGCGCGTTGTAGGCGTCTGCGTGCTCCGTAGTAACTCGGGTTTACAACCTTAGGTTAGTAATATGGAGTTTCAGAAGCGCATGGGTGTGTTGTTAGCTAGACGTCATTTGCTGTTAGGAATTATAATTGGACCGCTGATCGCAGGCACTGTGGAGTAGCTGACTGCTGGCACTGTCAGTAGTCACCACTACCTCAAGTTTAGATACATACACATATATAGATAGACACCGCATCCACTGTGTTACCCAGTAGACACGACACATCAGCCCACCTATAGGATACCTGAGCTGTTTCGTTTTTGATCCGTGCCTCCTTTGCTTCTGGTGTTTGGAGGCATGACTCCTGTGGTTCTGGTGTATTTGAAGCACTTTGTAGGAGCCTTTGTACATTAATCCATGTGGGCACATTATTGTATTTCCGTTAGTTGAGCTGTTTGTTTTTGGAGCGGTCACTCCTGTGCATTTGCTGTTTCAGAAGCGCGCTGTAGGCACCTTCGTGTACCTATAGCCTGTCTCGATGTGTACGTTGTAGGAGTCTTCTTTCATTTATCCATGTGGGCTCGTTTCTGTATTTCCGTTAGATACATACACATATATAGATAGACGCCGCATTCACTGGGTTTTCCAGTAGACACGATATGTCAGCCCACCTATACGATACCTGAGGTGTTTTGTTTTGGAGCCATGCCTCCCTTGCATCTGGTGTTTGGAGCCGTGACTCCTTTGCCTCTGTTTGTGAAGCGCTTGCGTTCATTGTTGTAGGCGCCTGCGTTCATTGTTGTTATCCATGCAGGCTCGTTTTTGTATTTCCATTAGCTGAGCTGTTTCTTTTTGGAGCTGTGTCTCCGTGAGCTATACGTCGTTTACTGTTATCGTTAATTGTTTGTATCCATCCGGTCTCGTGTCTGTGTGTTCTGTAGCTGTACTGTTAATAATGAATTCCTGTAATGTGATTCAAATATGCTGTGTAGTGTGGACCTTTGGGGTGTCCGTAGTAACTCGGGTTTCACTCTGGGGTGGGGCGGGGCAGTGAATCCATCTGGTCTCATTTGTGTTATTTCTGTGGCTGTGTCGTTAACTATGGGCTCGTCTTTGTTCCTTTATTGTCTCTATCCATCTGGTCTCGTTTCTGTGTTTTCTGTGGCTGTGTCGTTAGCTATGGGCGGGCTTGTTGCAGTGCGGCAGTGCGTGTGACATCCGGTGTACAACCTTCTCATTTCTGTGTTTTCTGTGGCTGTGTCGTTAGCTATGGGCGGGCTCGTTGCAGTGTGGCAGTGCGCATGCGCTTCGATGTGTCCTGCGCCCAGTGCTCTGCACCCTGCGTCCACATCCGGTTTACAACCTTCGGTTAGTAATATGGATAAAGTCAAGCAAAATGACACTTTTTATAAATACTATATTGTTATTTGGAACACTTGTATTTCATGTGTGTTCCGTGTCTACAACAATCTATGTTAACACATCGTTAAAACAGAAATGTTTTTCATGTTTTAGTAATAATTGACAAAGTGTAGACATGAAATGTATAATGTGTGAAGCCTGAAGTCCAAATGTCAAATAAACACTTTCACAAAAGGTACAAGTATAACAGAACAAATGCGCTTCTATTTAAGAATATAACTGCAGAAAAAGAACCCACATTAGGGTGCGACATTCACACCCCTTTGATATGACCACTTCGGTGGCACAATGGTAACAACTGTTGACTGGTAATCAAAAACTTCATGGGTTTGACTCCAGACGAGTCCATTTTGAGAAGTGAGCTGCTCTTATTCTTACTATTTTAGAATAAAAACATACATTTGATTTGAGTCTGTAACAGCTGGTGTAAATGTATGGTACTTGTAAAGGTTAGCTTTGTTTTGTTTTATTCAGTTTTATTCTCTCAGTTTGATTGATTCAGTCTACTTGTGACTTTACACTGTAGGAAGATAAGTAAATAAATCAAGGTAAATAACATTTGATCTGACTTTTATGTAAGTAACATATACTGTAAATGTTAATGTTTTGGGCACATACACCGTCCAGATCTAGATAGTATGATGGACGACCGGCTACAGACTCCGGTCGCCACCCCCAGGCCGCTAGGAGGAGCCCTCCGGACAGCATGATGGTGCCCCGAGTTCCAGCAGGGCCTCATGGACTTTGTAGTTTATATACACAGCCCTGCTGGATACCTTGGGGGCCACCGGGAGTCGCTGTAGGGGGGCTAGTGGGCTCTTGTGTGCCCTATAACCCGGGAGTGCGTCATTATCACGTGACCGGAAGGAACGACGTGCTCCCGGGGTGAAGAAAAGGACTGTTTACCCTGACCCGGAAGGAAATGGACTTGTGGGTTTGGCCAGGAACCACTTCCGGGTCAGGGGATATAAAAGGACTGTGGGAAGCCCAGTACACTGAGCTGAGCTGGGAGGTAGGGTGGCAAAGTGTCTGGGCGAGGAGGATTGGTTAGTGAGAGAGAGAATTATTGTGTTTATGAGTGTGGTGTGGAGAGTGCTTTGTGCACGATATATTAGTAAAATAAATACTATTTATACTTTTACCTGGTGTTCAGAGTGGTACCTGAGGGTTCAAGAGGTGGACAAAGCCTCTATCTGTCACAATAGATAGATAGATAGATAGATAGATAGATAGATAGATAGATAGATAGATAGATAGATAGATAGATAGATAGATAGATAGATAGATAGATAGATAGATAGATAGATAGATAGATAGATAGATAGATAGATACTTTATTAATCCCAAGGGGAAATTCACAAACACTAGAGTGGAGAGTCGCTTGCATACTGAAGTGTCAATAGCTGCCGGTGGAAGCTGCCGTCGCTGTACTTTGTATATAAGAGTCAGATCAAATGTTATTTACCTGTTTACCTTGATTTATTTACTTATCTTCCTACAGTGTAAATGTCACAAGTAGACTGTAGAGCTTCCCGTGTACATATACAAAGTGCAGCGACTGCAAAAGTGTGATGTGCATTCTTTCTCCGACCCTTGTCATCATCTGAGTTCACCTCCGTTATAGTGTGTCTTTATTTGAAAACAACAGTCTCAGATGAGGGGGGAGTGTGAATGTGACTGAGAGAATAAAACTGAATAAAACAAAACAAAGCTAATCTTTACAAGTATCATAAATTTACACAGGCTGTTACAGACTCAAATCAAATGTATGTTTTTATTCTAAAATAGTAAGAATAAAAGCAGCTTACTTCTCAAAACAGACTTGTGTGGGTTCGAACTCATGACCTTTTGATTACATGTCAGCAGGTCTTACCATTATGCCACCAAAGCAATCACATTAAAGACATGTCAATGTCGCACCCTAACGTGGGTTCTTTTTCTGCAGTTATATTCTTGAATATAAGCGCACTTGTTCTGTTATATTTGTACCTTTTGTGAAAGTGTTTATTTGATATTTAGACTCCAGGCTTCACACATTATACACTTCATGTCTACATTTTGTCAATTATTAATAAAACATGAAAAACGTTTCTGTTTTAACGATGTGTTTACATAGATTGTTATAAACACAGAACACACGTGAAATGCAAATGCTCCAAATAATGATATAGTATTTATAAAAGGTGTCAGTTTGCTTGACTTCTCACTCTATACAACTCTAAGCAACTGACACACAGGTAAACAGACTTGAGCTGAGTTTTAAACTTTGTTTGAAGTTTGTTTAAACTTTGTTAAAAGTTTGAAACTTTGTGCAGCGGTGGGGGATGTGATAGCAGGCTGCTTGCTGCTTATCGACACATTTACAACACAAAAGATGCTGACAGAGAGGTGCGAAGGGATTTAAGGTGGGACGGATTTATGAGTTTTTTCGTAGGCTTTGGTAATTCTAGTGTTAAACAGTAGCTCAGTATTTTAAGTGTAAAAATGTTTCACCAATAAAAGTGAGCAGACTGCAGTAGAGTTTTTAGAATGTAGGTCACTGCGAGGAGAAGAACAGAAACAGTGAAAGTTACAGGGTAGGTGCAAGATGGTCTCAGCTATTGCTGACTAAACAAATTGTGTCATGTGTCATCTGTTGCCTGGGTTTGCTCAATACCTGTGTTGCCAAAAAAAAAAACAAACTAAAGGTTGGCACTGCCAGGCAGATTAACACCAGAATCCCTGAAGCCTATGAAGAAACGTGTAATCCCAGTCCACCTTAAATTCCTTTGCACCTCCTCATCAGCATCTTTTGTGTTGTAAATGTGTAGCTCAGCACCGGCAGCAGACAGCCTGCTATCCCATCCCCCCCACCGCCACCGCAGCTCAAGTCTGTGTATCTGGATGTGATGTGCCTGGAGTTGTATTGAGTAAATAATATATCGTCATTTGGAATACGTACATTTCATGTGTGTTCTGTGTCTACAACAATCTGTGTAAATGTAAGATGACAGGAAATGCGAGGCAAGAAATGTTGAACACATAACTAAAACAGAAACTTTTGTGATGTTCTACTAATAATTGGTAAAATGCTGACATGAAGTGTATATTATGTGGACTGAAGTCCAAATATCAAATAAACACTGACGAAAGGTACAAATATAAAAGAACAAGTGTGCTTTTATTCAAGACTATAACAAAAGTAAAAGAAACTGGGATCGGGTACAACACACACACACATACGTCTGGTTGGATGGTGTAGTGGAAAGAACTGCTGTCTCCAAGTCGAGAGATGCCATGGCGGGTTAGATTCTGGGTCTTTTATGAATTAACTGTTTTGAGTAGTGAGCTGCTCTTATTATTACTATTATAAAATAAAAACATACATTTGATTTGAGTCTGTAACAGCCGCTGTAAATGTATTGTACTTGTAAAGGTTAGTGTTTTGTTTCATTATTCATTATTGACGGTGTGGATTCTCCATGTTCTCTCTTTGCATGTGTGGCTTTTACTCTTCAGGACAGCAGAAGACTTTTATTATCCCAGAGGGAAATTTGATGGCAGCAGAAATGTGTGACACATAGGACATTGTTAAATAGGGACAAGAAAATAATAAAAGAGACCACACATGACAGCCATTGTTGTAATCAGCACACACACCATAAGACTTCTACAAATCAGAATAACGATTCTTGAACAATAATAACGAAGAGCACACAATAATAATTCAGAACTCCGCAGGACTCCTGCAGCTATTAGAATTCAGAAGGCTGATAGCTCTGAGATAAAAAGAGGACTTCATTCTGGGGGTCTTCACCCTTGAGGCCCTAAATCAGCAGCTTGATGGACACAACTGACTCTTTGGAGACAGAGGATGGTATCTTAAAAAACCTCAAACTTTAAATGCTGAACAGAAATGATGACCCTTACTTTTTAGTAGAGTTAATTTTGTGATTACTTACTGACCCAGAATAAAGAATGAGAAAGCTGATCCTTTATCCCAAAGATAGGATCCAGACTCACCACCTAATTGTGGGTGGGAATTCTATCTCCAGAGTGATTTTTAGCCTTATTGTTAATTCAGACCCATGCAATTAATCCAAAAGAAAAGAAAATTATTTGAAACCGATGGCAAGACTTGAAAGTTTTTTGTCCAAGAGGAATTTAGAAAAGGGGTTTTAGAGTGGGTCCATTAGAGCAGAGTCTTTGGTCACCCTTGCATGAATCAAACTCTGGGATTCTATACAAACTTGACTATAATACAAGTAGTGAGTGGAAGAACAAGTCGAGTCTCACAAACACACATAGTGTTTTTCAGGACCGGAAAAGAAGAGTGGAAAAATCTACCTGGTGTAACCTATGTGCCCACCGAGGGTGTGTCTTGCAGCAGATACAGTTTTGGTTTTCCAGCCAAAAATACATATAGTCTCATCTGCCAAAAATACTTATTTAATTTAATTTTGTTTGGGAAAGTACATGATTTCTACAACCGCATTAGGAAATTGATAGCGATCAGGCCAACTGAAAATTAGATTGTTTAGACAATTCGATTTCTTCTGATTCGGCTTCAGTCTCTCCAAGTCCCCCTGTAGTCCCTGTGCGACCAACATCATCTGCACCAATTCAGCCACAGGGCAAGTGGGTAACAGTGAGACGGGGTATAAGAAGTCAAAATTTAGTCCCTTGGCACCCAGGTTACCATTTCTGACCCAGAAGAGATTCTCAGGTTTCTACAGCACACCTGTGAAGCCTGAAAAGAATAAAGTGCTCACAAGTGGCGACTCCATAGTGCAAAATGTAAGAATTCCAAATTATGTTAATCAGGCATTTAATGTTAACTGCCCCCCAGCTGTGAAGGTATCTGATATAGAGGCTAAATTTAACCAATGATGAAAAAGAACCAGGCAAAGAGCACGAAAAAGGTTTGGGGATGGCCACCCTGTTTAGTGAAAAAATAATGCTGGCAAATGAAACACGTCTTTACAAATCAGAGTCCAAAACAGAACTGACTAACAGAGATTGACTGGTGTCTTAAATATGGCTGAAACAGGAAGGGGCTGGATCAGGGAATCAGGAGGAAGAAAGAAAGTCTTCAGTAGGTGGGTTCTGGAATGGATGGGGTGTCATCAGAAATGACATCATCAGTGGGAGGGGTTAATTGTGACATCACTGGGTGGTACAATCTTCACTGGGTCTGCAGAGGAACAAAAGGAGAAAGGATCAGATGACAGCTGCATTCCCTGTCCTGACTGAGTAATAACACCATTTGAGTCCATCACCTGTCTCCCAAACGCACGTTTGTAACAAACCTAAGCCCCCCCCACCTAAGCCCAGACCCATCAGGTCAGGTGGCCTGAACTGAGACATTATGAACACGAGGGAGAACATTGGCTTTGGTCTGGAGAGAACCCTTACAATAAAGGACAGAAAATTTATAAGGCTGGACTTCCAAAAACCAATGAGTGACATGAGGGTTCGTCTCCTTACGCACCGCCATCCATTGTAAAGTGGCATGATCAATGACAAGGGTGAACTCACAGCCCAAGAGCTAATTCCTCAGCTGTGTAACTGCACATTTAATTACCAGGGCCTCCCGTTCCACCAGTTTCTTGGTCAGGAACATGATGTTGTGTTCGATACTGTTGACGCTTTGGCTCAACACGGTACCAAGTCCTGTCTCTGAAGCATCGGCCTGGAGAATAAAAGGCAAAGAAAAGTTAGGAGCCATTAATACAGGGGCCAATGTAAGGACCTGCTTTAGGCCATGAAATGGAGCGTCAGCTCTGTTATCCCATACAACACTGTTAAGTTCTTTGTTAAATCTGTCAAGAGCACCACACTCTTGGAGAACCGAGATACAAAGATAGTACCTGGCCAGACCAAGAAAGGCTTGACCTTGCTGCTTGGTTTTTGAACAGGGCCACTTCAATATGGCATCAACTTTAGAATATTGTGTTTTGACTGAGCCCCCAACCACTAGGCAGCCTAAATACTTGGCTTCGATCAGTCCAAACAAACACTTCTTTGGATTAATTCGAAGACCGGCCTCACCCAGTGCCAGGAGCACAGCTCGAACCTGCTGTAGGTGTTTCTTCCATGTGTTGGAATAGATGTCAACGTCATCCAGGTAGAAGGCACTAGAGGAACTATGGGGACAAAGTACTCTATCCACCAGATGTTGAAATGTCACTCATGCCCTGTTCAGTCCAAATGGAAGAACCCGATACTGCCAGTGTCTACTTGGGTTGCTAAATGCTGTCTTAGCATTCACAGAATTCTTTAAAGGAACTTGCCAATAACCATTCGTCATGTCAAGTGTGGTCAAATATTTTGCCTTCCCAAGCCACTTGAGGAAGACATTGCAGAACCTCTAATGTCCATCGGGTTTAGGAACCAATACGAACAGGCTGAACCAGGGACTATGACTTTTCTTGATTACGCCTAAGTCCAGCATGTTTGATCTCAAGCAACAATATGGGTGCTCAACTAGGCTCGGTTATGATATCATGCATTTGCTTTAGAGACAGTTAAAGGGGACTTTATTTTGTTTTTGCTGTTGTAGTAAGCAAAAGTGTGTAATTGTTTAGTAAAAATATATCTATGTTTGTAAAATGTTCTCTTCTGTAGTTCCATAAATATTTTTGTCTTTGCTTAATACTAAGCTTTGATGGGAGAAGTGAAAGAACAGCCAGGTCCAATGTTTTAATAAGAGCTCGACAAAATTACTGGCAATGTAGTAGTGTCCTCTTTGAGCCTAGGGTAATCATTACATAAGTGGTGCCCTCTCTGAAGACCTGGGTTGTTTAATTGCTTTTTTCTTTCATACTTTAAGTTACTTCAGGGTTTAGCATTTTTTTTCCAAAAATGTCAGTACAGTCAGAGCAGGAAGACATTAGTCTGTGTAATCTGCCCTGTGATGATAGGGTAGCCGGTAGCCGCCATGTGACGATCAGAGCTTGTCCAGCTGTCCAGAAGGTGTCGAGAATGCTGCAATCTTTGTATCTAGATGAGTCCCTGGAGTGCACGGTTAGTAGTTTGCCTATTTGGTCAGAGCTGACTGAACAAGTTGGTGCCTTAAATGCCAGAATTTCAGAAATTGTGGAAAGTACTGTCTCACGTGAAGAAGGGCTTTGGGCATATATTGATACATCCATAGAAGGAGTTAAGGAGTATTTGGATGTCCAGATCACTCTCCTGGGACATGAGATAGAACAGTGCTTTTAGAAACGAGATTGTCGGTGGAAGAGGTTCTGCAGGTAGTAAGAAGAAGTTTGCAAGGGTTTAAGCAATTTCTCGGGCATTTGACACCCCGTGAAGGGAGTTGCTCTCATCATTCTTATCTTCCGCCCTCCGTTTCAGTTGTTTATGTGAATTTTCCAAAATTAGGGACTCAGTACACCTCCAAGGACATCCATAATTTTGTGGACCAAGGAGAAGCATTCCTTTCAGTCACTCCAGTGGGGGATGAGGAGCTCATGGGAGTTATTAATGCCTCCCTGGAAGGGTCTACAAAGAGCTGGTGGCAGGCTTGTAGGCGTTCTATTAAGAACTGGGCCACCTTTCAAAGAGCTTTTCTGGAAGCCTTTTCACATGTTGACTATGAGACTGAAGTCGAGGAAAAACTACTCTCAATGGTGCATACCTCATCCCAGTCAATAAGAGATTGTGCCTATGATTATAGGGCTCTATGTTTAAAATGGTGACCTGGGATGAAAGAGGAAGACATTGTCTGTTACTTTTTAAATGCCTATAACGCTAAATTTTTAGGGGGCCTTATGGGTGTAGTGAATACAGTGAAAGGCTTGGTTAAGGTTGGTTCCCAAATAGAATGGGACTGGGTGACATCCAAAGAGTATTGGAACAAGGTCAATTCCAGCAACAAGGACAGTCAAGCTCAGAAGGCCTCTAGGAAGAACAACTGAACCGAAGATGATCTCTCAGTGATAAAGATGAAAACTGCACTATTGGTTGTACCAGTTCAAGTGAGAAAGTGGGAAGTGGATGCAGTAGTGGACATTATATGCTGATGAAGAAGAGATGTGGCAAAGGATGGTCCATACAGGAGAAGATTTGATTTCTTCATCTGTCAAGTTTGTCTTGGCAGATGGGATTGAGCATCTCTCTTTAGGCATGGTCCCTATTGCATATCAGCTGCACTTCACAACCAGGAAGATGGACACGTACATCTTAGGCGACCAACACCTGATCATGCCTCTGCTCCTTGGGCTGGATTTGGTTACCACCATTAAATTCAATATACATCTGCACTCACGCAAGTATTATCTGACTGGGGTTGTAATGCACAGCTTTCAATCAAAAGCCCAGGAAGACCTCCATTGGGCTCACCTTGGTTTCTACTCCGCAGACATTTTAACATCTGATGTCTCTGTTTTGACCAGCATTTGGAAGCAGCCTCCTGAGGTGAAATCTCTGTTGAGACGGTGGCCAGAAGTGTGAACGTAAAGGTTAGGTGTAACCAACATAGTCACTCATGACATTTATACCATTGATGAGGTCTCCATCCGCTGTTGTGCCTACAAGGAACACATTGACAAGATGCTAGCCGAGGGGATTATAGAACCTTCAACATCCCCATGGACTGCTCAAGTCAGACGGTACACACTGTTTTGTGTGGATTTTCGGGGGCTCAATTCTAAAACCCACTTAAATGCCTATCCCACGCCCTTTGTGCATGAGATACTGGAGTCCCTACATGGCGCTGCTGTTTTCAGCACATTGGACTTTCACAGTGGATATTAGCAGGTGCCTATGGGAGAGGGGAGTGAAATGAGATGGCTGTCATAACTCCAGAAGGGCTGTGTTACTTTAAGGTCATGTCATTTGGCTTAAAGAATGCAGGTGCCAGCTTTCAGTGTCTTATGGAGCAGGTACTGAAGGAGTTACTAGGGAAGATCTGTTTTGTCTATATAGATGATATCACCGTGTTCTCCCCATCGATTGAACAACATCTCAAGGACCTGAACGATGTCTTTAGAAGGATTCAGAATGCTCATCTAACCCTAAATGTGAAAACGTACCACTTCAGCCAGTCCCATGTTTCCTTCCTTGGGCATGTGGTTTTGGTTAAAGGAGTTATAGTCGATCCAGAGAAAGGTAGGGCTTTAATAGACTATCTTACACCCACCGACCTTAAAAGTCTTCAGAGGTTCTTGGGAATTGTACCATGGTACTATAAATTCATCCCCTGACTGGCTGACATAGCTGCACCATTGAACCAGTTGAGGAAGAAGGACACTCCATAGAAATGGTCACCTGAATGTCAAGATGCAGTCGAGTAGCTCAAGGCCATCTTACTATCTACGCCTATTTTGGCCCAATCAGATCCCCAACTAACTTGAAATGCAGACCGATGCCAGCAATGTAGTTCTTGGTGCGAAGGAAAGGTGGGGAAGAACATGTAATTGCGTATGTCTCTCGGGCCTGGCATGGTGCTGAAAGCAACTATTCTATATCTGAGAAGGAATGTGTGGTTGTGGTATGGGTGGCCAAAAAGTTACAGACCATAATGCACTCACCTGGGTGTGCATCACCTGAAAACATCTTCCCGCCTGACCCAATGGGTGTTGCGACTCCGGGGATTTTCATTCAAGGTCCTCTGTCGGAAGGACTGTGATAATATCAATCCTGACACGTTATCTCGGGGCACTGAACTTTCAGGAATGCTTTACTGTATATGGCTGTGGTTGAGAGCTTATGGTCAAACCTCACCCTGAGCATGCAGGAAGTTGCACAAGCCCAAACCATCAGTCCGGTGTGCCAAGGGTTTAAAGAGAAACTAGGCGATCCCTGGTAAAGCCGCATCCATCTCAAGGAACTACAGGGCGTTTTGTATAGATCCATTACATCTAAACTTGGAGGAAACAAATTTCAGCTGGTGGTTCCTGAAGAGTTTGTCCCAGAATCCATCCACTACTATCACAACAGTCCCTTTGGAGGCCACTTTGGGAAGATGAAAACACTGTTGAAGATCTTGGAGGTGGCTTGGTGACCCTCCATCCATAAAGATGCATGGAATTACATTAAGCAAACCCAAACTTGTCAGAAATACAAGAACCCATCTGATCAACCTTCAGGATATCTAAAATCTGTTATTGTAAAAGAACCAGGGAGCTGTTGGGGGTAGACCTAATGGGCCCATTGCCCACCCCTCACTCCCAATGGGAAGACCATCCTGATGGTGATAATTGACTGCTTTTCAAAATGGGTGGAATTATTCCCCTAGAACAACGCTAAAACCTCCAGAATATGTTTTATTTTAAAGAGCAACATTTTTACTTGCTGGGGTATTCCTAAGTTCATTTTTTCCGATAAGGGACCCCAGTTCGCCAGTTCGGTGTTAGAAGGATTATACCTTGTGTGGGAAGTCAAAAGAAAATTGACTACTACTTACCATCTCTGGTTCGTTTTAAACAAGGCGGTGCACGAGGCTACTGGGGAGACACCTGCTCTGATTAAGCTAGGTAGACAACTTAAGGGGCCGCTAGATAAAATGATAGACACAGCTCCCTCCCCAGATTCTAGATCATATAACACGGTACACACACTGGAAGAACTGAAACAGAGGGTTCAGAAAAGGTTGGTGGCATCTACATCTCGACATGCCAGATATTATAACGTCCGTCACAAGGATGCACACATTGTGACGGGAGACCTGGTCTGGGTGAAAGCCCACCATCTCTCTGATGCAAAATCCAAATTCTCTACTAAACTTGCACCAAAGTGGATAGGACCAAAGAAAATTGTAAAGAAACTCGGGCCAGTGAACTACCAGATAGTCGAAGTGTTGGGCACATACATTAAATCATAGTCATAGTGGACTCTAAGCTATCGACTTCCAGACAGTATTCAGAAGCCATTAAGAAGGCTAATAGAATATTAGGTTATATAGCGCCTTGATATGTGGAGTACAAGTCACAGGAGGTTCTGCTCAATCTTTATAATGCACTGGTGAGGCCTCATCTGGAGTTCTGTGTGCAGTTTTGGTCTCCAGGCTTCAAAAAGGACATAGCAGCACTGGAAAAGTTCCAGAGAACAGCAGCTAGGCTAATTCCAGGGCTACAGGGGTTGAATTATGAGGAAAGTTTGAAAGAGCTGAGCCTTTACAGTTTAAACAAAAGAAGATTAACCTTTTAACCACCAACTCCCTAAATATTCCCCATGCCGGGCGAAATCTGAACAATTTTCGTTTTTTTACTTTACATTTATTCAAGCAGTATTTACCTGCTGAAACACCTGCTGAAATGTTTCAAATAAATGGTCAATCAAAGGACGTAGCTTGAACAAGTGGTCACGGTTTGGATCTTTCTTATCTGGCTCAGATAATGGGCAGCAGTCCAGCTGAGATGCTGGGGATACACCCACTCATCGCCATCATCCGATGCATCGTCATTCACAGTATCATGCAGTGCACGTTGCTGATCATCATTGTCGCTAAAATCTTTTTCAGAACTGCTACAATCATGATCAGAATTATTGTCCAAAATCGCCTGCAAAACCTCACTTGAAGTCAGTTTACGTTTCGCCATATTCACAGCTTTCACTTTCGAATCACATCACGTGACCGGCCAATACAACCGCAGAGTTGTCGAAATACAACGTAGTAATAATACCCACGCCAAACCGTCAGTTATACTACGCGCCAGGCATTCACATAACCATAGGCAAATGTGCCGGATAATTCCGGCAGTAAGGCGTCAGCAATAACGCTACGATGCCGGATATATCCGGCAGAGGGCGGTTAAGAGGTTAAGAGGTGACATAACTGAAGTGTTTAAAATGATGAAGAGAATTAGTCCAGTGGATTGAGACTGTTATTTTAAAATGACTTCATCAAGAACACAGGGACACAGTTGGAAACTTCTTAAGGGTAAATTTAGCACAAACATTAGGAGGTTTTTCTTTACACAAAGAACGGTAGACACTTGGAATAAGTGACCAAGTAGTGTGGTAGACAGTAAGACTTTCAAAACTCGACTTGATGTTTTTTTGGAAGAAATAAGTGGACAGGACTGGCGAGCTTTGTTGGGCTGATTGCCCTGTTCTCGTCTAGAGTGTTCTAATGTTCTAATGTTCTAAATGAGATACAATACATGTGGATAACATTAAACCCTATTTTGGGCCCATCATGGCTATGAGTGGGGGGGGGGGGGGGGGGGATTATGTAGCACTGCCACATAAGGAGTGTATTGAAATGTTTACCTGTGTGTTGCATTGTATCCTGTCTCTCTTTTGTGTGCTTTACGTCACTGCCTGGGGCTTCCACTCTGATTCAGGTGGAGGATCCTCTCGCAGTTCAACATTGGGAATTGCAAGGCAGATGATTGACAGCATTGCCTTCATGGGCGGGATCTGGAGGGTCCAACAAAAATGCTGTTCCGGTTGGATGGTCAATGAAAGGTCGGAGTGGCGAAATTAAAATCGGCGAGAAAGAATAGTCGCTTTGCGTTGCAAGGGAGATAGGATGGACACTATCGACACAGAGGGAAAAAAAGTAGAAATGCCTCGCCTCGAATGCTGGGACAAGGTTAGTGAGATGGCCACCTGCACGCCTTTCGTCTTTCTTTCTTCAGACAGTCCCTAGGCTTTGGATAGCCGATTTCGGAGGGTGAGATCTGTGACCTTTTTTTTTTTTACTTTTGGGACAGTGCCATGATCCATCTTTCCTTGATCCTTCCCAATCTGATTGCCCTTGTCGCTCGGTTCTCCTTCCTTCATGGACAAAAAACCTTTGGACCGAATTTGTGTAAAAATACATCTGTGTCTGCAGTGTTTTGTTCATATTTGTGTATATATATGTGTCTGTCCTGAACAGGGGCGTTTGTTTCTTCAAGTCACCTTGAGAGTTTTGTGTATATTTATGTATATATATATATATATGTAGGGTTTGTTGGGACTGGCCATCCTTTCTAACGAAAAGTGGGAATTTGGTGTATTTATGGGATGGGCATTTCCTCGAGAGACAGTTAAAGGGGACTTTATTTATTTATTTTTTTTGCTGTTGTAGTGAGTAAACGTGTGTAATTGTTTAGTTTGAATATGTCTATGTTTGTAAAAGTTTTCTTGTGTAGTTCCATAAATGTTTCCTTTTGTTTTTGTCTTTGATTAATACTGAGCTCTGATGGGAGAAGTGGCAGAACAGCCAGGTCCAATGTGTTAATAAGAGCTCGACAAATTTATTCTCAATGTAGCATTGGCCACTTTGAGCCTAAGGTAATCGTTACAAGCTTACATGACAGAAGACTCCCCTGGGGTTTTTTGACATTTTTGGACATTTGTAAGGCATTTTTAAATTTTCGAATCCCCCTGCCCAGCCAAACACAGGGCCTAGGGGTTTGTAGTAGTGGTGAAGTTTGGACTTCCCCCAGTATTGGGCTAGTGTTATGATTAGGGGAAGGGAAAGTTTAACACCCATATGAGTAGTGGGTTGGGTTCAAGTTGGGTTGTTGATCAGGGTTCAAGAGTCTGTTCAGATTCAGATGCAGTTCGGGGAAACAGTGAGGGGTGCGTCAACCATGTCATCTGACACCACACTTGCACCCACTTCCACTCCAGTTTTGGGGTCAAAACCCCCATGAATGGACAGAATAGGGTTAGGGAAACCATGAGGGTTAGTCCCTATTCTGGTGGGTGGGTTGTCTTGGGGATCAGGTATGGAGAACATGACAATCTGGTGAGTGGTATGGCACCCCAGGGCTGGACATGTCCATCCATCCATCCATTCATTTTCCAACCCGCTGAATCCGAACACAGGGTCACGGGGGTCTGCTGGAGCCAATCCCAGCCAACATAGGGCACAAGGCAGGAACCAATCCAGGGCAGGGTGCCAACCCACCGCAGGACACACACAAACACACCCAGCACACCAAGCCAATTTAGAATCGCCAATCCACCTAACCTGCATGTCTTTGGACTGTGAGAGGAAACCGGAGCGCCCGGAGGAAACCCACGCAGGGAGGACCCGGGAAGCGAACCCAGGTCTCCTAACTGCGAGGCAGCAGCACTACCACTGCGCCACCGTGCCGCCCGGCTGGACATGTGCTCTAATAAAATATGGCATCAAAAAAAGGACGCAAAAATATTTAAATAAATTATTGCATGAAACCAATTAAGAAAGTCAAAATCTACACATTCCAAAACACAATAGAGGAGAGCAGAATAAAAATGACATTTTAAGCATATCATAACATGCAGACATCCATCATTTTCTGGAAATTTGAACTCTTAGAGAAGAATAGTGCAGGTGAGCCATGGCTGTGGATGGAAGGTCTGCAGTTTATACTGCAGGCTGTGAAGAGTAAATATTAAAGACAGCATTTCAGATAAACTTGTACTGAAATGTGACACAGTGATATATAAAGGATGAGTGCAACTGAGTCTGGGTGGGCAACAATGATGGGGAAACAACAGGAAAAGTCAAACAAGTAAGTGCAGCAAAGTGAAAGGAAGGAAGAAGTAACAACACTGAAAGGGGTTTCATTCATGACTGACTGACACAGTGACCTCAGGATTGCAGATCTGAAAGTCACCAACATGTGGATACCACAGCAGTGCTGCATGATGGGGTTTACTGTGAACTCCACCAGCACGGAGGACTCTGAAGTTTGGTGCACTTTCTCTACATAGAGCGACTCTGTTGTAAACCCCCTTTATCACTCTTTTCAGTTGGTAAGAGAGACAAGAAGATTATCGGTGATCCTTAATGGAGATTCAAACCTGTTGTTATCCTTTTAGAACCACAAACGCTCAAGACTCCATTTCAAACGTTCACTGCTGGTTTATGAGATTGTGACGTCTGCTGCAGCCCACACACCTCAAAATGACGCAGCACTCCGTGTGCCTTTTCAATGGCCGGACCTGCAGAATCACAAACTTCTACAGGCTGTAGATTTGAATTGTACATTAAATGAGACTTCAAATCTTCAACTGATGTCATAGTATCTGAAAGAGCCTCAAGAATTTGTTATTTTTATAAAGTAAAAAACTATCACATGCACAGTGGCCTCTACAACATTTTCAGGACAATTTTTTCTTCCTTTTTAAATCTAAAGTTACTCACAATAGGATCACTTTATTGCTGATAATTTGTTACAAGCTGTTAAAACTTGCAGACAGAGGATATAAAACTGTAAAAATAACTCATAGTATTATATCAGAATCATTTAAAAATATAAAAACTGAATACATGCAGCCTATCACAGTTACAGCAGGTTTGGTCACAAGATCAGGAACTACCGTGACAGCCTGTCAGTGTACGCTGTCACACGTGTAGGTCTGGGGGGACAACCTCAGGGCCCCTTTAATGGCTGTTACACTCTGAACCAGGGGGTGGCGCTGTTGCCTAACGACTTCTCTCTTCCTCCTTCTGCAGAAAAGGTGACTGACGGCTCTTCCATCCTTGATATCACTTCAGGTTTCTGGCCTCCTAAAACCCGACCCTTCTAGTTGGCAGCCATGATAACTGGCATTGTCACCACCCTGGGCAGTCTGAAGAAGGCTTGTGTGTGAATAGGTCATTGTTTTCTGTTTTTCTGATTTTTTTTTTGTTTTTGGCCATCATAATATATGGGGTTCACCTAACTGCCCCAGCTCTTCCTGACATGTTCCTGTGTCTTATTACTATGCTTAGTCCAGTTAGGCCTCTCCTGGCAGCATTTGGCACAAGGCATGAAACCAGTCTGGATGGACTGCACCTTCATCAACACCCACAGAGGGCCAATAGAGAGCTGACAATTAACGTGACACACATCTGAAGGACACGGAGGAGACCCCTTAGATGTTCCCTTGGTCAACTTTTCACATAACAAGCACCAAAAATGCTTCACCTTCAAATAGAATGACACGAACTCTTACTACAACCGCCGCGGTGGCGTAATGGTATCAGCTTCCCGACTGGGAATCAGAGGGTGGTGAGTTCGATCCCGCACGGCTCCACTTTGAGAAGTGAACTGCTCTTATTCTTACAATTTTAGAATAACAACATAAATTTGATTTCAGTCTGTAACAGCCGGTGTAATTTATGATACTGATAAAGGTTATCTTTTTTTTTTTTTTTTTTAATTCACTTTTCATTCTCGCAGTCGCATTCAGAATCAATCCATACAACCCCATCTGACACAGCTGTTTTCACATAAATAAAAGTGCACTTTTATTCAAAGACTATAACTGAAGAATAAAGAAAGCAAGTTACAGGTGGTGGTTGATACGACAGCTTGCGTGGTGCAATGCTAAGAACTGCTGATTTCAAGTGACGGTGAGATACGCCAGCGTTTGTGTGTCAGAACCCTTTTTTGGGGTGGGGGGGGGGGCGGTAGTATGCATCGTGGTACACTGCAGACCTATAGCGCGTCTTTATGTCAGATGGGGTTGTTTGGATTGATTCTGAATGCGACTGCGAGAATGAAAGGTGAATTAAAAAAAAAAAAAAAAAAGCTAACCTTTACCAGTATCATAAGTTACACTGGCTGTTACAGACTGAAATCAAATTTATGTTGTTATTCTAAAATTGTAAGAATAAGAGCAGTTCACTTCTCAAAGTGGAGCCGTGCGGGATCGAACTCACCACTCTCTGATTCCCAGTCAGGGGCTGATACCATTACGCCACCGCAGTGGTTGTAGTAAGAGTGTCAATGTGGCATGCTAACGCGGCTTTTTTTTTTTTGTGCAGTTATATTTTTGAATAAAAGCGCACGTGTTCTCTTATTTGTACCTTTTGTGAAAGTGTTTCTTTGATATATGGACTTCAGGCTTCATACATTATATAGTTTATGCCTACATTTTGTCATTTACTATTAGAATATGAAAAACGTTTCTGTTTTAAAAATGTGTTTGCACAGACTACTATAGAAATGGAACACACATGAAATGCATGTATTCCAAATAACACTATATTATTTCCACTCTAAAACTCCACTTCAATCCCAGATAATCAAATCAAGGCAAGGCATGAGCTAGGAGAAGTTCATTCTAAGTTGGTGGGGGGATGGAATAGCTGGCTGCTAGTAGCTTGTGTTTATCAGCACATTTAGATGACAAAAGACTCTGGCGGAGAGGTGCAAACAGATTTAAGACGCGATTTAAGGTGGGACGGATTTACGAGTTTTTTCGTAGGCTCTGGTAATTCTAGTGTTAAGTCCTAGGCAAAGTGCTATCAGTGACTTCCTCACAGAAGTCCTAAGGGGTTGAGTGGGGACTCCTTATGCCAGGTGTTGAATCAAAAAGCCTGTGCAACCCCCAGGGCACCCCATGGACCTTCCTAAAACACTGGTTCAAGCAGAAAAATCAGACTTAGAATTTTCATGGATTGGCAGAGCACCCTTCATGCTGGATGGTGAACCAATGTCCAGGCACTAATTTAAGGACATCCTGGTATCCCTCCCACAAATGCATTTTGAGCGCTGATCTGGTCATGTGGCACTTCCCTTGAAGTGCTAGGAAAATTAAATCAGCTCCTTTATGCCTGGCGAAGAACTGAGGAGGTCTGCTGCTTTCCTCCTCAACCTGAGTCTGGTGCCTGTCAAATGCAACCCTTTACTTGCAAAAATTTTTCATGGAAGTACTTAGGGACCGAATCCATGGCTTGGTGGTCACCTGGTGCTCTGTCAACCACAGGCAAAATATACCTGCAACCAGAAGACATGAAATGTGACTTGCAGAATGACACCCAAACTTTCTCAGAAATCTACCTCCTCCTAAGAGTCCAGCAGCAACAGCCTTTAGTATGGCCTCAAGCCTTTGACTTGGCCAAAATCCAGGGGTTGACCTAGTATCCCACCCAGAAGTCTGGTACCCTTCTGGAGATTTTCACAGACGGACAATTTGAAACACCAAAACATAACTATGTCCAAAATGTACATAAAACCCCATAGGCCAAAATCTCCATAGATTTACAATGATATATATATATATATATATATATATATATATATATATATATATACATACATAAAACGTCTCTTTTTAATGGGCTATCTGTCCACCCTTTCCGGTCCTTTCAGGTCTTCATCCTCTCCTGGCCAGTATGCCCGTCCAGCCCTTGTGGCATTTATAATATATATATATATATATATATATATATATATATATATATAAAATGCTCAAAAAAATTAAAGGAACACTGAAAATACACCAGAACTCAATCGTTAAAAAAATCCTGCTGGATATCTCTACTGATATGGACTGATATGGTACTGTGTTAGGAATGAAAAGATGGCACATCGCTTGATGGAAATGATAATGATCAACGTACAGAGGGCTGAAGTCAAAGACACTCCGAAAATCAAAGTGAACAAATGATGTGGCAGGCAGGCAAGTCCATTTTGCCAAAATGTCATTGCAGCAACTCCAAATCATACTCAGTAGTTTGTATGGCCCTCACATGCTTATATTCATGACTGACAAAGTCCTAAGGAGACAACGGATGGTGTTCTGGGTGATCTCCTCCCAGATCTGGACCAGGGCATCACTGGGCTCCTGGACAGTCTGAGGTGCAACCTGGCGGCGTTGGATGGACAGAAACATAATGTCCCACCCAGAGGTGTTCTATTGGATTGAGGTCAGGCGAGTGAGCATGGGGGCCAGTCAATGGTATGAATTCCTTCATCCTCTCGCCGCCACATGAGGCCAGGCATTGTTGTGTTGTGCATGTGTGACAATATATATATATATATATATATATATATATATATATATATATATATATATATATATATATATATATATATATATATATATACACAGTCAAAGTAAAAAGTATGTGAACCCTTTGGAATTATCTGGTTTACTGCATGATTTGGTCATAAAAAGTGACCTGATCTTCATCTAAGTCACAGGTACTGATAGACACAATGAGATTAAGCCAATGACACACAAACAATTCTACTCCTTCATGTCTTTATTTTACAAACGCATTCAACGTTCACAGTGGTAGTGGAAAAAGTAAGTGAACTTTGGGATTTAATAACTGGTTGACCCTCCTTTAGCAGGCGCTTCCTGCACATGAGCCCATTCTTCCCTGCAGAACTGCCTTAACTCTTCCATATTCTTTGGTTGTCTTCTGTGTATGGCTCTCTTCAAGTCATTCAATAGGATTGAGATCTGGGCTCTGACTGGGCCACTCCACAAGGCTGAGTTTGTTCTTCTGAAGCCATTGTAATGTGGATTTGCTGTGATATTTGGGGTCATTGTCCCTGTTGCATCACCCAGCCTCTTCTGAGCTTAAGTTGATGGACAGACACCCTCACATTATCCTAGAGAATTTGTTGATAAACTTGTGAATTCATTTTCCCCTCAATGATGGCAAGCTGTCCAGGCCCTGATGCAGCAAAGCAGGCCCAAATCATGATGTTCCCTCCACCATACTTTACTGTAGGGAAGATGTTTGGATGTTGATATGCTGTGCCCTTTTTACACCAAATGAAGTTCTGCTTGTTCCTCCCAAATAGTTCAATTTTGGTTTCATCACTCCACAAAACATTTTCCCAGTACCATTGTGGAGTGTCCAAATGCTCTTTCGCAAACTTCAGGCATTCAGCAATGTTCTTCTTTGATAGCATTGGCTTCCTTCTTGGTGTCCTGCCATGGACAATGTTTTGCGTATAGTTGACTCATGAACAGAGATGTCAGCCAGTTCTAATGACTTCAAGTCCTTTGCTGTCACTCTAGGGTTCTTCTTTACCTCATTGCTGACTTTGCGTTGTGCTCTTGGGGTCATCTTGGCAGGGCGCCCACTTCAACAAATAGTTCCAGTCAATCAGCATCATTGTTTCCGAGCTTTCCCTCCACCTAAACAACCTAGACATCTCACTACCTTCTGAGCCAGGAGCGAGTGGCCTTCTTATTCATCTGCCTATAATTGACACAAGGCCTTCCCTCTGCAAATATACTTGAATATATCGCGCAATTACACAATAGATTTGCTAAAATTAGACTTATTCTGAAATCTCACATGGAAAAGGCGCAAGCACCCCAGGTCCATTGTTACAACCATGGTACGTCCCTACGGGAGTTCCGTCCGGGGGATCGAGTCAAGGTATTGGTTCCTACCTCGCACTCCAAATTGCTGGTACATTGGCAAGGCCCATATGAAGTTAAGGAGAGGAAGGGTGTGGTCAATTATTTAGTTATACAACCTAATCATAGACCCAGAGAGTGGATTTATTATGGAAATTTGCTGAAACCGTGGAAGGAAGTGGATCCTGATCCCTCCTCTGGACAGCCCTGTTCTCTCTTCACTTATAAATTGAACCCTAACTTCGGTGATAATTTGACTCACCTGCAGCAACAGGAGTTCGAAGCAGTTAGCTTTCCTTTCCCAGAGGTAGTGAGTGAGAAGCTCAGATGAACCTCCATGGTTGCACATGACATAGTGACGAAACCCGGGTGATAGTCAGAGAACGCACACCCATATCGGATTCCCGAGGTAAAAAAGGCTGAAGTGAGACTGGAGATCAAATGAATGATGGACATAGGTGTGATGGAGGAGAGTTATAGTTCCTGGTCCAGTCCCATCATGTTGGTTGGAAAACCTGATGTGAGTTGGAGGTTTTGCAATGACTTTGCTGACTTTGCCAAGTTTCTCAGTTCGATGCTTATCCGATGCTACAAGTGGACATCCTACTCGAACGGCTAGGACATGTCATATTTTTGAATACCCTCGAATTGACAAAAGGTTACTGGCAGGTTCCCTTAACGGACACCACAAAGGCAGTATTGTGTTCTTCCATTCGGATTACATGGGGCTCCTGCGACTTTCCAATGTCTGGTGGACAGAGTGCACCGTCCTCATAATTCGTATAGTGCTGCCTGCTTCGATGACGTGGTCATCTATTCCAGCACCTGGAAAGAACACCTGCAGCAGGTTAAAGCTGTATTACGGTCATTAGCAGAAGCCGGTCTTTGTATAAATCCAAAGAAATGATACTTTGGATTGATTGAAGCCAAATATTTAGGCTACCTGGTGGGCAGGAGTATAGTCAGACCACAATGCTCCAAAATAGGTGCCATTTTGAATTGACCCCATTCGATGACCAAGTGGCAGGTTCAAGCTTTTCTTGGAGTAGCGGGCTACAATCGCCGATTTGTACCCCATTTTTCCGAGAGAGCAATCCCCTTCACCAATCTGACAAAGAAGGGGAAACCGAATCATTTGGTGTGGAATGATGCTACAGACTCTGCATTTAGTGAACTAAAGCAGACCCTTACGTCAGCTCCTGTATTGAAAGCACCTAACTTTTTGTTGCCTTTCATCCTCCAGACAGACGGTTCAGACACAGGTCTTGGAGCTTCGCTGAGCCAAGACATCGAGGGAGTGGAACTCCCTGTAATATACCTGAGTCGGAAACTGTTGGAACACAAAACCAGGTATGCGGTAGTGGAGCGGGAGGCTTTGGCGATTAAATGGGTGATTACTTAGCTGTGCTATTACCTTTAGGGACATGAGTTCACCCTGGTGACAGACCATGCACCTTTACAGTGGATGGCCTTGCACTAGGATTCGAACCCATGGGTTACGAGGTGCTTTTTAGACCTACAGCCTACAAGTTTTCAGTTGTTTATCATCGAGGATCCTTTCACGGTGCCACAAACTCACGGACTGGTATGCCGAACCCGATGGGTCTGGGCTGAGGGGTGCCAAGTCATGATCAGGAGGAAGCTGACTGGACCAAGTGGATGTAATTATCCGCCAGACCAGGGAGTGGCAGGGTGCACTAAACATTATTCTGTTATCTTTGCAGGCCAAATACCAGAAAACTTGCCTGATTTAACAACAACAATGTCACTTCCGGTTCCAGTGCCAAGAAAGATGTCACTTCCAGTTCTGGTGTCAAGAAAGATGTCACTTCTGGTTACCAGCATCAGATGACATCACTTCTGGCCTCACCATTTAAAACCTCCATCTTCTCCACCACCAGATGAGTTCAGTATGGAACTCAAACAATGCACATCAGTGCTTATTTCAAAACCCTTTTTTCAGCCAGAGACAATATACAGGTGGCTGCCCCAAACCTTTGCAGTGTGTTGAGACTCATTCTTTTACACTTGTCAGTCAATTTCAGAATAAGTACTGTTCTTGCTTTTTTCAGCCATATCCAGTTAGGAGCCAGGCATTGAAAAGAATGGTTAGTGTCACTCAATCTTAACTTCGGCTCTGAATGAACTCCCGTACAAAGACGAGAGCTTGAAGAAATTATTTTGTCTGTCCTTGATGTTGTGAGTAAGAGACCCGGAAGGACCTCCTTGATTGTACATGAAATTGTTACAGACCCAGGGGTCATCATCTGAGACTGCCTATACCATCTTCAGGAGGCAAAACGTACTGAAGTCGAACTAGAGATCAAACGTATGCTGGACTTGGGATTAATAGAAGAGTCTCAGCCCCTGGTCCAACCATATTGCACTCTAAGGCAGATGGGAATTGGCGCTTCTGCAACAATCAGATATCTCAGTGTGATGCCTACCTAATGCCCTGAGTGGATGAGCTCCTTGAAAGGCTTGGACAAGCACAGTACTTGACCATTCTAGACATGATGAAAGGGTATTTGCAAATTCCCTTAATGGAATCCTCAAAGGACAACACTGTGTTTAGTATCCGGTCCTTCCTTTTGGTTTGCACGGGGTTCCTGCAACTTTCCAGTGTCTGATGGACAGATTGCTCCAACCCCATAGTACTGCCTATCTGGATGACATAATCATTTATTTTGAATTTGTAAGGATCAGATACAACAGGTACATGAGGTGGTCCAGCACTTAGGAATGCTGGCCTACAAATTAATGCAAAAAAATGTTTATTCGGGCTAGCTGAAGACAAACTGTATACCCTCAGTGCTCAAAAGTTGCTGCCATTGTAAATTGGTCCCATCCAAACACTAAGAGGCAAGTACAGGCTTTTCTTGGAATAGCAGTGTATTATCACCGGTTCCTAACTCGATTCTCCAAGATAGCCACCCCTTTAACAGACCTAACAAAGAAGCATGCTCCCAATTCTGTGACATGGGATAGAAAAACAGACGCTGCATTTTGTGACCTTAAAGAGGCCCTTACGTCAACACCTGTGTTAACAATGGCAAAAGTTTCTCTATCTTTTATATTGCAGACCGATGCTTCAGACACAGGCTTGGGTGCTGTGTTGAGCCAAAGCATTGATGTTGTTGAACACCCTGTTATGTACCTAAGTCAGAAATTGTTGAATTGGGATATGAAGTATGTGGTGGTGGAGAGAGAGGACCTGGGGCCTCATGCATAACGCCGTGCATAGAATTCGCACTATAACATGATGTAAGCACAAAAGCCGAAATGTGCTTACGCACAGAAAAATCCAGATGCAGGAATCTGTGCGTTCGCCAACTTCCGCATTCTACTGCTACATAAATCCCACTTAGCGTGGAAATTAACACACGTGCACGCGCCTGCTGTCCCGCCCCAACTCCTCCCAGAATTATGCCTCTTTGAATATGCAAATCAATATAAATAGCCCTTAAGCTCAGCGTTCTGTGAAAAGGCAATGGAAAAAGTACGAGGAAAAATAGAAGAATTTCAGCGAATACCAAATGGAGGCAAAGAAAAACGTACTATTTGTTGGTTTAAACAGTTATATAAGCAACAAAAGGAAGTTGATCAAGTGACATAGCGTGTCAGAGAAACTCGAAAGCTCAAGTTCACAAAGTCGCACAGTGCCTGAAATAAAAAAGTTGTCACATATCAAAGTCGGCGTGAAAAGGCAACTCGTAGCCCACCGTCTGAGTGTCATATGAAAGCTTATTAGGGTACAGTGAAAAAAAAAGGCACACAGTGTTACAAAAGCACGAAATGTCAAGTTTAATCTCGAAATTTCCACTTTAATCATGTAGTTTATTTTGTCATTAAAGTAGAACATCATAAACTTCATCTTAAAATTGTTTAATTTACTAGTTACTCAAATCCCATTGTAACTAAAGTAGAACGTTAAATGCTTTGTTGTGTATTTGATCTTATATGTGCTCTGTGTGTGTGAATCACTACGTGCTCTTCCTCCAACAGGACACAGAATCCATTACATTCGTAATATTACAGCTCTCTGAATAATTAAAATACTGAAAAGTATATGTGATATAATTTTCATGATGATATGAGTTAAAGCATGTTATTAAACATGGGAACATGGTGGCGCAGTGATTGTTCATGTCTTACGCAAGATGCTTACTGCGCCATGCGCGACCTTCAATGAAATGCTTTATTACAGAAGTACTGTCTTTTTCAAACGTACTAACCTCCAATTCCTGTCCTTACATTTCTTTCTTCCAAATACCCAATCGCTACACAATCAGCTCTGTAATAGACGTTAAGCCATCTGTAAGCTTAGAATGCAATTCTTCAAAACTTTTAAGGAACATCGAAATATTTTCATAATGTTTAATTATTCTATATATCTATCTTTCCAGTGTCGCGCCAGCCACAGCATGAATACAATGTGAGGTAGGAACAAACCGTGAACGAAGCTCAAGCTCGCTCGCGCTGCGGCACCGTGTAGTTAAAGTTAAAGTTTTATCTGTATAATATAATAAACATATTTTGCTGCATTTCATCTTATAAATGATATCGTCATCATATGTAAATATGCGCTTTATAAAGTGGCTCAAGTTGTGCAATATTATAACTGTATCATAAGTACAATTACCTCACGGTAACTTGCAAGTACAAACAGTTCTACAAGGAGCACTTGATGGACTGATTGAGTGCATTTAGAGTTCTTGGGATGAAACTGTTTGTGAACTGCGGGGTCAGTACAGGAAAGGCTGTGAGGCGTTGGTCGGATGAGAGCAGTTCAAATAGTGAATGGCTGAGACAGCGAGTGCTTGATGCTGTATACTGATAATTCTCTTTCCAATCGCTGTAGATCTGTGATTCACACTCAGATACAGTGATATAAATACTCTGAGTGGTGTACTGAGAGTAATATGGAAAAAGATGATCCGCTGTGGCAACCCCTAACGGGAGCAGCTGAAAGAAGAAGAAGGTGCAGTGAGAGTAACAACAGCAAAGCAGTTATGGTATTTAGAATAGTTTGACCATTCTGTGGACCATTATATTGTTACAGGTTAATTACAACCAGATGCATTAAATTTATGAACGATATGCGGTTAATTTCAGTGTATTTGATAAAGCCGCCGTCATGGATGTGGATCTAAGAAAGGGTAACCACACAGGAACAGGAGCACTGCTTTGACGCTGGGTGCCGCCAGTCTGCAAAACCGAGCGGAGAACTTGTGTACGCCAGGGTGTGAGGTACCGTGGAAATGTGCATAGCTTTACGCCATGTGTAGGTTTTATACATCGCGATTTGAACATGGAAACGTTCTTACTCAACATTTCTGTGCGTATACACCGTTTATACATGATGCCCCTGGTGATGAAGCAAGCTATTAACAAGCTTAGGTATTAGCTTCTGGGACACAAATTCACCCTGGTGACGGGCCATGCCCATTTACAGTGGATGGCCTTGCACAGGGAGTCTAATCCTCGGATGACCAGGTGGTTTTTGGACCTTCAGCCTTTTAGGTTTAAAGTTCTACCCTGTCTCGAGTTCATGACCTCACAGCTAAGGTCACCCAATCCGATGGATCTTGGCTAAGGGGGGGGTACTGTCACACATGCATCTGGGGGACAACTTAAACTACGGAATGGGGAGCAGGGAGTTTAGGACAGGCCATGTTTAGAACTATACATAGAGGAACAAACAACAGTGTAGAAATAAAATGAATAGTAATGTAAATTCTATTCCAACATCTCTATATATATAAAATTCAACATCTGTCTGTCTGTCTGTTCGCTTTTCACAAGAGAACTACTTAACAGATTTAGATTGGGCTTTTTTCTGTAATTTGCTTGAACATTCTGGTTGATTTTGCAACTTCTCTTATCTCGTTAAGCATCATAGTTCAATTGCTGTACCGATTTATTTGTGTGAATCCGTGAGAGAACCAGCAGGCCAAGGGGATGGGGGCATGGCCCTCCTCATTCACGCACCAGCCTCGGGGCATATACAGTAATCCCTCCTCCATCGCGGGGGTTGCGTTCCAGAGCCACCTGCGAAATAAAAAAATCCGCGAAGTAGAAACCATATGTTTATATGGTTATTTTTAGATTGTCATGCTTGGGTCACAGATTTGCGCAGAAACACAGGAGGTTGTAGAGAGACAGGAACGTTATTCAAACACTGCAAACAAACATTTGTCTCTTTTTCAAAAGTTTAAACTTGTGCTCCATGACAAGACAGAGATGACAGTTCTGTCTCACAATTAAAAGAATGCAAACATATCTTCCTCTTCAAAGGAGTGCGTGTCAGGAGCACAGACTGTCACATAGATAGAGAAAACAATCTCTAGCAAACAAATCAATAGGGCTGTTTGGCTTTTAAGTATGCGAAGCACCGCCGGTACAAAGCTGTTGAAGGCGGCAGCTCACACCCCCTCCGTCAGGAGCAGACAAAGAGAGACAGAGAGAGAGAGACAGAGTTTGTTTTTCAGTCAAAAATCAATACGTGCCCTTTGAGCTTTTAAGTATGCAAAGCACCGTGCAGCATGTCATTTCAGAAAGCAGCTGCACAAAAGATAGCAACGTGAAGATAATCTTTCAGCATTTTTAGACGAGCGTCCGTATTGTCTAGGTGTGCGAACAGCCCCCCTGCTCAATCCCCATACGTCAGGATCAGAGAAAGTCAGCACAAGAGAGACAGAAAAGTAAGCCGGGTAGCTTTTCAGCCATCTGCCAATAGCGTCCCTTGTATGAAATCAACTGGGCAAACCAACTGAGGAAGCATGTACCAGAAATTAAAAGACCCATTGTCCGCAGAAATCCGCGAACCAGCAAAAAATCCGCGATATATATTTAAATATGCTTACATATAAAATCTGCGATGGAGTGAAGCCGCGAAAGGCAAAGTGCGATATAGCGAGGGATCACTGTATATCTTACAGCCTTAGCTAGAGAACGACAGAACTATTTAATGGATTTAGATCAGATTTTTTTTTCTAGAATTTGCTTGAACATTCCAGTTGATTTTGTGACTTCTCTCATTCCTCTAAGAATCATAGTTTGCTTGCAGGAGCGATATATTCACGCTAATCTGAGGGGAGGGAGAAGCGTGACGTCAGGAGTGGGGAGTCGGTCTACTTCTGTGTTTTGGAGCATAACTTGATTCCGCTTAGCTAGTGATACCTTTTTGTTTTTTGATTTTTAAAGTTTGTCCTGTTTCACTATTGTGTGGGCGGAGCCACAGGGGAACGGCTAGTTTAATATAAAAGTAAAACAAGTAACACATCCAAAATAGCATACCTGAATGCTAGAAGTATCAAAAATAAAACAAGTGAGTTGAAGTTGTATGTAGAAGAGCATAATTATGATATTATGGCAATGACAGAAACCAGATCTGCCAGATCTAAACAGGTGGAAGTCCCATTTTACTTCTGGTGCCAAGCAGAGTTATGTCGCGGTGCTGCAGTCTAGAAGCTAACGAAATCACTGTGAAGAAGCTGTCTGTTGTTACGGTTCTGCCTTTGTCCAGAAATGGCTCCATAAGCTTTATGATGACAGACTCTGAAAGTCTTTGCCCTGAGTTATAACTCAAAATACGGTTGTGAACAAAACATTGCCAGATGGCTGAAATCGCAACAAACCTGTTATTTTTCACATGTTCTGCACGGGTGTCTTTGTTTTCAAAGCACAAATGCCGTATGATAATCCGATATTGGTCACGGGACATTGTATCTTTGATAGCCGGTACAGCAAATCGTTCTGAGCAGGCATCAAGTGCAGCACCAACTGTGGTCATCGCTGCTCTTGTGAAAAGAATGGACATAAATGCCATCAACTCAGAGAGGGGCAGGCAAGTTCATTGTACCACATTAAAGTCACTGAGAGAATACAACTGAAAAATAAATAAAGTGCTAACTATTACAAGTAGCCAAAATTTACACTGGTTGTTAAAGACTCAAATCAAATGTATTTTTTATTATATTATAGTAATAATAACAGCAGCTCACTACTTAAAACGCAGAGCGCATGGATGCGAACCCGAAACATTTAGGTTATAAGGCAGCAGTTCTTACCACTGCACCATCAAAGAATACAAATCAACTTTCTGTCGATTGACATTTGAGCTTGGGTTTTTAACTCATTGACAGCAACATGTAAATTGGGTGATGGAATAGCAGGCTCAACACATTTGCACAACAAAGGATGCTGATGGAGAGGTGCGAAAGAATTTAAGGTGGGCCCGGGATTGCAACTTTTTTCGTAGGCTTCAGGGATTTTAGTGTTAACAAGGTAATAGGAGCTATAACATAGCTGAGGTTTTTTATAAATCGCTAATAGTATTTTGCGAAACCGACAAATCTCAGGACCTGTTTCACACTCTCTAGTGGTTTCCAATTCGGGATAGCAGCGATCTTAGCATTTTTCATAGCTAAACCAGTCCATGAAAATTCATGCTTCCACACCTGTGTACTTAAGTGCAGGACTGCCTGCATCTTGCCCTGGAACCGTTCCTGCCACGCTACCACGCCCCCTTCTTAAAGCCGCAAGTGTGGCAATTATTTAAAATGGTGACGATCAGCCGCTGACCTGACTTTACCACAGGGCTTAATTTTCATTTAAACATCGGAATTAGCGTAATGTCATCCCAATGCGCCTCTGTCGCTAACATCCTAAACTCCACAAAATATTCACTTATTGTCTTTGAACGCTAACAACAAGCTAGTAATCTGTTCGCTGCTACTTCTGATTGAACAGGTATATCAAACATTTTCCAAAATTCCTGATTAAATAAAGCCAAAGAAAAACAGCACTGATCATTAGTGTCATACAAAACAGAAGTCCATCGAAGAGGTTTCTTGTCCAACAGCAATATTATAAACAACATACGTGTCCGATCCTCTGGATATGTTTTAGGGTGGGCTTCAAAGACCATGCAACATTGATTTAAGAAACCCCAACACTTCTTAGGGTCTCCCAAAAAATAAACTGGATGTGGAATCTGAGAATCATGGCTATGGTTGCAACGTGGAGCAGGAGTCGAATCTGTTGAAGCATTAACTGCAAGTGTTAACTGATTCACCACCCCTGCTATTTGTTCCACAGATACCTACAACTTCCCTACTTGTTTCTTAAGGGCTTTCATCTCCCCTCATATATCTCTAAAAATACACGCATCTTGCGATCTGATATTTTCTCTTGACTCAGAAGGAAAACAGGAGTATTTGTGAGTAAAACCGGGAGAAGGGCAAAACAAAAGAAAATGAAAATAAACTGTAGCTAACTGTAATCCTGACGAAAGTCAATAAACATGCAATAAGTCATAAGCAGGCAATGTGAGAAACCACACATTATCAGAATGAAAAAAACACATTTTATCCGCAGATTGGATAAGGTGTCTAGTGAAAGGCCAGTTGTGATTAAGTCAAGGTCATGACCCCGGGGACCCGTCCCTAAAGACGAGGGATATGACCCTGACAACGGTACACAATATGGCTTCTCCTAAAGAAAAGGCTACAAAGTGTCAGTTTGTAACCTAAATCATGACACCAGCATGACATGAATATGGCTACCGCTGTTACTAATGTCTTTGTAGGCCTCTTTTCAGACTTGAACGTTTTACTGTTTCTGCTGCGGGATTAGTTTTCTTTGTCACTTGCTAAATTGATAGCTCCAGCTTGTCTGTTTGCTACCACAATGATTCTGCCATATGGACATATCATGATGGAGGAAGGCACTATAGATGTAAATAAAAAGTCTGCCAAGCTCAGTGTAGACAAAGAGACAGCCGCCAGCACAGTCTCTCCTGATGTGATTTCCTGCTCTGTTCAATGTTCAGAAGACATGAGAGCCAACTTAGAAACACAGAAAATAACGCTTTATATACTGTTACTCTGCATTATAAAAAAAGGGTTACACACAGCAAGATAGAGGTCTAGGGAAATGAAAAGCAGGCTGCTGACAGAAGCTGAAGTTAAGGACAGATAACATCCATTAACACTAGAATTCCTGAAGCTTATGAACAAACTCATAATTCCGAACCACCTTAAATTCCTTTGCACTTCTCCATCAACAATTTTTGTCTTGTAAATGTGTCGATCAGCACAACCAGCAAGCAGCCTGCTATCCCATCCCTCCCATCCGATGGAGTTCAACTCGGGCAAAGTGTTCTCCCAGCTGAAGTCTTGTTTATCAGGGTGTGAGGTGCCTGGTGTTGTAGAGGGTAAATAATATATCGTTATTTGGAACACATGCATTTCAAGTGTGTTCTGTGTCTACAAAGATCTATGTAAGTGTAGGATAACAGGAAATACAAGAAATGTTGAACACGTATGTAAAAGATCAACTTTTTCATGTTTTAGTACAAAATTTTGACATGAAGTGTATAATGTGTGAAGACTGAAGTCCAAATATCAAGTAAACACTTTCACAAAAGGTGCAAGTATAACAAAACAAGTGCAGTTTTATTCTAGAATATAACCAAAGAAAAAGAAATCGGGTTAAGGTACGACGCAGATACGACCGCTTGGGTGGTACAGCGGTAAGAACTGCTGACTAATAATGAAGAGGTACTGGGTTTAATCCTGGCCTCTTATTAATAATGACCTGCTCTTATTGTTACTATTATACAATAAAAACATCCATTTACAGTGGTGTGAAAAACTATTTGCCCCCTTCCTGATTTCTTATTCTTTTGCATGTTTGTCACACAAAATGTTTCTGATCATCAAACACATTTAACCATTAGTCAAATATAACACAAGTAAACACAAAATGCAGTTTTTAAATGATGGTGTTTATTATTTAGGGAGAAAAAAAATCCAAACCTATTTGGCCCTGTGTGAAAAAGTAATTGCCCCCTTGTTAAAAAATAACCTAACTGTGGTGTATCACACCTGAGTTCAATTTCCGTAGCCACCCCCAGGCCTGATTACTGCCACACCTGTTTCAATCAAGAAATCACTGAAATAGGAGCTGCCTGACACAGAGAAGTAGACCAAAAGCACCTCAAAAGCTAGACATCATGCCAAGATCCAAAGAAATTCAGGAACAAATGAGAACAGAAGTAATTGAGATCTATCAGTCTGGTAAAGGTTATAAAGCCATTTCTAAAGCTTTGGGACTCCAGTGAACCACAGTGAGAGCCATTATCCACAAATGGCAAAAACATGGAACAGTGGTGAACCTTCCCAGGAGTGGCCGGCCGACCAAAATTACCCCAAGAGCGCAGAGACGACTCATCCGAGAGGTCACAAAAGACCCCAGGACAACGTCTAAAGAACTGCAGGCCTCACTTGCCTCAATTAAGGTCAGTGTTCACGACTCCACCATAAGAAAGAGACTGGGCAAAAACGGCCTGCATGGCAGATTTCCAAGACGCAAACCACTGTTAAGCAAAAAGAACATTAGGGCTCGTCTCAATTATTGCTAAGAAACATCTCAATGATTGCCAAGACTTTTGGGAAAATACCTTGTGGACTGATGAGTCAAAAGTTGAACTTTTTGGAAGGCAAATGTCCCGTTACATCTGGCGTAAAAGGAACACAGCATTTCAGAAAAAGAACATCATACCAACAGTAAAATATGGTGGTGGTAGTGTGATGGTCTGGGGTTGTTTTGCTGCTTCAGGACCTGGAAGGCTTGCTGTGATAGATGGAACCATGAATTCTACTGTCTACCAAAAAATCCTGAAGGAGAATGTCCGGCCATCTGTTCGTCAACTCAAGCTGAAGCGATCTTGGGTGCTGCAACAGGACAATGACCCAAAACACACCAGAAAATCCACCTCTGAATGGCTGAAGAAAAACAAAATGAAGACTTTGGAGTGGCCTAGTCAAAGTCCTGACCTGAATCCAATTGAGATGCTATGGCATGACCTTAAAAAGGCGGTTCATGCTAGAAAACCCTCAAATAAAGCTGAATTACAACAATTTTGCAAAGATGAGTGGGCCAAAATTCCTCCAGAGCGCTGTCAAAGACTCATTGCAAGTTATCGCAAACGCTTGATTGCAGTTATTGCTGCTAAGGGTGGCCCAACCAGTTATTAGGTTCAGGGGGCAATTACTTTTTCACACAGGGCCATGTAGGTTTGGATTTTTTTTCTCCCTAAATAATAAAAACCACCATTTACAAACTGCATTTTGTGTTTACTTGTGTTATATTTGACTAATGGTTAAATGTGTTTGATGATCAGAAACATTTTGTGTGACAAACATGCAAAAGAATAAGAAATCAGGAAGGGGGCAAATAGTTTTTCACACCACTGTAATTTGAGTCTGTAACAGCCGCTGTAAATTTATGGTGCTTGTAAAGGATACCTTTTTTTTTTATTCATTTTTATTCCATCAGTCCTGTTCATGCTCCCCCCGATCTGACACTGCTGTTTTCAAATAAAGACGTGCTATAACAGAGGTGAACTAAGATGAGGATGAGCAGGGCATGTCAAGTTCGCGAAGGTATCATGCAAATTTATGTTTGTGATTATGTTTTGTGATGGTCTTTATTTAAAAAAACATTTGTATGTTGCTGATATAAATGCCAGATTGAATGTTATTTACCTGTTTATCTTGATTTATTTACTTATCTTCCTACAGCATAAAGAGTCACAAGTAGACTGCAGAGCTTCCTGTGTTTGATTGACATGGGCACGCTGACAAAGTACATGTGCAATACTACTAAACGTGCGACGGCAGCTTCCACCTGCAGCTATAGGCTCTTAAGCGATTCTCCATGCTAGTGTTTAGATCTGGCAGCTCCATGCTGACACTTCAGTACGCGAGCAGTGGTACGAGAATGCATCCAGACTTCTTTTTCTGGGCACATACACCGTCATTGTGTCCCAAAATACCAGCAGGACTCAATGGTGTCAGAGAAGTCTAGAGGGTCACAGTCAACCCAATCATAAAGTCGACAGCTGGCAGGGACACCACAAAGATGTTCATTGGAGTGTGAAGCTGTTTGAAGTGGGAGATGGAGATGATCACAAAGAGATTTCCCGACAAGGTGAGCAAAATAACAAGAACTGAAAAAATATAACGGTCGGTGTAGAGTTTCGTCTCCAGAAAAACTTTAAGGCAAGAAGCGTTGCTGTTTGGATAACAAAGGCCATCAGACTTGATATTTTTCATGCTGTGTTTATGTCTGGTGAAGAATGCATTGTCTTTTAAGAGACAAACAGAGAACTGGTGGGTATTTAAACAATCAGCAGGGGCCGATCCCTGGGGTCACACTTAGTGGTAGATGCAGTTTTGATCCCTCGGTTTACAACGTCAAGCTTATTGTTAATTGAATTAAGTGTGAAAAACTGATGAATGTTAGGTTTGTAGCAAATGAAAACCTGATAGTCACCATGGAGTCTGCAGCAGGAAGCTTTTACAGGGAATATTACACAAGCATCAGCAGCGGCAGACAGTTACTGCTGTTTGATATACGTCAAGTGGTCATCAGGAAGCCTTCTGGGCCTCGTCTTTATCTGGAAAGTCATTGTCAGCAGAGGTCCAAAACTGGGTGTCACCTCCACCATCTGTCTTCGGAGAAGGGAGATTCTTCTTCCAGGCATTTAGCTGTGCTGCTCTGGGGTGAGACTCAGTTCTTCAGGTCCGTTGTCCCCGTACAAAAACAAAGGAGTGACACTCCAAGGTGGACTTTTCAAACACAGTTGCTTTTCTTATAATAATTCCTACAGTAAACATAACATGAGAATGTATCTGCTGTAACAAAATGAGCAGAGAGGAGATGAGGTATCAGGGTCCAGGGTAGGATCATCATGAATATAAAGCAGATATCTGTGTTAAAAATATTAGAAGGAAGTAAGCCAATCCAGTCCTAGGAAAGCAGGTTTCTCTTTTAGAGAGATATAAAACTTCAAATCCCAGATGTCCATCTTGCGCTAAAACAGGTTTGTTAATGAAGCCCGACTTACACTGTCAGGTTCATTTAAATCGGGTCTGGAACTGAAGGTGCAGGAGTTCCAGGAGGTGGACAGAAGTGGCCTCTGTTGTCATCTGTGCCTTTATTCTCCCTTCTCTTGGCTAACATTCCAGCAAAGATATTCAGTTAAAACAAAATGTTTAACTCAATGCTTCCTGGGTTGAGTTGGGAGAAAACACAAGCACTCTGGATAAAATGTTCAACGGGCAAGAAAACAGACGAAATCCAAAAGCCAGCTGATGGACAACATTAAGGAACTAAATTGTGGTCAACAGCTCTAAGCATTCATTCCAAAGGTAGAGAAGCACAATGTTCAGGCCCCCCTAAGTAACATCCTTCATTTTTATTTGCTCACATTTCTTTACCTTTCCAGTACTTTAAATCAAACGCTTTGATAAATGAGAACACGTCTACCTTCTATGTGTAGGCCTTACTGCTCACATGACTGAGCAGACTCTTCTTTCTCATTGATTACAGTATATCATACTATCTACCATGAGGTATTTCTGATTTTTTAATACTACCAGTAAAGAGTTTTAAGTGGCATTACGGGTACTTATAAAATAATTCAGAGTATGAATCACAGACACATATCACAGGGGATAACTGAGAAACTTGTGTCATCGATGGGGTCCTGCAGCATTCTACTGTACTTTTAATTGCTAAATCTTTATCACCTCGGGGGACACTGACACGGTTCAGATGGAGCTGAATGAGACACTCAGTCCCCACCAGGGACAACATGGATTGAAAGAAAATTATGTTTCATGTTGCGTTAGAGGTATTCGTTGTATTATACATTTTCTTTCTGTTTGGCTTTGAAATTAACACACAAATACTTTTTAAACTTACACTTTTACTGTAAAACTTCAGTAAAAACAATATTTGCAATTAACTTTTCGTCAATATCGCATTGAATTTTGATTTTACATCGTAACAACGCTGCCTGTGATTGAATATCATTTCTTTCTCTCTAATAAATAAACCGACATTTTCGAATGTTTATCCCTAAGATTTGTTAATTGTCACAGCAAAAGCTATTCTAATGGGAAACTGTAAACATTTTAATACAACTGGCATATCAAGATCTCCTTTGGTATCTCATGGTATCCCCTGAAGATGTACTACATTAACTTTCTTGTCACCTGTTAAAATTTTACATGTTAGAATTTTGAATACAACTTATCTTGTCCTATTGCATAGCCCATCACTCATACATAAATTACACAATATTACAAATTATCCTTCAATCAGCAGTAATTCGACCAGTGGAAGACAGAATGGTGTTAATGGTTGTAGAAATTCTTCGTGATACTGTAAGTTGATGTTTTCATCTTCCATACCATCAGCACCAACTGTTTTTAGCAGAGTCTATTGATACGCATTTAACCAATTTGCCGTGTAACCGATCAACAATTCATTAGGCTTCATCGTTTCTCTGTGTTAGGATTGCCCATGTAGTCATTTTTTCTGTTGATAACCCTTCTGGATGAAATTCTTCAATAAGATTAGGACATAATAAATCTTCTTTTATTGGGAACGTAAAGTGAGGAAAACATAAAAATTTATAAGAGCTGAGAGCGCAGGAACTGTGTCTGACAAAAGCATTTACAAGAATGAGAAGTGAAACGACCGTGGGCGTGGGCCGTTAACCGGAAATGTTTGAGAGGAGCGCAGGACCCCCTCTACCAACTTGAAAAAATCTCTTGGCAATAGTCTTGTCTCGTCACAAGATTTTCTTTTATAATAGACAGACATTGCTTGTGCTATGAGAGGAGACACTGTTATGTGTCACATAAATTGGGCTCTAAAGACTGGACACTTCCTCCATTGGGCAAATCTGACCACGCCACTGTGTAAAACAGGAAGCTTCAGTCACACCTAACGGACAAATCAGAGGCTTTTCCCCAGGATGTGATGAGTGACACTGAATGTGACATGTCCAGGTGCAGCTCTGATGACAACATCACTATGCTTACAGAAGCAGTGATGGGCTTCATTGGATAACATATGGACAATATGGCTCCCAAAGTCATCATCAAGACTCACCCAGATCAGAAACCTTTGGTGGATAACACGACTCCTGATACCTAAACACACGTACTGCTGCATCCAACTCAGGCCTTGTATCTGGGAGTACGGAGGATTACAAAGACACCTCGTACAACCAAAGGAGAGCAGGGAAAGACACTAAGGGGCAAATGGAGAAGAAGAGAAATGACAATTTGAGAAGTGCGATCCTAGACGTGTGTGACGAAGTGTACAGACAATAAGACTACAGAGCAACTGGTCAGGGCTGACACCCCTCTAAAAGAGAAGACGAATAGATAGATAGAACTTTACTTGTCCCCAGGAAGGAAATGTGGCTTTACAGAAGCTCTTAGTATAAAGAAATACATAAGTAAATAAATAATTACACACACTCACTTTGGTCTCAGCACACACTGGAATTACAATAAATCAACACAATTCAAATGAATGATAAGTTCTGACTTGGCTGTTATAGTCCCAGTGAGGCTTTATGCAGGCATATTGCTGTTGGTTTAAAAGACCCCCAGTCGTGTTTCTTGACACAATAATTTGTTGGCTGAAAGTCCTCAGTGTTGGATGTTCTAGATCAGCAGAGCAGAGGTGTGAAAGAGTCAAGACGTTCCTGGGGTCACAGCATTCATCTTTTATCATAAAACAGACACCTCCATGTTTCACTTTACTGGATTCAGCCATTCTGTCCGTTGTAAAGACAGAGAAATCCTCGGATTTCTGCTCGGTACGGTACTGCAGATGAAAGACACATTTCAGTCAAACAAAGAACATTGCAGTCCCTGATGTCCTGTTGGAATTCTGACTCGGAGATCGTCCATCTTGCTTTGAGTGATTGGACATTTGCGAGCAGGATACTGGGCAGAGGAGGATGACGTGGTTTATTCCTCAGTCTGTTCCACACGCCGGCTCTTTTGCTGCGGTGTTTCTTTCTCCTTCGCTGTGGTTTGGGTCATGTAGCGCCTTTCTTATTGTTCCCCTCATCAAGTAGGATCTCACCGAGAATCTCACCTGGACACAATGGGTCAATAGGTAGATTGCCATGAAACTGGTGAGTAAGCTGGTTCCCAATTTTTAAAAGTCTTGCCTTGCAATAAATAAAGCAGTGGTAGTTTGTTCAAGCGATGTGATGAGAAATAACTAAAAAATCTTAACGGAGCGACCAGCACGTCAGCCAAACTCTGCAGTGCCATCTTAGTGCAGTTGAACCCTTTGATGTAAAACATTGATAATGAAAACCATTGTCCTAGAAAGAACCGGTTTATGGCCCATTCAGTTGAGTTGTCAGTATACACTAGTCTACTGCAGGGGTGTGGAGCCGATCCAAGAAGCACTGGGCACAAGACACGAAACCCGTTTGGATGGGCTGCACCTTCACCATGAAGCCAACTGACGCAAACACCGAGAGCGGGCAACAGAGAGCTGACAATTAACGTCACACGCACATCTGAAGGACATGGTGGAGACCTCTAAAATGTTCCCTAGGCCCACCTCTCTCAACAAGCACTACCGATACTTAGGAGGAATCATCCAGAACAAGCTTACCTGGGGTTAGAATGGCAAAAAATCTGTAAGAGGAATTAAAAGTGGATGATCTTTCTAAGGGGACTGATGTTAAAAAAAAAATTCTATTGAATGAGCTGTCAAATGTACTTTTATAGGTCGTCTCAACAGGTGGCACGGCGGTGCAGTGGTGACACTGCTACCTCAGCACAAGGAGGTAGGAGTTCACATGGAGTTTGCATGTTCTCTATGTGTCCTTGTGGATTTCCTCAGTCTGTCCCAGTTTACTCCCAAAGACCTGCAGGTTAGGTGGGTTAGTGACGCTAAACTGCCCATAGTGTGAGTGTGTGTGTGTGTGTGTGTGCATTTTCTGTGCCACATGAAATGCATGCTGGGATTGGCTCCAGGTGCCCTGTGACCAGGGGTTAAGCCAGAAAAGTCAAAGTGGAGGGACCTGGAAAAGAATGGGTGGGTGAGTTCCAAGGCTGGTGTCCCCCTTGGAGTTTGTGGAGGCTCGATTCACTGACAATCAATGTAAGCTTCAGGGGACACGGACCCCTTAGAGGTGAGCAATTAACAAAAATCAAACTGAAGTGTTTGGGGGGGGGGGGGGGGGGGGGGTTGTCTTCTCAATTGAGCCCCCGTAGCTTAGTCCTTGCATGTGACCCCTTCTGCATTAGCGGGGGTAGAAGATACTGTAGATGGATGAATGTTGTTTACTGAATCTCAGCGTAAAGAACAAAAACTGTTCTTTTTCTCTTCTTTTAAAATGAGCCGTGAAAGTGGGGGTCTGCAGCAGCCTTCACTCACTGACCACCATCACAAACAAGTGGTAAAGAAAGCCAATTCTATTCTGCCACACAGTAGCCATCCTCTGTCTCCAAAGTGTCACTTGTGGCCATCAAGCTGCTGATTTAGGGTCTCAAGGGTGAAGACCCCGAGACTGAAGTCCTCTTTCATCTCTGAATTCTAGTAGCTGCAGGAGTCCTGTGGAGTTCTGAATTATTATTGTGTGCTCTTATTATTTATTATTGTGTTATTATTGTTCAAGAATCGTTATTCTGATTTGTAGAAGTCTTATGGTGTGTGTGCTGATTACCACAATGGCTGTCATGTGTGGTCTCTTTTATTATTTTCTTGTCCCTATTTAACAATGTCCTATGTGTCACACATTCCTGCTGCTCACAAATTTCCCTCTGAGATAATAAAAGTCTTCTGCCGTCCTGAAGAGTAAAAGCCACACATGCAAAGAGAGAACATGGAGATTCAACACCGGCAGTGACCGGGTGAAGGACTGGAACAAGAACACTAAATCAAAAGGGCAGAAGTGCGGACCACCACATCATAATACCTCCTGTACAAGGGGGTCTGAAATGAGGGGGCAACTCTTAAAGTGGAACAAGTAAAGCATCAGCTGAGCAGAGCAGAAATACAGGAGCTGAGAGTCCGTCAGGAATCGTCTTATACAGTGCAGACCATAATACCTTCAAACACAATTTATGGTCCATGTTTACTGGTGTACTCACACCTCACATAACAACAGAAAGAAACAAACGGTTTTTTTCATAAAATGGTTTTATTTTACAAAAACATACTGTGTTATTTTACAAACATTTCACTTTCTTGGTGTTCACATCACCACAGAGGACCATTTTGTCATCTCAGGTCCAGCATAAAGGGATGAAGCAGACATGGAGTGGACAATCCAGAGCCCCAAACCTCCACCAAAGCACTGGGTGCTCGTCCATCACAGGCCACGAGGAGAACACGAGAACTGCAGACATTTATCAGGCTGCTTTGGAACGTAGAGGCCGCCGTGAAGGCTCTGCATGGACACATTGAATGGGCAGTCGCTCAGCGGCCTTTTGATTCTCAGCGCTGCCTTTATGTCTTCATGGATTATTGATGTGTTTTATTGTGTGCTGTGGATTGTTATATTGTAGGAATTGAACTTGAACCCTGGTTCAATGGGCTCTTAGCATGTGATGAAGGTTCCCTGTTTAAAGGAACTCAGCTTCATGATTTGCTGGGTCTGTGCTGAGTCTCATATTCTGCTGAGCTTATGCTTAAAGGCTGAAGGTGTTATTTTGATATTTGCTACGATAAAGGTTTGAATTATTAAGAAAAGGCATTCTAAGTGACGTTACAGAAAGAAAAGAATAAAGCAAGTCTTAGTAGAAGAAGAAAAAGTCATCTTTAAAGTGCGCTGCTTGCTGTGTTGTTCTGCTCAGGCTGAGTTTGCTGTTGACAGACCCGCCTGAAGAGAAGGAAACATAAAGTCACCCAAAGGGCTGAGAACGACATGGACGTGCCTGTCATGTGCGCAGTGAACTTCTAAAAACACCTAAACAGTCACAGACTCCTGAGTTAACAGGACGGTCAATCAGCCGAGTGGGCCGCGTGACCATCTAAGGTCTCAATGTTTGGTGACGTCCTGTTAGCAACTGGATAAACCAATAGGTTTAAAGGTTAAAGGGTTTCTGATCATGTGATGAACTCCTTAGCATTGTGATCTAATCAATGAAGAGTATAAATAGAGTGAGACAGGCGCCTCTCCTTTGTAACACTCGCTAATAAGGTGCTTGTGCTCCTACTGAGAGATGGAAATAATAAAGATGACTGACTGACGTTTTTCTCCTGCCTGCGTTTTATTCACTAAATGGGACACCCAGTGCGTGGTGCCGGTAAATTTCTTAAACAATAAATCACAATAGTTTTTATTATTTATTGATAATGCCAATGTGATAACTGAGAATCTCACATTCACCCTTGGACTATCATTAAAATAAAGAGACAACGTGAACAATATTAATGAAATAAATAAAATAATGTCTTCATGAATAATTTGTGCTAAATTTGTACACAAATACTTTACTGCAGTAACCCTACTAGACAGAAGAGCAGTGAGGATTATAAAGGAGGTTTTAAAAAGAAATAAGGACTTTTTAAAAATTATTTAAAATATTATTAATCTTTGAAGACAGAGAGTTCTTCAGATCCAATTCTGATTCTTTTATTAAAGGTTTAAGTTTCTCTGTTTTTCTAGAATTGAGCACAATGCTGTTCTCTGAAGTATTAATTGTGTTCTCTATGAGGTGAGCAGCTGCAGCTAATGAGACTTCACAAATATTAACAAACGTCAGTCTAAAGCAGCAAATCCTACGTTTAATTGTGGACATCAAACCTCATTTGACCTTCTCAGTCGTCCATTTCAGTTCCTCACAGTCACCTCAGTGTCATTTAGTGAGCCAGCAGTGTGAGGAGTGAAGGCCGACTGCTCCGTCTGCACTCGTCTGTCATCTGCTGCCTTAGTGAGGAGGAGTGCGGATTAAAGTGCAGGAATAGGAAACATTAACTTCATTATTAAAATAAGAAGACTAGTTTGATGCAAAACTAAAATTATAAAGGAGCAAATATTTAATAGAATTTGATTCTTAAACAAATCCCCACCTGTCTGACCAAAGCTGAACAGAATTTCAGCCGTCATCTCAGCTCTGCTTTGGAGTTTTGAGTTGTGAAATATGAAAGTGTGTGTAAATTGTAAATCCAGATATATTTAAAATATTAATTTATTTATATTTATAGATATTAGGTAAAATTCAGCACACTACTTAACAATTTATGATCAAATAAATAATTTTGTCCCAAAATAATGGAAATGACAATAATCATTTTACAATGTAAAAAAAATCAATAAATAGTCACCAAGAAACCCTGAAGTGTTTCTATGAATTTCCAGGAATCTCCGACATTTTCAGTTCTGTTTATTACACATTCCAATAAGAAGAAGTTTTATGAAAACAATTGTTGGGAAATAAATAATATTCACACTCTGCACAAATAGAGTACAATTTTAACATAAACCGTGAATATGAAATGATTGTATTGTTAAGAAAAATATCCAAGTATTGCACTGCTAACATGAAAAATGAGAAAAGGCATCATTTACAAATAATTTAAAATATCTAAGTACAGAAAATGACTTTTGCATTTTTTATTTTCTTTACCATTTACAGCAAATTGAGCACTGAAGAAGCTGGGCTAAATATTTTACACGTCAGCATTATTTTCAGTGCTTTTCGGAACCAGGAATAAAGAAAAGCATAAAGAATTGGATTAACTCCAAAGCTGACTTCACTTACCAACACAAAAACATCCCTGATGAGACCTATGATTTGGTTACTACCATCATTACAAATATTGCATACACTAATAGGCAGCCAGCACATAATAAAAGCCCCCACGACTACTCCTAATGTTTTTGCGGCTTTTCTTTCAGACGGTTTTGATATTTTACTGTCACTCAACTCCACAGTTTGCCTCTTTTCTATCATACAGTTGATGGCTCTTGAATGGCTTCTTGCAACTACAAATATTCTGATATAAAAACCAATCATTAGTGAATAAGGAATAAAAAAAGTTATGAGTAAAAGAAAAATCCCCATTTCATAACATGTAAATGCTGCACAAATTCCTTCACATACCTCTGCTTCAAAATAACTAAAACCTAAAAGCATGACTGTAATGAAAAGTGCAAACAGCCACACTGCAGCAATGCTGATCTTTGCAACAGTTAAAGTTATTTTTGAGCTGTAAAAGAAAGGATGGCAGACAGCAATGTAGCGATCAATGGATATTAAAACCATATTATATATCACAGATATGCTAAGAATATCTGCAAGTGCCTGATACAAATAACAATAAATAACACCAAAGTACCAGCAAATTTCTATCAGGCTAATCAAAGAATAGGGCATCACAAAGAAACCCACAAAGAAATCGGCCGCTGCGAGTGAAAGGATCAGAAGATTAGTCGGCGTGTGCAGCTGAACAAAATGAGAAATAGAAATGATGACAAGAAGATTTCCAAAGACTGTTGAGAAAATCAAAAGACACGAGAATGTATAATAAAGTCCATACACATGTATTTCAAAAATCAGTTTATAACAAGATGCATTACTGTGAGGAAAGCAACGACCAAATTTCAGTTGTTTAAACTCCATGTCTGTCCCCTGACTGAGCCGTCCTGCCTGCACACTGAGATGTTTATACACTGAGGCCCTGCGACTGCCATATTCTCTCTGCTGACGTAATTCACATGAGGCAACTCTCTGCTGTGTTTGCTTCACAAATTCTCTCAGGATGTTTGTTTGTTCATTTCAGTTCTTACTCACTAATGAGTTCATCAAATCTCAGATGTCTTCATTATATTTGTTTGTCAGGAGCCGCTCAGGGCTGCGGTGGTCTCTCCTTACAGCTCCACAGTGGTCCAGCTGCTGGCTCTCTTTGCTCCATGCTGTCCTGTGCTGCACAGAGCCCCTCTGACACCTGTGAGCTGACCCTGCATGGAGTGTGCTGGACCACCCTTTGCTCATGAGAGGCCCTCACACACACGCACATAAAGTGTATACTAACACCTGTGTGTTTTTCTCTTTTCCGGACCCTCACATTAAATTCCAAACAGTATTCCCCCCGTTGCTGTCTGTCAGTCTGACGTTGTGCTGATTGTCTTTGTCTGATTTACTGGACGTCTTTCTTTTCATAAATCACCAAACACACAACATGCATTTCAGTGGCAGGTAAAGTCTTCTTATTCAAATGCAGCAGTGCTAACTGATATGCATATTACTTTCTCGTATATAAAGTATAGGGAAAATATTGTAATCATCCACAAATCCCATTTCAAGATTTTGATGAATTTCAATGTTTTAGACCTCCCTCAGTCTGAAAATACTATTTTTGGAATTATGTCTGTTTGTCTATCTGTGTGTGTGTGTATGTGTGTATGTAAACACGATAACGTAAGTACGCTTTTCACAAATTTTGCATACAAGCATTAGGTGCAAAACACAGATTTCTATCAACTTTTGGGCTATTTCCCTTAACTGGAAGTAGTACTTTTATCTTTTATTAATCTACTATTCAACTACTCCTAGCAAGTTGTATGGAGCCGTGTTTCGTGACATCATAAAAAGCGATGGCTAGAGATCTCCTGTCTGCTGCAATGTCATTCTAAGAAGAAAGAAGTGGTACAAAGCTGGACAAGAGTGTCATCTGCAGCTAGACCCATCTCAAGGAGGAGTTGAATGAGTTTAGAATTGCATCACCAAGTGACAGGGTAAGTACTTGAGGTTTGGGGGGCTGCATTTTGTGAACACGTCAGTTTTCATTCACTCCACTTGGTTACTGCACACAACCTGAATCAGAGATGAGCTGTGCGCCTGTGGAAACTGAGAATAAGAAAGTGCTCATAATTGGTGATTCCATAGTGCGGAATGTTAGAATTCCAAACTGTGTTAAACCAGCAGTTAATGTTAAATGCCTCGCAGGGGATTTCTGGCATAGAGTCCGCATTGGACCGTGTCGCCGACGATGAAGTATCTAACTTATTGCTGCATGTCAGCACTAACGATATTTATTTACAGCAATCTGAGGTATTAAAGAGGAACTTCATCTCTCTATGCATCAAAGCTAAAAGAAAATGCCAGAATTTAGTTGTATCTGGCCCCTTACCAAGATTATATAGAGGGGATGTGATTAATAGCAGATTGTATTCCCTTCACTGCTGGCTAGAAACCTGGTGTGCAAACAAAAGCATAGCGTTTGTGAACAATTGGGATGATTTTTGGGAAAGGCCTGGATTTTTCAGAAGAGATGGTCTTCATCCTAACTGGAGGGGATCTTATGTATTATCCCAAAATATGGCAGCAAAACTGCCTGGCTGACTGACTAGAGCACCATCCAGGCCGCAGTCAAGTGATCTTAAATCACAGGCTGTTCTTTATCCCACCTGTTACTTTCCTGAAGCTGTTACCCATAATCCTTATTGTGGGGCATCCAGTAAATTTAGTCTTGATACAAACCTTAAATTAATTGATAACCAAAAAATAAGGTGTATAATTAGACCAAGAGATAAAACCACACCCTCCACCAGGGGCATCTGTAATAGAAATTTACTTCAAATTAAAAGAAAAAATATATCAGCAGTTCAGAAAGAAGCCTGCAGTTTTAAATGCTGCTTATTGAACATTCGCTCTCTCGTCAGTAAAGCTGTTTTGGTAAATGATAATATATTAAGTACAAAATCTGATCTGTGTCTTCTCACTGAAACCTGGCTTAGTAAATGTGACACTGTTCCTCTAGCTGAGGCGTCACCAGATGGATACTCGTTCCTTCATAAGTCTAGAGATTCTGGTCGAGGAGGAGGCCTTGAAATATTTCACTGTAACAAAATGCAAATCACTTCTAAAAATTTAGGCAACTTTACATCCTTTGAGGCATTCATTTTAAACATTAAAACAGATTCCAACACAATTATAGTGCTAGTCTACAGACCACCCGACCCATATTCATTGTTCATGACTGAATTTAGCAACCTTCTATCTGATTTGGCTATAAACTATGATCACGTAGTACTGATGGGGGATTTTAATGTACACATTGATGTGGAAACTGACACTTTTAGCAAATGTTTTACTTATTTGTTAAATTCAGTAGGATTTTTTCAGATTGTCAAAGGTCCAACTCATAATCATCACCACACATTAGATTTAATTATGACTTACAAAGTTGAAATTCAAAATTTAAATATTACTTCATTTAAATTAAGTTATTTCTGATCACTACTTAATTACATTTCATTTAGTCCTGCCCTTGCCAACACACTCCCAGATTAAAACAAAGACAGTGCGACATCTAGATTGTAATTCTGCTTCAAAATTTATAGATACTTTGAGTAAGTCGAGTGTAATTGTGGAAAACAATTGAGATCAGCTAACATCAAATGCAAATGTGGAAAACAATTGAGATCAGCTAACATCACATTATAATGTGACCTTGAGAGATGCTCTGGACACAGTGGCTCCCCTTAAAAGAAAAGTTATCAAAGCACATAGAAATTCTCCCTGGTTTAATGAAAACATTTGAGCTCTTAAATTAGAGTGTCGAAAACTGGAGCGCAGATGGAGAACAACAAAGCTACATGTCTTTCAAATTGCATGGAAAGAGAGTGTTAATAAATATAAAAAAGCCCTCTTTAAAGCTCGCTCAGAATACTATTCTACATTAATAGATAGCAATAATAAAAATCCTCGGATACTGTTTAGAACAGTGGCTAAATTAACAAATGGAAATTCAGATCAGCAGTGCAAATTACCAACAGATATTAGCAGTACAGACTTTATGAACTTCTTCAATGAGAAAATTAAAAATATAAGATCCCAGATCTCTGCATCACAGTACAAACCAAATACTAGCTTAGCAGACCCTGTCTCACATTGCATTCAGCACTTTAGTAATTTTAATCCTGTAACTGAGCAGGAAGTCTTAACTTTAATTTCTAAAATGAAGCCCACTACTTCTTCCCTAGATCCAGTAGCAACAAAACTAGTAAAAGGTGCAATGGATCTTCTTGCAGCGCCTATTCTAAACATTATCAGTAGTTCATTTATGTATGGCACAGTACCTGATACACTAAAAGTGTCAGTCATTAAACCATTACTTAAAAAGTCAGACCTACACCCACATATACTAAATAATTATAGGCCTATTTCAAATCTACCATTTCTCTCTAAAATACTAGAAAAAGTAGTCGCCAGTCAGCTTCAGACACACCTTTACGCATTACAATTTATTTGAGAAATTCCAGTCTGGTTTCCGCACTGGTCATTGTACAGAAACAGCACTAACACGGGTTGTAAACGACATTCTGATATCCCCTGATGAAGGAAACTCCAAGTAATTATGTTGTTGGACTTAAGTGCAGCATTTGACACCATCGACCATTCTATTTTACTGCACAGGCTAGAAAATGATGTTGGGCTTACAGGCACCGTTCTCGCTTGGTTTAGTTCTTACTTATCAAATCGAATCCAATATGTAAAGAAATGTGCTGACAGGACTCCATCATTATACACAGAAGTGAAATACGGTGTCCCGCAGGGCTCAGTACTGGGACCTTTACTGTTTTCACTGTACATGCTTCCACTGGGATCTCTCATTAGGAAACATAATGTTAATTTTCACTCGTATGCAGATGACACCCAGTTATACCTTTCATTTAAATCAAATGAAGTTTCTCCGATGTTGTCTTTAATTAGTTGTGTTAGCGAATTAAAGGAGTGGATGAATGAGAACTACTTGTCTTTAAATACAGATAAAACAGAGATGTTAATTGTTGGAGGGAATGACGCTGATCACAACAATATTTTGTCATCATTTAACTCAGTTGGAATCAGCCCGCAATCAAGGAGTTATCTTTGACTCTAGCATGTCATTTAAAGCGCATATTACAAAGTTGTCCGAAACATGTTTCTTCCATCTTAAAAATGTTAGGAAATTAAGGCGCTTTTTAAATAAACAGGATTCTGAGAAATTAATTCATGCATTTATCTCTAGTAGGATTGACTACTGCAATGCGGTGTTCACTGGATGTTCAAACTGTTCTCTATACAGCCTCCAGTTAACACTAGAATTACCAAAGTCTACGAAATGACTTGTAGATCCGGCCCACCTTAAAACCGTTCTCACCTCTCTTTTGTCCTGTAAATGTGCCGATTAAGACGAGCAGCAAGCAGCCGGCTATTCTATCCCCCACCATCGCAAAACGTTCACTAAGTTTTCCCAGCTCATGCCTTGTTTGATTATCTGGGAGTGACTGGACTGGAGTTTTAGAGTGGAAATAATAGATCATTATTTGGAACACACGCATTTCATGTTTGTTCCGTTTCTACAGTAATCTGTGTAAACACATTGTTAAAACAGAAACTTTTTCATATTTTAGTAATAAATGTTACAAAATGTAGGCATAAACTATAGAATGTGTGAAGCCTGACGGCCAAACATCAAATAAACACTTTCACAAAAGGTTCAAGGCTGTCACAACACCTTCCGTGGCGTAGCGCTGAGATTTGCTGACTCAGAGCACGGTAGCCCTGGTGCGCCGTAGAGACCTGAGATCGATTCCCCACTGGGGAGGAAGTGTTTTTTTTTTTCTTTGTAGCCTCAAACGGACATAAAATTTATAAATTGGTATGCACTGTAAATCGTTAAGTTTAAAATGTCGATCGCGGTTATTTCTGTTGATTAATTTATGCTTTTTTACTTAGAGTCAGAACAGGAGCTTATTCAGCTTATTCAGCTTCTGATCTGACTCTAAGTAACAGCACCAGTATAAATCACACCCAATCTGACGCTGTAATATTGCATTACTTCAACAATGTTTTCTGATTGGTACTATTCGCGTCATAAAATGATTTCATCAAAACGTCACATATATTTGTTTTGAGATAATGAATAGAGCTGCAAATTACAGGTGCTTGTTCAGTGTGATAGGAACCATAGCACAGAGAGGTGTGTACACTGCAACAAGTACACATGTCGTAAATGTAGGAAAGGCGCTCCTTGGGTGAGCTATAGCACGTCTTTATGTGAAAACAACAGTATCAGATGCAGTAGGGAAGGATCCTGAACGCGACGGAGAGAATGAAAAGTGAATAAAAAAAACAAAAACAAAGCTAACCTTTACAAATATCATAAATTACACCAGCTGTTACAGACTGAAATCAAATGTAACTTTTTATTCTAAAATAGTAAAAATAAGAGCAGTTCACTTCTCAAAAGGGAGTCTCAAACTCGTGACTTTTTGACTCCCAGTTAGCAACTGATAGTGTTGCGCCACAGTGGAAGTCATAGTAAATGAGTGTCAATGTCGCACACTAAGGCGTCTTTTTTTTTTTTTACCTTTTGTGAAAGTGTTTCTTTGATATTTGGACTTCAGGCTTCATACATTATATAGTTTATGCCTACATTTTGTCATTTGCTACTAGAATATGAAAAACGTTTCTGTTTTAAAAATGTGTTTACACAGATTACTGTAGAAATGGAACAGACATGAAATGCGTGTGTTCCAAATAACAATCTATTATTTCCACTCTAAAACTCCACTTCACTCTCGGATAATCAATCAAGGCATTAGCTGGGAGAAGTCCGTGCATGTTCGGTGGGGGGATGGAATAGCTGGCTCTTTGCAGCTTGTCTTTATCTGCACATTTAGAGGACAAAAGACGATGGTGGAGATGTGCGAATGGAATTAAGAAGCGATTTAAGGTGGGACGGATCTACGAGTTTTGTCATAGGATCTGGTGATTCTAGTGTTAATCCAAAATGCGGCTGCAAGAATTATTACAAAAACAAGAAAATATGAATACATAACTCCAGTTCTTAAATCCTTACACATGCTCCCGGTTAACTTTAGGGCAGATTTCAAAATCCTTCTTTTAACATATAAAGCATTAACTGGCCAAGGTCCGGCTTACTTGTCTGAACTTATCATGACTTACAAACCAGAGCGCACATTAAGATCTGAAGATGCCAGTCTGCTTATGATTCCAAGGATTAATAAAATAACAATGGGAGGTCGAGCTTTTAGTTACAGGGCCCCTAAACTGTGGAATGGTCTGCCTGCTACTATAAGAGTTACCCCTTTGGTCTCAGCTTTTAAATCCCGGCTGAAGACTCACTACTTCAGTTTAGCACACCCTGACTAGAGCTGCTGATTAACTGAACAGACTGCATCTCTGTTGTTAGTTATCAGCACTAAAACATAAGTAACACGATAGTTATAATTGGATACTAAGCCTCACCTTTTCTGTTTCTCTTCTCGGTACTGAAACGTGGCACTTGGTGCCACGGCCCACCTGCCAAGTTGTTTTGCCTGCCTAAGGTAAAGTCTTCCCTGATGGAGGATCGCAGGAATCGTGGGAAAGAGGAGTCCTTTCATCGGATTGGCTGGCCCTGCACTGTTTCATCCTTGGAATGGCCAAATGGGGGAGGCAGCTTGATGGATGAAGTATTCAGGACTCTAAACATATCCAAATCGTATTATGTGATATGATCTACTGTTAAATTCTGCTCCGTACATCTGTAGTACTAGGGTTTTGTACCGTGTTAGTCATTATGAATGTAGAGAAAAGCCAAGCAAAATGACACCTTTTATTGGCTAACTAAAAAGATTACAATATGCAAGCTTTCGAGGCAACTCAGGCCCCTTCTTTAGGCAAGATTGAGTTGCCTCGAAAGGTTGCATATTGTAATCTTTTTAGTTAGCCAATAAAAAGGTATCGGTTTGCTTGGCTTTTCACTCCGTACTTCTAAAATTTTTATTTTTTTACTTCTAAAAAAACTTTTTATTTTGTACTGTATTGAGGATTTGTTCTGTTCTGTGTATTGTATTGTATTGATCCCCTTCTTTTGACACCCACTGCACGCCAACCTACCTGGATAGGGGTCTCTCTTTGAACTGCCTTTTATCCTACAAGGTTTTTTTTGGGAGTTTTTCCTTGTCTTCTTAGAGAGTCAAGGCTTGGGGGTTGTTAAGAGGCAGGGCCTGTGAAAGCCCATTGCGGCAGTTCCTGTGTGATTTTGAGCTATACAAAAATAAACTGTATTGTATTGTATTGTATGTCAGTCAACCCACCAATGTGCTTTGCTCGAGTGACTCTCCCTATGGCCGGCGTGTCATTCATTGGTATCTTTTCCCCCAGATCACTTCACGTTATCAAGACTCAATTGTATTTCAAAGTACCGACACACAGGCCTAAGTGTTTTTATGAATTCACACCCCCTGCTACCCAAGACCTCATCCTACGTGCATCATTCAGCCAAACAATTTACAATAAACATATTGTTTTATCTCTGTTAAGGTAAATATGCAAGAGCTATTGATTGATTCTGTCCTATTAGGAGAGCCCACAACGATCATAAGATCACACTTATTTATAGTGTGCATGCTACAGCATTTGGCGTTAGGCAATATTATTTGACTGTAGCTGAACAGAATTTTAGGATGTTGATACCACCTCTGTCAAAATAACCACCCAAAGCCCCCAACCCTCCAGTCAAGAAGATCAGAATCACTGCAATTTTTAATTTTGTGTCACCTACTGACCTCAGATTGTGTCACTGAAATATTATGACTGCTGCTCCAATTCAGACAATTTAAGAAGAGGAGTGGGATTCGGCATAACGCCTGATTACGAGTCTCCAGTGGGCCTGGGCATCAGCATCTCTTATACAAACACAGGGAGATAAATCAAATGAAATATGTTTAAACAAGGAGTTGCAGACACCTGCGACCCGTATGCATTCTTCTAAATTCCAAATGAAGGTCCATAGAAGTGAGTTGCTATTGGAATCTTTGCAGCCAAGTGTTAACTGTTAATGATTTGTGAACCACAGTTTTCTTGTTGTTTCCAACAAACATAATATTTAGCAAGTGGGGCAAACCACAGGAAAAATTCTCTTTATTTCATTTCAAATGATCACCTTTTGAAGAATATTCTTGAAGCTCAATTTAGCCAAAAAAAAAAACAAAAAAACAAAAGAAATACAGTCAATACATTTTAGCAATCTGTAAAAAATCAGGGTAACCTATAAATTTGAACAGACTGCAGAACAATAACACAGAAAAACACACAAAGGCCAAAATGGTTTCTTTACGGAACTATAATACGGCCATGGAGAAGAAAAAAAGTTTATGTTGAGAAAAAATTCGACAAGTCGATGTTATTCACGACATTTCCACTTTAATCTCACTGTTTATGTTGAGGTTAAAGTTGACATTTCCCTTTATTCTCTACAGTTACACTTTAATCTCGCCGTTTATGTCAGGATTAAAGTTGACATTTCCACTTTAAACCCTTGTTTTTTTTTCTCTCTAGTTTAACTTTGCCATGTCGTTAACTTCATCTTAAGATCAATGTTTAATTTACTAGATTTTCTCAAACCCTGTCATAACTAACGTAGCGCACTAAATGCTGTGTAGTAAATGTTCCCCGGCCCAGTTATTAATCTCTATGTGCGCTTAAACTGACTTCCTCTTGCACTGACAGGAGCCGCAGGCAGCGAACGCCACAAAGAATCCATTCACTTTATGGTATTATTGCTCTCTGACCCTTTAGAATACTAAGATAAATATTTGATATCATTTTCATGATAAAATGCATTAAAGCATGTATTAAACATGTGGAGGCACGGTGGCATGGCGGTAGTGCTGCTCCCTCGCAGTAAGGGGTCCTCAGGTGTACGTTCAGTGTACAGAACCTTTATGGTAGGTGTGCCAGAGTGGTTCTTCAGAATGATGCTAAAGGGGGAACCGTTTTTTTTTTTTCTTCAAAAGGCCCATCCACATGATGGCTCCATAAAGTAAATGACCATGAATTGACAAACACAGATTTGTGAAATACCAGTGGCTCATGATTACTAAAGGGACTCTCACTGCACAGCAACACAAGCAGGTTTTCTTAGCCTACCAAACATGAAAGACTGCAGTTTATTTTTTAAGATATTGGAAAAATTTTCAAAGCACAAAGAACCATATATAAAGAACTCTTCCCAGAATGAAATGGTGTTTGGTCAAGCCGTAGTTCTACGAGGAACCACATGACCCTGTAAAGAACCACAAACTGCTATTAAAGAACCAGAGTTTTTAAGAGTGCATCCATAATGCAGAGTCTACAGAAATACTCTAAGGTCTCTGCCGCTGATCATCAGATGGGGCAAGACTTCTTCATCATCATCATCATCACCATCATTGGTAACGTGAGCCTCATGTTTCTGTGTTTTTGTTTTTCTTCTGCTTCTTATTACCATTAAATTAGCATCCCCCTCAGACCTGGAGCCTCATATACAGTATAAACAGTGCGTATGCACAAAAATGTTACGTACACCCATTTCCACTCTCACATCGCGATGTATAAAAACTAAACTTGGCATAAAGCCGCGCACATTCTCACACCTGCTCAATCCATTATGTACTCAGCTCAGTTTTGCAAACTGGTGGCACCCAGCATCAAAGCAGTGCTACTGTTTCTGTGTGGTGTCCCTTTCTTTTTTAGATCCAAATCCCTGATGCGGCTCTATCAAATACACTGAAATTAACCTCATATATTGTTTATTAGTTTAAGGCATTTTGATTGTAATCAAACTGTAAACATATAATAGTGCACAGAATGGCTAATCTATTCCAAATACTACAGCTGCTTTAGCGTTATTACTCTCAGTGCACCACTCAGAGTATTTTAACCAACTGTATCTGAGTGTGGAATCACAGCTGTACAGCAGCTGATTAGAAAGAGGATTATCGGAATACAGCATCGAGCACATGCTGCCTCAGCCATGCACACAGTGTATTTGAACTGCTCCCATAGGGCAAATGATTCAGAGCCTTTCCTACACAAACCTCAAGGTTCAGAAATAGTTTCATCCCAAGAGCTACAGATGCACTCAATCATTCCATCAAGTCCTCCTGGTAGAATTGTTTGTACTTATATGTACAATCACCTCACTGTAAACAGCTGTAATATTGCACAACCTGAGCCACTTATGCTTTCATATTGTATATTTTTCATTGTATTTTATTGTGTTATTATTATTGTTATTATTATTATGGTTGTTGTTGTTGTTTTGTTATTTTATATGAAAATAAGTTTATGGAGGATTTGCATATTGAATCTCATTGTACCATACAATAACAATAAAGGAATTCAATTCAATTCAATTCAATAGAAGAGAGCGCATATTTACAGATGATGACAATTGGCTTCTAAGTCTATCTTCTTGGAGCTGTTGATATAATTTTTAAGATGGAATGCAGTGAAGTATGTCCATCCATCCATCCATTGTCTCCTGCTTATCCGAGGTCGGGTCGCGGGGGCAGCAGCTTGAGCAGAGATGCCCAGACTTCCCTCTCCCCGGCCACTTCTTCTAGCTCTTCCGGGAGAATCCCAAGGCGTTCCCAGGCCAGTCGAGAGACATAGTCCCTCCAACGTGTCCTGGGTCTTCCCCGGGGCCTCCTCCCGGTTAGACATGCCCGGAACACCTCACCAGGGAGGCGTCCAGGGGGCATCCTGATCAGATGCCCGAGCCACCTCATCTGACTCCTCTCGATGCGGAGGAGCAGCGGCTCTACTCTGAGCCCCTCCCGGATGACTGAGCTTCTCACCCTATCTTTAAGGGAAAGCCCAGACACCCTGCGGAGGAAACTCATTTCAGCCGCTTGTATTCGCGATCTCGTTCTTTCGGTCACTACCCATAGTTCATGACCATAGGTGAGGGTAGGAACATAGATCTACTGGTAAATTGAGAGCTTCGCCTTGCAGCTCAGCTCCTTTTTCACCACGACAGACCGATGCAGAGCCCGCATTACTGCGGATGCCGCACCGATCCGCCTGTTGATCTCACACTCCATTCTTCCCTCACTCGTGAACAAGACCCCGAGATACTTGAACTCCTCCACTTGGGGCAGGATCTCGCTACCAACCCTGAGAGGGCACTCCACCCTTTTCCGGCTGAGGACCATGGTCTCGGATTTGGAGGTGCTGATTCTTATCCCAGCCGCTTCACACTCGGCTGCGAACCGATCCAGAGAGAGCTGAAGATCACGGCCTGATGAAGCAAACAGGACAACATCATCTGCAAAAAGCAGTGACTCAATCCTGAGCCCACCAAACCGGACCTCCTCAACGCCCTGGCTGCGCCTAGAAATTCTGTCCATAAAAGTTATGAACAGAATCGGTGACAAAGGGCAGCCCTGGCGGAGTCCAACTCTCACTGGAAACGGGTTCGACTTACTGCCGGCAATGCGGACCAGGCTCTGGCACTGATCGTACAGGGACCGAACAGCCCTTATCAGGGGGTCCGGTACTCCATACTCCCGGAGTACCCCCCACAGGATTCCCCGAGGGACACGGTCGAATGCCTTTTCCAAGTCCACAAAACACATGTAGACTGGTTGGGCAAACTCCCATGCACCCTCCAGGACCCTGCTAAGGGTATAGAGCTAGTCCACTGTTCCGCGACTAGGACGAAAACCACACTGTTCCTCCTGAATCTGAGGCTCGACTATCCGATGGACCCTCCTGTCCAGGACCCCTGAATAGACTTTTCCAGGGAGGCTGAGGAGTTGGAACACACCCTCCGATCCCCCTTCTTAAAGAGGGGGACTACCACACCGGTCTGCCAATCCAGAGGCACTGTCCCTGATGTCCATGCGATGTTGCAGAGGCGTGTCAACCAAGACAGTCCTACAACATCCAGAGCCTTGAGGAACTCCAGGCGTATCTCATCCACCCCCGGGGCCCTGCCACCAAGGAGTTTTTTGACCACCTCGGTGACCTCAGTCCCAGAGATGGGGGAGCCCACCTCTGAGTCCCCAGGCTCTGCTTCCTCATTGGAAGGCATGTTAATGGGACTGAGGTGGTCTTCGAAGTACTCCCCCCACCGACCCACAACGTCCCGAGTCGAGGTCAGCAGCGCACCATCCCCACCATATACAGTGTTGACACTGCACTGCTTCCCCTTCCTGAGACGCCGGATGGTGGACCAGAATCTCCTCGAAGCCGTCCGAAAGTCGTTCTCCATGGCCTCCCCAAACTCCTCCCACGCCCAAGTTTTTGCCTCAGCAACCACCAAAGCCGCATTCCGCTTGGCCTGCCGGTACCTATCAGCTGCCTCCAGGGTCCCACAGGACAAAAGGGTCCTGTAGGACTCCTTCTTCAGCTTGACGGCATCCTTCACCGCCGGTGTCCACCAACGGGTTCGGGGATTGCCGCCACGACAGGCACTGACCACCCTACGGCCACAGCTCCGGTCAGCTGCCTCAACAATAGAGGCACGGAACATGGCCCATTCAGACTCAATGTCCCCCACCTCCCTCGGGATGTGGTCGAAGTTCTGCCGGATGTGGGAGTTGAAGCTACTTCTGACAGGGGGCTCTGCCAGACGTTCCCAGCAGACCCTCACAACACGTTTGGGCCTACCACGCCTGACCGGCATCCTCCCCCACCATCGAAGCCAACTCACCACCAGGTGGTGATCAGTTGACAGCTCCGCCCCTCTCTTCACCCGAGTGTCCAAGACATGTGGCCGCAAGTCCGACGACACGACCACAAAGTCGATCATCGAACTGAGGCCTAGGGTGTCCTGGTGTCAAGTGCACATATGAACACTCCTATGCTTGAACATGGTGTTCGTTATGGACAATCCGTGACGAGCACAGAAGTCCAATAACAAAACACCGCTCGGGTTCAGATCGGGGGGGCCATTCCTCCCAATCACGCCCTTCCAGGTCTCACTGTCATTGCCCACGTGAGCATTGAAGTCTCCCAGCAGAACGAGGGAGTCCCCAGAAGGTATGCCCTCTAGCACCCCATCCAGGGACTCCAAAAAGGGTGGGTACTCCGAACTGCTGTTCGGTGCATACGCACAAACAACAGTTAGGACCCGTCCCCCCACCCGAAGGCGAAGGGAGGCTACCCTCTCGTCCACCGGGGTAAACCCCAATGTACAGGCTCCAAGTTGGGGGGCAATAAGTATACCCACACCCGCTCGGCGCCTCTCACCGGGGGCAACTCCAGAGTGGCAGAGAGTCCAGCCCCTCTCAAGGAGATTGGTTCCAGAGTCCAAGCTGTGCGTCGAGGTGAGTCCGACTATATCTAGCCGGAACCTCTCAACTTCGCACACTAGCTCAGGCTCCTTCACCTTCAGAGAGGTGACATTCCACGTCCCACGAGCCAGCTTCTGTAGCCGAGGATCGGACTGCCAAGGTCCCCGCCTTCGGCCACCACCCAACTCACACTGCACCCGACCTCCTTGGCCCCTCCCATAGGTGGTGAGCCCATGGGAAGGGGGACCCACGTTGCCTCTTCGGGCTGTGCCCGGCCGAGCCCCATGGGTGCAGGCCCGGCCACCAGGCGTTCGCCATCGAGCCCCACCTCCAGGCCTGGCTCCAGAGTGGGGCCCCGGTGACCCACGTCCGGGCAAGGGAAAACGCCGTCCAAAATTGTTTTCCATCATAGGAGGTTTTGTTTAACCGTTCTTTGTCTCATCCCTCACCTAGGACCAGTTTGCCTTAGGTGACCCTATCAGGGGCATAAAGCCCCGGACAACAGAGCTCCTAGGATCATTGGGACACGCAAACCCCTCCACCACGATAAGGTGGCGGTTAAAGGAGTGAAGTATGTATATTACATTAAACAGATATATGTTAACTTTATTTAAATAATGTATACTGTTAATAATTAAGTGTGTTGGGACACAGTGGTGCAGTGGTAGCGATGAGCTGGTGCCCCATTAAGGGATTGTTCCTGCCTCGCACCATATGGTTGCTGGGACTGGCGTGACCCTGGATGGATAAATGGATGGAATAATTAAACATGTACTACGAAGACATTTAAATGTTCCTTAAAAGTTCCTTAAAAGAGGATCGCGCACGGCGCAGGAAATATTTTACGGGAGGCAGGAACAATTTTTGGGTGGGGCACCAACTCATTTCTACCACTGCGCCACTGTGGCCTTATGTATAATAACATGCTTTAATTCCTATCATCATGAAAATATCAAGTATCCATCTTAGTATTTAAATTGTTCAGATACCTGTAATATCATGAATGTAATGTATTTTGTGTTCTGCTGGCATAAGAGAAAGTTCGTTTAAGAAGCATATAGTGATTCACACTCAGAGTACTTAGAAAAACACACAGAATACGAAGCATTTAACATGCTACTTTGGGTACAATGGTATTTGAGAAACTATTAAATTAAATGATTTCAAGATGAATTTTATGACTTTCTACTTTAATGACAAAATAAACTACATGATTAAAGTGGAATTTTTGAAATTAAGTTGACGTTTAGACCTTTTTTTTCCACTGTGTCCCTATTTTTTTCCTTTTCTCTGTACCCTAATACGCTTCCATATAACACTCAGATGGAGGGCTACGACTCGCCTTTTTAAAGTGACTTTGATATCTGAGCACTTCTTATTTATTTTGGGATACTTGAACTTTCAAATTTCTCCGCCACTCTGTCACTTGATCAACAATATGTTTTTCCTTTGCCTTCACTTGGTATTCACTGAAATTCTTCTATTTTCCCTGTGCTTTTGCCATTGTCTTTTCACACAACACTGAACTTAAGTGGTTACTTATATTGATTTGCATATTCAAAGAGGCGTAATTCTAGGAGGAGTCGGGGTAGGGGCGAGAGACGTGTGCACATGTGTTACATTTTATGCTGACCGGGATTTATGGAGTGGAAGAATGTGGAAGTTGGCGTATGCACCTGGATTTTTTTGTGCATACATACATTTCTGTTTTTGTCCATACACCATGTTTCAGTGTGAATTCTACACACGGTGTTATACATGAGGCCTTAGGTATTATGTGAAAAGTGATGAGCAAGGTCATCATCATGAAAAACCCTGTACAGTAGATGATGGGAAACGGTGTAAAGGGGGTGATTTTTGTGATAAGAATTGTAATAAATCTGGGGCTCACTGAATGCTCGAGGCTCTTTTCAATTGAATTGTTACAGGCTTTATGTGTCTCTGCAATTCCTACTGCATCTCTATAAACTCTGCTCGTATTGTTCTGAAAATTTCTCCACAGCAACATTTATATATGGTTTATACACTTCCTTCAACTTTCCAATAAGGTCCAAGGCATACGATTCAAAACTATCGGGATGGGATTTCATTTGTGTGTAGATACATGCCACATGACCTTTTACCTACAATGATGTGAGATTACAAAAAGTTTAGGGCCAGGTCAGTGGCCAGAGTCAAGAAAAGATATCATTTTTGGAATGTTTCAGCTTAAGCTAAGAGTTTATGGATGATATCATGCAGAAGCAGATATCAGGAGTGGTTGTGACAAGAGTCCATGTTATTGTGTTTCAGAAGAGAAGTCTGTCTCATGCACAAATGCTTCTGTTTCTCAGGAGCAAAGATAAGCTAAGATATGGATGTTATAAACAGGCTAGTAAGCAAGGAGCTGCCAAACCTTGCACAAGATCCCCACCTCCATGATATACAATTAAAAATATGATTGACAGTCTATATGGTGATTTGTATCAGTTTCATGTATGGTAGAGGGTCAATGCTCAAAAAATTCACCAAAGGAATAATCAGAGGAGACATCAGCCAATGAGGATGGATAACTGAAAAATAGGCAGTATTGAAGAATTATAATTGGTGGAAGTTATGATGGTCTCTCAACTGCAGTTAGCAGCTGACTTGCCTAGGAAGCATAGCATTGTATTTAGAGAGGAAAACAAAGTATGCCCATTAGATAGGGGTAGGGATAGGGATACCACCCTAACAGCTTATTTTAAGATGAATAAGGACATATCAGGAGTGAGAGATTATTTTTACTGGGAATTGCCTGAACATTATCAGTGTAAAGATATGAGGCAGAGATGGACAGGGAGAAGGCAAATAATAACATTTACTGATATTGTCTAAGACTGCTTTTACTACACATTAAAGGGGCTTGAGGGGCTTATAACAATCAAAGGGGTTATGGAACAGGTCCTTGGAAGAGTCTGTACTATTTGGGATTCCGCCACAGCCTCTTAAACTTTTTGCCTTCATTTGTGACTTTGCTATACCAATTAATAATAATAATAATAATACATTTTATTTATACAAGGCGCCTTTCAGAGAACTCAAGGACACTGAACAAACAATAAATAAATAAATAAAAGACACAATTATAAACAACTTAAAACATCAGAAAATCTAAAAATTAAAACCACTGTAATCATAAGGAAAAAGAAAAAGCCATTTTAAACAGATGCGTTTTAAGTTTGCATTTGAAAAATGAATATGATTTGATATTTTGGATCTCCTCAGGTAATGAATTCCAGAGCTTGGGAGCAGAACGGCTGAGAGCTCTGCTCCCCATGGTGGTTAGACGGGCGGGAGGGACGGTCAGATGGGTGGAGGAAGAGGATCTAAGGTTATGGGATGGAATGGCAACATGAAGAAGGTCAGACAGATATGGAGGGGTGAGGTTATGAATGGCCTTAAATGTTAATAGCAGAATCTTAAAATCAGTATGAAACTTGATCGGGAGCCAATGAAGCTGCTGCAAGACCGGAGTGATATGGTGAATAGATGAGGTTCGAGTGATGATACGTGCTGCAGAATTCTGGACTAACTGAAGCTTATGAACAGATTTATTAGAGAGACCAAAGAGGAGTGAATTGCAGTAGTCCAGCCGAGAAGTGACAAGACTATGAACAAGAATGGCAGTGGTGTGAGGAGTGAGGGAGGGGCAAATGCGATTAATATTACGTAGGTGGAAGTAAGCAGAGCGGGTGATGTTATTAATGTGACATTGGAAAGATAGAGGACTGTGGAGGATGACACCCAGACTCTTGACCTGAGATGATGGAGTAACAACAGAGTTATCAATAATAAGAGAAAGATTATTGGTTTTGGATAATGATGATTTTGAACCAATGAGGAGAACCTCAGTTTTGTCACTGTTTAATTTAAGAAAATTCAAAGAAAACCAGGATTTAATTTCAGCAATGCAGTCAATAAGCAAAAGTGGTGGAAAAGAGGAGATGGGTTTACCAGCAAGGTAGAGCTGGGTGTCATCAGCATAACAGTGAAAATTAATGTTATATTTGCGAAAAATATTGCCAAGGGGAAGAAGGTAAATAATAAAAAGAAGAGGCCACAGGACAGAGCCCTGGGGCACACCAGAAGTAACAGTGGTGGGTTGGGATGTGAAGGTTTTAAGTTGTATGAACTGAGTGTGGCCTGAGAGGTAGGATCTAAACCAATCAAGTGGAGTGTGGGTAATGCCAATCAAAGATAATCTATTAAGGAGAGTGGTATGACAAATAGTATCAAAGGCCGCACTCAGATCAAGGTGGATGAGAATAGTAGTTAGACCAGAATCAGCAGCCATAAGGAGGTCATTGGTAATTTTAACAAGTGACGTTTCTGTACTATTAAGCGGGCGAAAATCAGACTGGAACTTTTCATGTAGATTATTGTGAGATAAGTGGGTGTGAAGTTGGATAGCTACTATTTTTTTCAAGAATTTTGGAGATAAAGGGCAAGTTAGAAATGGGGCGAAAATTATTGAAATTAGTAGGATCAGCACCAGGTTTTTTTAGTATTGGGGTTATAGCAGCAGTTTTAAAAGATGAGGGAATAATACCAGTATTAAGAGAAGAGTGAATGATGGCAGAAATGAGAGGGACTAGAGAGGGGAGGCAGGCTTTAACCAGAACTGTAGGCAGGGGGTCCAGCTGACAAGTAGATGACTTGGATTTGAAGATGAGATCTGAGATTTCAGAGGAAGTGGGAAGCTGGAAAGAAGAGAAAAAGTGAATAGGCGAGTGTAGTTCAGAAGGAATACAGAGAGGATCTGGACCAAGGTGCTGATGTAGCCTTTGGATTTTCTCATTGAAAAAAGACATAAGAGAATTACAGAAAGCAGTTGATTAAAGGTGAGATGGTAAAGAGTCTGGAGGTTGTGTAACATTATTAAGTAAAGAAAACAAAGTCTTGGTGTTACCTGTATTACAAGTAATTAACTGAGTGTAATAATTAGACTTGGTTTGAGCTATACAATCCTTATAATAGAGAAGATGATTTTTATACATCTCTTTGTGGACAAACAGTCCGGATTTTTTAAACAACCTTTCAAGTTGCCTGCCCTTAGCTTTCAGAAACCGAAGTTCAGGCGTAAACCAAGGGGCAGAAAAAGAAAAAGAAACAGAACAGGTTTTTAGCGGAGCCAGAGAATTAAGAATATCATTAAGACAGGTGTTATAATATGAGACCAGTTCTATGGGAGTGGATAAATTATAAAAGTCCATTTGGGAATCGATTCTAGAAAACAGCAAATCCAAGTTAATATTCTTAATGTTGCGAAAGGCTATGAGACGTGGAAGCTTAGGAACAGAAAAGGTAAGTTTGGCATTGAATGAAAGAAGAAAATGGTCGGTTATAGTGAGTTCATCTGCTGTGAGATCAAAAGGAACAACACCAGAGCAGCAGATCAGGTCCAAGATATGTCCTTTACAATGAGTAGGAACATCAATGTGCTGCTGGTATCCAAAACTCTCCAGGCAAGATAAAAAGTCTCTAGTGAGAGGGATATTGATATTGTCCAGATGTATATTAAAATTATATTTGGAGTAATTATAGATAAATGGGTAAGGAAGGTAGCAAAATCGTTCAAAAAATTGTTTGACTTAGGAGGACGGTAGACAGTTACAATGATGGTAGGAACTGGCCCAGACAGTTGACACACAGTTGATTCAAAAGAGCTAACAGCAGGAGCAGACAACGGCAGGACTTTCCACTTCTCGCGATAAATAATCACGACACCTCCTCCACGGCCAGAGGCACGGGATTGACAAGTGTAAACAAACCCCGGGGGGGTGCATTCATTAAGTTGTGAAAAGTCTTGAGGTTGCTGCCAAGTCTCAGTTAAACAGAGAAAGTCAAACTTACGGTCAATGAGGAGATCCTGAATGAAATGTCCCTTGCTCGTGAGTGACCAGATGTTCAGTAGACCAAAGCTGACAATGTTGCTGTCGCATTTGACAGTGGTGTTAGTCGACCGAGCTAAGCTGGCCAACACGCTATGGTCAGCGTTCCTATCTGTGTTATGTGGAGGGTGCCGAAAATCAGATCAAAAAGAGTTAATTCCTTTCGAGGCATCCGTTCAGAATCTCCGGCGGGACCCACGGTGGATGTATCTCCGATGAGGGAGAAGTATGACGTCTGGGTCGAAATACAGCACCGACATCAGAGGCACAGACTGGAGAAGACACAGTCGAAGAAGCTCAGCAGCTGGGTACTGGAGGAGGCCAGTCGCAGGTTGGATAACGAGCGACAGAAGACTCCAAACAAACATTAACCAGGCGAATATCCTACCAGTCCACATTGTAGCGAGGAGGCCAGAGGCAGCTCAGAGAACAAACCGATAAGTTTCAAACGAAACGGGGGTTAGGCTGAAGCTAAATGCATACACAGCATATACAGCAACGCAGAGATGTCAGCAAAAATGGCAAAAAATACCATCAAAATTACTAGTCATAGCAAAGTCACATAGTCTAGTTACTGGCGAGCAGCGGCGACCAGTCCCGCCAGTGTTCAATCAAACCGGAAGTCTCAATTAACTCTGAAGAATTGCTTGTGAAATATAAAAGAAGTTTGTGTGAGATGGTTGCACATCCATATCAAGGGCATGCAGATGGCTGTGCTTTCTGTGAAAACTGAGTGCTGTCTGACACAGAGAGAACTCTAATGTACCATGGAAAACAATACAGGGATCTCTACCTAGCTGTAACACAAGCTGTCATGGGATACTCAAATCCTGAGGACTATTTTGATGCAGTTCATGAACACAACCGAGCAGTGGTATTGGTTATGACTCTGAATACTCTTCAGTGGGATGCATATGGGGCGGCACGGTGGCACAGTGGGTAGCGCTGCTGCCTCGCAGTTGGGTGATCTGGGGACCTGGGTTCGCTTCCCGGGTCCTCCCTGCGTGGAGTTTGCATGTTCTCCCCGTGTCTGCGTGGGTTTCCTCCGGGCGCTCCGGTTTCCTCCCACAGTCCAAAGACGTGCAGGTTAGGTGGATTGGCGATTCTAAATTGGCCCTAGTGTGTGCTTGGTGTATGGGTGTGTTTGTGTGTGTCCTGCGGTGGGTTGGCACCCTGCCCAGGATTGTTTCCTGCCTTGTGCCCTGTGTTGGCTGGGATTGGCTCCAGCAGACCCCCGTGACCAATGTGTTCGGATTCAGCGGGTTGGAAAATGGATGGATGGATGGATGGGATGCATATGAACTTTCCTGTTCTCTCTCAAGTCAAGCTCTGCTCTCGAGTTTCACCACTTATGCTGAACTTCTTCACTTTTCAGCCCTGCCATTTCTCTCACACTTTTATTCTTGTTATTTATGCTCAGATAAATATTTCATTAAGTTCACATTTATTCCTTTTGATGGACACATCACAAATTGTTTAGGCTTTTTTTCCGTTTTATTTTTCAAATGGCTGCAGGGTTCTTGTAGAGCACAATGGATCCTACAATTTAATGCACAGAAAGTGTTCAACTATCTTGGTAAAACATTTAAAATTACAACAACACAATACAGAGGTGTGTGCTCATTCCATCGATATTTTATTTCTTTGTAATGAATGATTTAGTGAGGATTTGAACACAAGTGTCTTTTTAAGTGATCATTAACAAAGACCTGGTGGTTTTCAGATTAATCTAAACATGTGAAAGTTCTTTGTGTCAAGTTGTGTCCCATCCATCCATTATCCAACCCGCTATATCCTAACTACAGGGTCACAGGGGTCTGCTGGAGCCAATCCCAGCCAACACAGGGCACAAGGCAGGAAACAAACCCCGGGCAGGGTGCCAGCCCACCGCAGGTCAAGTTGTGTTACTAATCCCAATCAATGCTGTGACTGTCCACTCAGATCCTAAATTTGATTCAGTTTATCGTATTTCCTGATTGTGATGTCTGTTCAAGTGAAATGCCATTATATAAACACACACAGCTGAAGTCATTTTGCCGATAAATTCCTTGACTTTGCTCTTTGGTGTCAGGTTCTCGTCTCAGGTTTCTTCATTTTCCACTGAAATTTATTTTATTTATTCCCTTGTCGTTTCTTCTTTTCCCCTAACCACAGGCTGATGAGTTGCAGGTTACACAATCTGTTCCACTGGTGAGGTTGTTGAAAGTGTCTCCCTTCCCAGAATTCTTTTTATTTGCTGGGTACTCTAATGTGCACTATGAATTTGTCTTTGTAGTGTTTTTACAAAAATCAAGGAGAGAACAAAGCATAAAAAGATCAACTATGACACACTGTAAAGTGATTTTATTATGTTTCATATCTCATTCTCTGCGGTGGGTTGGCACCCTGCCCAGGATTGGTTCCTGCCTTGTGCCCTGTGTTGGCTGGGATTGGCTCCAGCAGACCCCCGTGACCCTGTGTTCGGATTCAGCGGGTTGGAAAATGGATGGATGGATGGATATCTCATTCTTTAAATTGTTCAAAGGATTATAGACAATTTTATTTTTTATGTCCTTGTTGCTGTATGCTATAACTGTAAGCACACTTTCCATCAGCTTGTGTAGACGTAGAAGGAGGACGTGCTGCTACAGACAGAGGGCCATTTCACACAGAGGGGATTTTTTTCCTGCAGTCAGAAGAGTAGACAGACACCTTTTGAAAACAAACAGGATTTAGAAGGTCAAAACTTTAAACAGCACAGTTCTATTTTTAAGAAGGGTCAAGTTTGAATCGCCATTTTTTTTAACTTTCCACAAGCATAAAAGTGAAGCTCTCGAACCATTGGTTATCTTTGTGCATGCTTACCTCATGGATGGGTACTGATACGGTCAGTGAAAATTAGTATTAGTATTAGACAATTAGAAAATTGTCTTTGTAGGAGTTTCTGTGTGTCGTGCTGTTGTCATTCCCCTCCTCATCGACACAGACAGTGAAGTGGTCCTCATCACATAAGTTCATACATGACACACTGGTGGTCTGTTAATACAAACTTCATGTGAGGTCCCCTCGTCACTCCTTGTGTCACTGAAGCACCTTGTAGTGTCACATGTCACATATTTATGTCATTAGTCTGCATAGTGCAGTGCATTTTGGGGGACAAACAGTGGGTCAGCAGGCTTTAGGTCATAAAGCAGCTCTGTACAAGGAGCCCACCCATCATCAGAAGTACAAATGTTAGGTTTGAATACACAATGGCAGGTCTTGTATATCTATAGTACTAGGGTGTTGTACTGTGTTAGCCATTATGAATGTAGAGAAAAGCCAAGCAAAATGACCCATTTTATTGGCTAACTAAAAAGATTACAATACAGTAATCCCTCCTCCATCTCGGGGGTTGTGTTCCAGAGCCACCCGTGAAATAAGAAAATCCGCGAAGTAGAAACCATATGTTTATATGGTTATTTTTAGATTGTCATGCTTGGGTCACAGATTTGCGCAGAAACACAGGAGGTTGTAGAGAGACAGGAACGTTATTCAAACACTGCAAACAAACATTTGTCTCTTTTTCAAAAGTTTAAACTGTGCTCCATGACAAGACAGAGATGACAGTTCTGTCTCACAATTAAAAGAATGCAAACATATCTTCCTCTTCAAAGGAGTGCGCGTCAGGAGCACAGACTGTCAGAAAGACAGAGGAAAGCAAACAAATCAATAGGGCTGTTTGGCTTTTAAGTATGCGAAGCACCGCGGCACAAAGCTGTTGAAGGCGGCAGCTCACACCCCCTCCGTCAGGAGCAGACAAAGAGAGAGAGAGATAAGAGAGAGAAAAACAAACATGAAAAAATCAATACGTGCCCTTTGAGCTTTTAAGTATGCGAAGCACCGTGCAGCATGTCGCTTCAGGAAGCAGCTGCACAGAAGGTAGCAACGTGAAGATAATCTTTCAGCATTTTTAGACGAGCGTCCGTATCGTCTAGGTGTGCGAACAGCCCCCCTGCTCACACCCCCTACGTCAGGATCAGAGAAAGTCAGCGCAAGAGACAGATAGAGAAACAAAAGTAAGCTGGGTAGCTTCTCAGCCATGTGCCAATAGCGTCCCTTGTATGAAATCAACTGGGCAAACCAACTGAGGAAGCATGTACCAGAAATTAAAAGACCCATTGTCCTCAGAAATCCGCGAACCAGCAAAAAATCCGCGATATATATTTAAATATGCTTACATATAAAATCCGCGCTAGAGTGAAGCCGCGAAAGGCGAAGCGCGATATAGCGAGGGATCACTGTATGCAAGCTTTTGAGGTGGGCGGCACGGTGGCACAGTGGGTAGCGCTGCTACCTCGCAGTTGGGAGACCTGGGGACCTGGGTTCGCTTCCTGGGTAACTCCTTGCATGGAGTTTGCATGTTCTCCCCGTGTCTGTGTGGGTTTACTCCGGGCGCTCCGGTTTCCTCCCACAGTCCAAAGACATGTAGGTTAGGTGGATTGGTGATCCTAAATTGGCCCTAGTGTGTGCTTGGTGTGTTTGTTTGTGTGTGTCCTGCGGTGGGTTGGCACCCTGCCCGGGATTGGTTCCTGCCTTGTGCCCTGTGTTGGCTGGGATTGGCTCCAGAAGACCCCCGTGACCCTGTGTTCGGATTCAGCAGGTTGGAAAATGGATGGATGGAAGCTTTTGAGGCAACTCAGGTCCCTTCTTCAGGCAAGATGTAATACAGAGACTGAAGTTCCCTGTGTTTATATACACACTCTAGGACAAGAAACAACATTGGTAAATCTTTAAATGAGAAATTTTAAATGTAAAAAATTAATAGATTCATTCAGGCTAGGGTTAATTTAACAAGAGAGAAAAGAACAATGTATTGTCAAGATCTCTGGATAAGATAACTGTCCACCAAAGTCTTTTGAAGTTTGTAATGAGTTTTTTCAAAACAATGTGGATCTGTAGTCAGGCTGTCTGTCATTCTGAGAGATGTAAACAATCCTCATATCTGGCCATAAAACTCTTGTCTCTATTCAAGCCATGTTGTAAAGTATTAAATTTTAGCATGAGTTTAACTTCCCATTCTTTTCTCTCTTGTTGTGTTTTGAAGCTGCCCATAAGCATTGTGACTTTAAAGTCCTTCTCACAGTGTCAATGGCTGCTGAAGTGGGCCTCCACAGGAACATCTGTGTGGCCATGTTTAATGTGGAACCTGTGTAAATTCATTCTCTGGCGGAGTGTTTGTCCAGTTTCTCCCACATAGAGTGCAGTGTCAGGACATTTCATGCAGAGAATTAGGTAGACTACATTAGATGATCTGCAGGAAAATGATCCCTTTATGTGATGTTCAAGTCGGCAGTGTGGTATAACTATACGGTCTGTATCATAGATGTGGGCACATGTTTTGCATCTTTTCTGTAGACACGGAGATGTGCCATTTTCTGTTGGTTCACTTAGGGAGCTTCGGACAATTAGTTGTTGAAGGTTTGGTGGTTGTCTGTATGCCAGCAGGGGAGGTTCAGGAAATACATTTTTCAGTGTTTGGTCATTGTTTAGCATTGGCTGAAGTTCTTTTATAATTTTTCGAAGTGTTTCAAGATGTGGGTTGTAAGTGACAACAAGGGGGATGCGATCCTTGTTGTCTTTGTTTTTATATTCCAGAAGGTTGTCTTTGGGTATGGCAGTAGCTCTTCTTATTTGAGTGTCAGTTGTTTTGGGGGTATAACCTTGTCTGATGAAATCTTGTCTGAGCTCCTGCAGTTGTTGATCCCAGTCTGTCGGATCTGAGCAAATACGATTGTACCGTATTGCTTGGCTGAAAATAATTGAGCGCTTGGGGTGGAAGCTATCACTTTTCAGGTAGGTCCGTCTGTCTGTCGGTTTGTGAAAAACAGAAGTTACAAGGGTGTTGTCTTTCAGTTGAACGGTGGTGTCAAGGAAGCTGACTTCTGTTTTTGAGTAATTCAGCTTCAACTGGGACACACATGGAGTTTAAACAAATGAAATTTGGCCGTTGTTATCCTCACAGTAATGCATCTTGTCTTAAACTGATTTTTGAAACACAAGTATATGGACTATATTATATTTTCTTGTTTGTTACTTTTTTCCACAGTCTTTGGAAATCTTCTTGTCATCATTTCTATTTCTCATTTTGTTCAGCTGCACACGCCGACTAATCTTCTGATCCTTTCACTTGCAGCAGTTGATTTCCTAGTGGGCTACTTTGTGATGGCCATCTGTTTGGTTCACCTATTTGAAATTTACTGGTACTTTGGGGTTCTTTATTGTTATTTGTATGTCATACTTGCAAATGTTCTCAGTGTAGTTGTGATATATAATGTGGTTTTAATATCCATTGATCGCTACATTGCTGTCTGCCATCCTTTCTTTTACAGCTCAAAAATAACTGACGATTGCAAAGATCAACATTACTGTAGTGTGGCTGTTTGCACTTTTAATTACAGTGTTACTCTTAGGTTTTAGTTATTTTGTAACAGAGGTATGTGAATAAGATTGTGCAGTACTCAATAGTTATGAAATGGTCATTTTTATTTTACTAATTTTTTTATTCTACCTTTATTCTACACTACGGAAGTAACTGCAGAGAGGATGCAGGCGTTGGTTGTTCGTTACTTCTCTACGCTACTTTCATTATTTAGTATTTAGTATTATCTGAATGTTGTTTGATTGCAGCTGTTTCTGGATATTATACAGAACTTTAGCATTCTGCAGTTGTAATTTGCTGTTAATGTTAACTGTGCTTAATGTTGTTGCTTTTGGGAGAAATCCTACCCGGGGCAGTTGTCGGGCCTACTTGCGTTAGGCTCTAGCATGCTACCGGTCTTTAACTGACTGATACCGGCTGAGTTTTCTGTGGATGGCATTTGGGATTTCTTGTGGAATACCTCTTAACGTTGTCATTTGAATTAAGGCCTCTGGAGTCAATTGCAAACAGTCTGTATTTCATCCGCCAGTGTTCGGCCTGCTATTACATTTCCCAGATGTTAGCTCTGTCACTGGGGAATTGTGGCGATTGTCTTGTTGCTGGAGTCCTTTGCAGTTTGCACCACAGCTGTCCAACTGTGCACACAGGGACTATGGCTGACTGTTTACATCTGGAACACATCTCCTCTGCTCGCCAGCATGCTTCGGTATCCGCCTTCGCAACTGTTGGAGCTCAACAACCATAGCCTTCCATCAGTCATTACAGTCATTAAACAACTTGGACTCCTTCGTCGCCCCCCGCTCCATCCATAGGGGGTCTGGTCGGCGGTTTGTCTACATCAAGATCGGGAGCTCCATTACGTCTTTATGGTCAGCAGCAACTCGCTCTTTTGCAGATAGAACACGTCATCCGAGCACCATTACTATGAAGACGGAAAAACACTGCTCGGTGGCGGCCCAGGCAAGACAGAAAGCCTGCAGTGGGTTAAAGCTTTGTTCATCCTCTGGCTAAAAGCAACATCTCGCTAAATATCAATGTTGAACTTTTTAATGTTCAGTCCCTGACAAATAAATCCTGTCTAATTTATAATCATATTGTAGACTGGGGGATTAAATGAGTCCTGTCCTCCTGGGTACACTTACCTCGAAAAGGCCCGCAGCTCTAGTCATGGTGGTGGTCTGGTTGTAATCCATCATATAGGTTTGCAATTATCACTTCTACCCCTTCCTAAATTCTCAACTTTTGAATGCTTGGCAATTAAATGCAAGCATCTGGTTTTTATAACTGTACTTCTTATTTATCGACCACCAAAACAACACCCTGATTTCATTACGGAAATGAATGAGCTCCTTTCATCTTTCTATACAACATCATCAAATGTACTCATCCTTGGAGATATGAACATTCATGTGGACACACCTTCTAATTATTCTGCTGCCCAGCTCTTAGAGCTCTTGGACTGCCTAAATTTGAGGCAACTTGTCAAGGTCCCCACTCACAACAAGGGCCATACCCTCAATTAAGTCATTACTGATTCAGTCTATATTTCTGATCTCCAAGTATTTGATCTGGGTGTTTCTGATCACAAAATTGTCTCAATGGATTTACCCACATATTCACTATACTCTAAACCACAACGCTGTATCCGTTTCAGGAACCTGAAAAAAATTAATTCAACTGATTTAAACACTGACATTAAGAACTTCTCCATTGCCCCCCAACTTTCTTCTGTCAGTGAATTAGTCGATTACTACAACAATGGGTTCCAGAACATCCTTGAGACCCAGTTAAATCACGAGTGGTCTCTTTTGTAAAATCTTCCCCGTGGTTTACAAGTGAGCTTCAACAGATGAAAGCAGCTGGGTGAGCCCTCGAGTGGCGTTTTGTTGCAGCCAGTTTAACGGTCCATAAATTACCTTATCGGGAACAACAAAAAAACTACTGCAGGGCACTGACCACTGCCAGATCTCAATACTATTCAAATTTAATCAAAAACAGTTCTGGAAACTCTAAACAACTTTTTTCTGTGATAAATCATTTACTCAATCCTCATACCTATGCCTGTAATAATTTTACAGAGAAGCAGTGCAATAATTTTATTTAAGGTAGACACCACCCACTCCTCATTGTCTGTCTCCAGCCCTCCATCACTGGATATTTCCACACTAAAGCCAATGGGCTGCCTTTCCCAGTTCTGTTCTGTACTACAGGTAAAGAAGTTGAGGGCATCATACAGAAGATGAGGCCTTCAACGTGTTTTTTGGATCCCTTTCCTACTCCTCTGGTAAAAGCTAATGTATCAGATATAAGCCCTCTTATTGCTGATATCATTAATCACTCTCTCCAGAACGGCTCAGTCCCACTGGCCTTGAAAACCGCAAAAATTAGACCTCATTTAAAAAAATCCTCTTTGGTTCCTGAAGTGTTAGCGAAATATTGTCTGATTTACAACCTTCCATTTTTGACTATGGTTTTGGAAAAGTTTATTTTGGTCCAGCTTCAGGAACATCTCAAAAAATTTAAACTGTTTGAAAAATTTCAATCTGGTTTCCGAACTTCTCACAGTACAGAGACAGCCCTCGTCAGAGTCACCAATGGCCACCTGATGGCTGCTGACCAGGGCTCTCCATCACTCCTTATCCTCCTGGACCTCACAGCTGCATTTGATATGGTAGATCATGATGTTCTCCTTCATCGTCTTCACTATATAATTGGACTTTCTGGCATTGCTTTGGAGTGGTTCAAGTCCTATCTTACAAATAGGGCTGAGTATGTGGCCCTGGGGGATGCTAAATCTCACACCCACACTGTCACCTCTGGTGTCCCACAAGCATCTGTCCTTGGGCAGACTCTTTCTAACATCTATATGCTACCCCTGGGTCACATCATCTGCAAGCAAGGAGTTTCATTCCATTGCTATGCCGATGATATGCAGCTCTATGTGAGACTGGATTTGACTTCTTTTACACTTTCATCAACCCTTTCCTCCTGCTTGGATGAGATTGAGGCCTGGATGTCCAAGAACTTCCTTAAACTGAACAGCACCAAAACTGAAACTCTTTAAATTGGTACTCACCATCAACTTCATTCTTCTGTAAATTGTATTTCCTTTTCTGGTCATACTATTACCCTCTCCCCTTCTGTTACAAATCTGGGTGTCAAGTTAGACTCCCATCTGTCATTTGATACACATGTTCATCACCTCTGTAAAATTACATTCTTTCATCTCCGAAACATTGCCAAATTCCATCCTTGTCTCTCGGGAAGAACATGCAAACGACATATTTTGGAAGAATGTGTGAAAGGTGAAGCCTGATTTCCTTTTTGCGAGACAGCAGCATCACCACTATGCCACAAAGCCAAATGCTGACAAACCTATGAAAATGTGACTGCTGATTCAAAGAATCTATATATACATATACGTATGACCACGCGATATGGAAATTACGTATGAAACAGAAATTACGTATGACCACGCGATATGGAAATTACGTATCACCACAGAACATATTATAATACAGGAACTAATCACTTCGTTTGTGGACACCATTTTTATATCATCTTTACGAATTGTTATTATTTGTGTAAGAGTTATTTTACTGATATTAAAAAGAAGTAAACACAAACACGCCAATCTATCCCATAGAAGTGCACTCCACGTCACCCTCTCCCAGCCCTCATCTCTGGACACCAGGCACGTTCTGACAGACAAGTTTTATTTATTCGTCCACGTGACTGTCGCAGAAACTGCCACATTGTAACTTTTTTTTAGTTGGCAGTACTTGATAGTAGAAGAGATGAGGAAAACAGCTTTGCGTCTTTCTACTTTTTAACTGCGGTGAGCTGTAAATAATGTGTGTGAGAACAAAGTGGACGCTGGGAGGCGCAGAATGTCGGGCTGCTCCATGGGGTTGAGAGCTTTGCAGTTTCGGGCAGCGTCCTCTCTTCTCCCAGTGTTTGTGACACTTCAAGTGCCCCGTTGGCTCCTGGGAGAGTGGAAATCTTTGCGAATGAGTGTAATCGGCGCCATCGAAGCAGGACTCTGTTTGTCAATTACCCTGCATGACTACTTACTGTCCCTTAAGGTGAGTTTGAGTCACTAAAACACTGCAACATTCAAGATTCCTTTTGTGATGAATTATTTTAAGAAGTAAATCACAGGCGCGTAGTGCAAGGTTGTCAGGCAGAAATTTGGATGATCACATAGAAAATGTAATTTCTATACCATAGCAGTCGTGTAGCGCCTTTCACAAGGGATCTGCTACCGAGAGATAATCCAAATACATTTTAGCTGCTGTTAGTACTACTTACCTGTTGTGTTATAGCACCTTTAAAATGTAGTTTACCCAAAACCACTCCAGTAGTGCTCAATGTATCTTTACTTCTTAAAATGTTAATGTTTTACTGTTTATTAACTTATAGACTACATTTTATTTTTTTCCCTTGCACTCAGTGAGCGAAGCCACTGGGTAATCAGCTAGTCATATATAAAAGTATCATTTTATATATATATTTTTTTTCTTTTTTAAAAACAGCTCTGTCTCCTTAAATAGATCATCCCCTTCAGTTCCTTCTTACAGATTTATTTATTTTTCTAATCGAAGGTTAGATGACAACAAGGACATAGCACCCTTTACCTTGTGCCTTGTCACTGTGATCCACCTTTGGAATTAGCAGGAAATGTAATAAAACTGCAGTGGATTAATAAAGAGTTAAAAAAGAAGCTGCAAAGGAAAAAAAAAGATGAATAAGATGTATAAAACTAATAATTGCAATGTGAATCTTATAGCGTATGAGAACATCAGGGCAACCATTAAGAAGATTATTAGGGACTAAAATACATTTAGAAGGGAAAACAGCAGATAAAGTATAAGACGATCCAAAGAGATTCTTTCAGTATTTTAGTAGTAACAGAACAGACAAGAAGGAGGTGAAGTGCAACAGGAATAGTAAAGGAGAATTAAAAAGTACAGATAGTGAAACAGCAGATTCTCTAAACTCACTTTTGACTGAGGTTTTCACAAGTGAGGAAGTGGATAACCTCCCAGAATTAATAGGACTACTAAGGAGGTACTGAGGGATTCACAAATTGTAAAGGGAGATGTGCAGCTGAGATTAAATAGGCTGAAATCAAACAAATGAAGGTTAGGCCCCATTCCAAGGGGTGGGTTGCCTTTGGGGTTAGGTAGGGCATACCTACGCCACCCCAGGGAAGCAGAGGTGAAAATGGCCCTGAAACATGAAGGGTGTTAGAGTTAAAAGAACCTTGGGAGTCAGGTCCCAATGAGGGGTGGGAATTGCAGGGAGTAGAGCCCAAGTGGGTTGCATCCAGGGGAAGATGCCTTGTTTTTTTACATCCCACTTGCCTCCATTGCACCTTTGCATCTGAGAAGAAAGCCCCTCCAAAAGGTTACAGTGCTGTTGTAGGCACTTAGATATTTCAGCGCTCTGCTCTCTTTATGACCCGTTACTCCTGGGGGGCCTAGAAACTTTTCTAACCTCTTGCCCTATGCCTCCTTGGGGCACTTTTTGAAAAAAAGAAACAACGTTCTGGTGCCTGACAGGGACATGTGTGACATCCCAGTGTTGGACACGCATGCTATAAAAATATGCCATCAAAGAAAGGGCACAAAAATATTTCAACATATTGAAATAAACATAAAGGAAGAAAATCAAAACCTACATATTCCAACACTCAATAGAGGACAGAAGAATGAAAATGACATTCTAAGCACATCATAACACAGAGATGTCCAGCCTTTACTGGGAATCTGAGCTTAGAGAGAAGAACAGTGCAGGAGAGCTATGGCTGTGGATGGAAGGTCTGCAGTTAGTGTAACAAAGCAAAAAGGAATGAAGAAGCAACGACATATTGTGTGCCCACTTGACCTTTAAAAATACCGGCAGGGGTCTCATTCATGGCCGACTGTCAATGTGGCCTTGGAAATGCAAATCTGAAAGTCACCAACATATGGATACCACAGCAGTGCTGCATGATGGGGTTTTAATGTGAACTCTGCCAGCATGGAGGACTCTGAGGTTTGATGCAGTTTCTCTACATAGAGTGACACTATTGTAGACCCCCTTTATGCCTCTTTTTAGTTGGTAAAAAGAACAATGACATTGTTTTTGAAGTTGACATTATTTTATATAGCCATCTTCGAAAAGTGAAGAAAATTGAGTAAGTTTAGCAATATATGAATAAGGCCAACAACTTACATTCACAGCATTACACACACAGCAAATTTAACAAATGTTAGTCGGCAGTGACGTTAACAGACCACGTGCTTCATGGACACATGCAGTTAGCCAGTGCGCTGGGTTTTCAGGTTTAAGATTAAACACTAACCACTTGCAACAAGAATGTTACAAATGAATGTCGTTTCACAGAAGAACATGTTTCAGATATTATTATGTGTCCTATAGTATGACGTATAAATAATCCCATCAAAAATGTCTTTTGGCAACTGAAACACAGGGAGAAACACAGCAGTGTACGACTGCATTCACTTGTTTGAAATCAACATGACGAGGTTTATCTAAATGCACTGATATCAAGCATCAGGTCTCTGTTAGTGATCACTTAAAAAGACACTTGCGTTCACATTCTCACTAAAGCATTCATTGCAAAGAAATAAAATATCAAAACACACGAAAGAGCACACACCTCTGTATTTTGTCGTTATATTTTTAAATGTCTTACCAAGATAAATAAACACTTTCTGTGTATAAAGTAGAAGGAGCCACCACAACCCTGCAGCCATTTGACAAATGAAAAAGAAAGAGAGCCTAAACAATTAGTGATGCAACCATCTTCTTGTTCATTTTCTACTTCTTTCTGCTGCTCCTGTTAGGGGATGCCAAAGCGTATCATCTTTTTCCATTCTGTCTTGTTCCTACTGACCTTCATTACTCTCCTCTCATATCTCCACCTCTCGAGGGTCTCCTCAACCTGCTCCTACTATCGCTACAGATCACAATGTCATCAGCAAAGGAGTCCACGGGGACTCCTGTCTAATCTCATCTGTCAAACTTTACATCACCATTGCAAATAAGAAAGAGCTCAGAGTTGATCCTTGATGTAATCCAACCTCCAACTTGAATGCATCCATCACTCCTACTGCAGACCTCACCACAGTCACACTTCCCTCATACATATCATGTACAACTCTTACGTACTTCTCTGCCACTCCCGATTTCCTCATACAATACCACTGCTCCTCTCGAGGCACCCTGTCATATGTTTTCTCCAGGTCCACAAAGACGCAATTCAGCTCCTTCTGGCCTTCTCTAAACTTGTTCATCAACATCCTCAGAGCAAACATTGCATCTGTGGTGCTCTTTCCTGGCATGAAACCATCCTGCTGCTCACTAATCATCACCTCACTTCTTAACCTAGCTTCCACTACTCTTTCCCATAACTTCATGCTGTGCCTCATCAATTTTATCCCCCTGTAGTTACTACAGTCCTGCACATCCCCCTTATTCTTAAATAATAGCATCAGTACACTTCTTCTCCACTCCTCAGGCATCCTCTCATTTTCCAAGATTCCATTAAACAATCTGGTTAAAAACTCCACTGCCATCTCTCCTAAATACCTCCATGCTTCCACAGGTATGTCATCTGGACCAACGGCCTTTCCATTTTTCATCCTCTTCATATCTGTCCTTACTTCCTCCTTGCTAATCCGTTGCACTTCTTGATTCACTATCTCCACATCATCCAACCATCTCTCTCTCTCATTCTCTTCATTCATCAGCCTCTCAATGTACTCTTTCCATCTTCTCAACACACTCTCCTCGCTTGTGAGTACGTTTCCATCTTTATCCTTTATCACCCTAACCTGCTGCACATCTTTCCCAGCTCGGTCCCTCTGTCTAGCCAATCAGTACAGGACCTTTTCTCCCTCCTTAGTGTCCAACCTCTCATACAACTCAACATACGTCTTTTCTTTAGCTTTCGCCACCTCTCTCTTCACCTTGTGCCTTATCTCCTTGTACTCTTGTCTACTTTCCGCATCTCTCTAACAATCCCACTTCTTCTTCGCCATCCTCTTCCTCTATATACTCTACTGTACTTCCCCATTCCACCACCAGGTTTCCCTTTCCTCCTTCCTCTGTCCAGATGTCAACCCAAGCACCCTTCTTGTTGTCACCCTTAGTACAATTATTATTATTATTATCTGCTGTAGTTGCCCAACTGTCTGGTAACTCTTCACTGCCCCCCAGTGCCTGTCTCACCTTCTCCCTAAACTCAGCCTTGCAGTCTTGCTTTTTCAACTTCCACCATTTGATCCTTGGCTCTGCCCTCACTCTCTTCCTCTTCTTGATCTCCAACGTCATCCTACAGACCACCATCTTATGCTGCTTACCTACACTTTCCCCTGCCACCACTTTGCAGTCTTCAATCTCCTTCAGATTGACTCTTCTGCATAGGATGTAATCCACCTTTGTGCATCTTCCTCCACTCTTGTACGTAACCCTATGTTCCTCCCTCTTCTTAAAATATGTATTCACCACAGCCATGTCCATACTTTTGGCAAAATCCTCTATCCTCTGACCTTCTTCATTCCTATCCTTGACACCATACCTACCCATCACCTCCTCGTCTCCTCTGCCCCCTTCACCAACACGTCCATTGAAATCCGCTCCAATCACCACTTTCTGTCTCTCACTTCATCCAACTCACTCCAAAAATCTTCTTTCTCATCCATTGTACACCCAACTTGCGGGGCATATGCACTAACAACATTCATCATCACACCTCCAATTTCCAGCTTCATAATTATCACTCTGTGTGACACTCTTTTCACCTCCAGAACACTCTTGACATGCTGTTCCTTCAGAATAACTCCTACCCCATTTCTCCTCCTATCCACACCATGATAGAACAATTTGAACCCACCTCTGATCCACCTGGCCTTACTCCCCTTCCATTTAGTCTCTTGCTCACACAATATATCAACCTTCCTTTTCTCCATCATATTTGCTAACTCTCTCCCCTTACCAGTCCTACTGCCAACAGTTTCACTCTCTTTACCTTCCTCCTCTCCTACTGCCTCTGGACATGTCTCCCCCATCTTCTTCTCCTTCTTCTTCTCCTTCTTCTCCTTCTTCAGCCAACAGTAGCCCAGTTTCTGCCAGAACCCTGTTGGCTAACAGTACTGGTGACGGCTGTTGTTAACTCAAGCCTTAACAATCTGGTATGGAAATCTGTTTTGCTGTCCGCATGTTAATCTGACAAAATTTTACACGTGACGTAACCCGCCCCATTTACCCGGGCTTGGAACTGGCATGAAGAAACACACTGGTTTATGCATCCCCTGTGGCTGGGTTAATTTGTAATGTGTCCATCAAAAAGAATAAATGTGTATTTATGCAGTATTTATCTGAGCATAAATAACAAGAACAAAAGGCTGAGAGAAATGACAGGACTGAAAAATGAAGAAGTTCAGTGACAGAGGAGAAACCTGAGAGGAGAATTTGACTTGAGGAGAAAAGGAAAGAAATGAGTGACTTTAACCTCAAAGTTCCTTCAGTATCATACAAAAGGAAATCATAAGAATAGTCAAATAAAAATATGAAATGATAGTAGCCTTGATTAGAGGTAATATGCAGTATATATAATAATAATAATAATAATAATTTATTACATTTATATATCGCTTTTCTCAGTACTCAAAGCGCTATCCACACAGGGAGGATATGCATACTGTATAAAAAATTACATATTAACATACATCAGAAACCTGAAATAAGACGCACCAAATCACACTTATTAATGTTCAAAATTAGAATGTTCAGTCAAGTATTGCCTGAGATTAATAAAAAACAAATATGAATTAATCTAAAACTTCAGACCCTAACTGAAAAACATTGTTGTGATGATAAATTCTAATATTGGCCTTTCCTATTCAGCCATTTTAGATAACCAGATGCTTCGTCATTTCATTGATTTTTTTTTTTTTTTGCCGTTTTTCTACAATCCGTTTTCAGCTGCATGTTTCAAAGAAATGGTTGTGTCCTGGCAGCACTTGGCACAGAATCAACAACAAAAAAAATTCCACAGATAGTGACTGAAATCAAAAGAACAGAAAAAATATCAAAATATACATAGACTTCTGTTTCTTACATTAATTTATAGCAATATGCATTACTATTAGGAAAGCAGTAATCAATCTTCCTCTTCTTAAATTCCATTTTATTTCCCTCAACAATTCCATGTTTGCCCACAGACATGGTAAGACTGCTGTACCTGACCTCAGGTGTCTGCAGGTGATATATATTTTTTATATATATATAATTTTATTAATTTTATTGTAATCATTCATACAAATCAATCAATTTTTACAAAAAATAGGATTGAAAAACAAGTCGACCCCCACCCCGAGAGAAAGAGCATGGCCAACGGGGTAAAACTTAAGGCTTGTAAACATACCTAAATTGATGCGTTTAATAGGCCAGTAGAGACGAATGGAGAAGAAAAAAGAAAAACCTGCCAGGTTTTTAAAAAATTCTGTACAGGTCCTCTAACTGAATATTTGATTTTTTCCAATTTCAAATAGTATAAAACATCGGTTACCCACTGACTTAAAAGAGGAGAGTTAAGATTCTTCCAGTTTAGCAAAATAAGTCTGTGTGCCAAAAGTGTAGTGAAGGCAATTGCAGTTTGTTTGTCCTTCTCCACTTCAAGCCCGTCTGGAAGAACACCAAACACAGCTGTTAGTGGGTTAGGAGGGATTGTGACACCAAGGCTGGTCCAAAATGATGTTAATTTGGTGCAGGCCCAAAACATGTGACCCAGTGAGTGTAGGACTTGATTGCAGCATTCGCAGGTTGGATCTTGGCCTGGAAACATTTTGGACAGTTTTAGGCGAGACAGATGTGCTCGATATATAATTTTGACTTGAATAATTGTATGCTTTGCGCATATGGAGCTCGAGTGAATTCTCTGCATTGCTACTTTCCACTCCCTTTCTGAATTATTGATCAAGAGATCTTTTTCCCATTGTCCTCTTGGACCTTTGAAAGGGAGGGACTGTAAAATAATTTTATATATTGCAGAGTTGGTGTCTAAGTCCTTGAAATTGAGCAATAGTTTTTCCAGCATGGACGAGGGTGCAAGATGAGGAAAATCAGGCAGGTTCTGTTTAACAAAGTTTCTAATTTGAAGATAGTGAAAGAAATGTGTACCTGGAAAGTTAAATTTGGAATGTAATTGTTCATAGGATGCAAAGATATTGTCTATATAAAGATCTCTGAGCATTTTAATCCCAAATGTTTTCCAGATATTAAAAACTGGATATGTTTGTAGGGGTTGAAAGAGGTGGTTCTCTTGCAGAGGTGCCAAAGACAAAAGCTTCTCTCCCTTAAATGCTTTCTACATTGGTTCCATGTTCTGAGTGAGTGAAGCACAATTGGGTTATTAGTATATTGCCGATGCCTTGCATTTATTGGGGCACAAAGCAGGGAATATAAAGAAATACTGCAGGATTTTACTTCTATTGCGGACCAAGCCTGTGAATGTTCATCTATTTGTGTCCAGGTTTTTATAGCTTGTATGTTTGCTGCCCAGTATTAAAACTGAAAGTTAGGTAGAGCCATGCCACCTTCTGCCTTAGGGCCACTCTTTGGATACGTGGATGTTTTGAGTTCCAAATGAATGAGGTTATTGTTGAATCTAATTGCTTAAAAAATTATTTATTTATGTATATTAGAATGTTTTGAAATAAAAAAAGTAGCTTAGGAAGAATATTCATCTTAACAACGTTAATTCTTCCAGCTAGAGTGAGATGAAGGGTTGACCATCTATGCAAGTCTTGCTTAATTTTTTCCATACAGATGGCTAAATTTTGTTGATAAAGAGCTTTGTGGTTACTTGTGATGTTTACCCCTAGGTATTTAAACTGATATGCAATGATAAAGGGGAAGGTGTCCAAGCTAATATTATATGCTTGAGAATTCATTGGAAAGATTACACTTTTATTTAGATTAATTCTGAGACCAGAGATCTTTTGAAATTCTGTGCTGTTAAGACTGCAGGCACCGTATTTTGTGGGTCTGACATATACAGTACCATATCATCTACATATAGAGAAATTTTCTGTTCCAGTCCTTCTCTGATAATCCCATTTATCTGATCAGCATTTTGACAGTGAACTGCCAGTGGTTCAATGTGTAACGGCCGACCCCTTTTACCCAGCCGGCAGCTACACCTCCAAGACCAGTGGCCTGGATAATTTACTGAGAAATGATCTAACTATCAAGCCGTACTTCTTACCAATTAAACTTTTCCCCCCCACAATCGACTGTGAAAAATATGAGCACACAAAAACAGGATGTAAAATTAAACAGATTATATGTATTAAGTGCAATGAAATAGAAACATATAAATATAAATATCCCTCCACCCCAGCAATAACAAGACACCACCAAATATATATATATATATACAACAAAAACCCTCCCTTGTCCCTGTAACAAATAAACACACAACACGAAAAACAACAATGAATGATAAACTGAAAATGAATGAGAACGTGAGTCCGGTAATAAAGAAACTGTCCTGAAAGCGGATGACTGAATGAGTGAAATTGCGATGTTTGATTCTCCCCGGAAAAAATGGAACAGCCTCACCGTGTATCCTCGTGTGTGTGGTGGATGATTAAGTCCTACCCCGGGGTCTCTCGTGGTGAGGTCCTTGAAATAAATCCGGCTGATGGAAAAACAAACTGGATGGATATGCGCGATGTGGACAATGACTGGAACAGTTGGCTCGTGGTTGTGATGGTGAAACAAAATCTCCTTCTCTCCTCTCCTCTCCTTCTCCTCCTGATGGCTTAAATAATCCTGTGACGGCTGTGATTGATTGATTGTAAACAGGTGTTTTCCAGGTTTGCGGCTGTGGTCTCCTTCCATCATCCGTCCCCCTTTTTCGGGGACGGCATTAACTGATGCACATAAACAGTAAACGGGACAATAAAACGAGACGCACTCAGTACTGACATTTAAACACTATGTGGCCCCGCTACAAATGGCGATTGCAAATAGCAGTGGTGACAAGGGGCATCCTTGTCTGGTACCACGTTCTAGTTTAAAGTAATCTGAACAAAGGTTGTTAATACAAACTGAGGCTTCTGGATTGTTATACAGTAGTTTGTTCCATGCACAAATGTTCAGGCCAAACCCAAATTTCTCTAATGTAGTGAAAAGGTATTTCCATTCAATCATGTCAAATGCTTTTTCTGCATCCAATGATAATAATATTTCTGGGGTGTTTGACTTTGTTGGTGAGTATATTACATTAAACAGGTGGTGAAGATTGGAAGATAAGTGTCGACCCTTGATAAATTCAGTTTGATCTTGTGATATTACCGAAGGCAACACTTTCTCCATCCTTCTAGCAATGATTTTTGAGAGTATCTTAACATCATTATTCAGAAGTGAAATTGGTCTGTATGATGCTCATTGTAATAAGTCCTTATTTTGTTTAGGAAAGACGGTGATTAATGCTTGTCGAAAAGTTTGAGGTAGAATTTGATTGTCTCTAGCTTCTGTGAATGTTGCTTATAGGAGGGGAGCTAGCTGAGTGGAGAATTTCTTATAAAATTCTGCAGGGTAGCCATCAGGGCCTGCTGCTTTCCCGCCTTGAAGTGACTTTATAGCATCTAGTAATTCTGATAGCGCCAGAGGTTTATTCAGTTCCTCCGCACTATAAGTATCTGTTTGTGATAACTGTAATGTATCTAGAAATGCATTGGATTGTGTGTTGTCTTCTTTAAACTCTGTAGAATATAAGGATTTATAGTAGTCTCTAAATGTCCATCCATCCATTTTCCAACCCGCTGAATCCGAACACAGGGTCACGGGGGTCTGCTGGAGCCAATCCCAGCCAACACAGGGCACAAGGCAGGAAACAATCCTGGGCAGGGCGCCAACCCACCACAGAGTCTCTAAATGTGTGCATTATATTTTTATGGTCAATGATTTTGTCTCTGTTCGTGTTGGTGATTACTGGGATTGCATTGCGAACTTCTTGCTTGTGGATTTGTTGAGCTAAAAGCTTATTAGCTGGTGATATTTATACAGTCTCTAGAGGGATTACAGCAGCTTCTCTGTCATCTCATTATCACCAGACATCCTTTTTCAGTCATAATGAACTGCCTAGGGACTCATTAATCATCATTGTGTGTTTTTAAACAGGTAACACCGACAAACACAGACAGTCTGCAGTGCGGCCCAGGCTGCTGTTATTTGTGATCTTCAGCACTGCTGTTAGTTTTTATAGACTGACCTGTAATGTCCAGTGAAATGCCTGCTGTGTTTTCTGTATTCATTATATATATTTGGTATATATTGGCATCAGCATGTTGCATCAGCTTTACTGAGTTCTTCTGTACAGCCAACAGCTCATGTTTAAAGTGGAGGGGACATAGCAGGTGTGAGGATAGGCTTACATTGTGTGTCTGTGAACTAACATCGTTTTACTGTCTGTGCCCAGCCTGACTCAAACATGGGGTAGCATTTCAAGGCCAATTCTCTGCCAGCCCTAAGTTTATCTTAGAGAAAGTCAAAGATGAGGGAGGACGAAGCTTATATCAATTTCTCATGGGGCTTAGAGATTGAACAAAACTTCTGAACATGTCTCATTGTTAACTGAGAGCAGCCACTGACCCTTTGCAACCCCACAACTTCAGATTTTGAGGCTCATTGGTTCTTCATCCCAGAGCTGTAAAGCAGTGGTGACCTCAAGAGGTGGTCAAATAAAATGCTGAAGAAGTGAAACACGACTGTTGTGACATGTAGGTGCCATTTATGTGTCCTCTTGGATCAGTTGCTCCTCTTGTAAAGTTGCCCCCAGTCATAGGGTGATGTTACTGAAAAGTCACTCAGGTAGAATTCATCAGTCCACATCTCAAGAGTCTCAGGCTGTGCATTGCTATAAGCAGGGCTCGACCTTAATGGTTACCAGGTCGCCATTACCCATCATTTTCAGGACCCTGATGTCAAGAATGCCAGCAATTTAACCATGCCCTGGTTTATCGCCATTGAAATGAAATTGGACAGTTACATATTTTTAAATTAATAGCTGTAATACAAATTGAACGTTACCATAATTCTTTTGCAGTTGTGTAATTTTGATAAGCCATAGCTAATCGTGCTGTTGCATGTGTTGTGAAATAGGATTAGCCTCACTTTAGTGTCGTGGCTGCAGATCCCTTTCATTTTAATTCTATAAATAAAATACTTTGTTTTCACAATGTTATACATAACCATATCTGCTCTGCTATAAGATGACAGCTTCAGAAGTGGCAGAGGAATTGTCTCTTGCACAGGGTGCAGCATCTTTAGAAAACACACTGAAAGCTATGGCTGCTGTTTGTCACTAAACACACAATTCATCAGCAACCCAAAAGAGCAAACCAGTTCAAGAAATAGAAACCCATCCAACAACGCAGCTGAAATGGCAGAGCACAAGTGAATTTGTGTTTCTGCTTTAGTTTCATTTCAGGATGGCATGAGAATATTATACAATTGAGAAGACAAATTACTTTTTTTTTCTTAGTTTACTACTTTATGTGTGACTCACACAGAAACGCATAAGATAACAAAGCAGGTGCACGTCAAATAATAAAGATCGATATCTATGAGTAAAGTGGATACCCGCTGTGACTGTCCACACGCTGACCCCAAAGACTCTTCATCTATTTAAAGATTTGCCTCCCTTTTCATTTTCCTTTTGAAATGATATTGGCAGTCATCTTTGTTCCACATACTAACTGTCCATTTTTGCTAATAATTACGTGAAGCTGCTAACTAGAAGCCCCTTCCTTTAATTCAGAATGACTTTGTGTTTGACTTGCACACCCATTGCAGTGGAAATCACATTGAGGTTTGTTTGTCTCATAAAGAATAGAATAAATAAATGAACTGGGTGAGAAATGAAAATTCACTGATTAAAATACACCCAATGGGAAAATCGAATTACTGTGGGGCAAAAAGAGTTTCTACATGTGTTGGTGTTACAAGTCAAATGAGGCCACACATTGTGTGATCTTTTAAAAATGGACTCAGCCTGGTCCGCCTACTGTTGCTTATCCTGCAGTTTGGGCTACAGGAAGCATTTGGGCCAGACACTTTAGCATCCTAATTCAGAGGTGCTTGGTCCATTCCTGCAAGGATTCGATTCCAGTCTCCTGAAGCTGTAAGATGGCAGCGCAAAGTTGTGTGTCACTGCAAAATCTCTCCTCTTTCTCTTTCTATATCGTGTCACACATGTGCACTTAAGGGACAGTCAAAAGGTTCGATCGCATGTGAAAGATCGAAAGACAGGGGGAATAAGACGAGGTACTAATGCTTTTCTTTCCTTAACTCCACAGAAAGACAACAGAATAAAATGGCCATACCGGTCATCACGTCCCGTTTCGATAAAAAACTCCTTGGCTGGCTCAGTGGGGTCACCATGTTTCCGGATGGCCCCGAATACTACAGCCCATCAACCTCACTTCTGATGTCAGCTTCAGCCTCCCCTGCACCTCTTCCCCATTAATTGCACTTCCTTTGTTTTTGGTATAAAAGAAAGAGAGAGAGACCTTTATTTTGTGAAATGTTTTGCTTTGAACTTGACCCTTATTTTGTACTGGACGCTACACCCAGTATACCGGGAGGATGCCCAACTCTTAACTTCTTAACTCTTAAGTTTCTGTGTGTTTATTCCTTCACTCTATCTATCCATCTATATATATATATATATATATATATATATATATATATATATATATACAGTAATCCCTCGCTGTATCGCGCTTCGCCTTTCGCGGCTTCACTCTATCGCGGATTTTATATGTAAGCATATTTAAATATATATCGCGGATTTTTTGCTGGTTCGCGGATTTCTGCAGACAATAGGTCTTTTAATTTCTTGTACATGCTTCCTCAGTTGGTTTGCCCAGATGATTTCATACAAGGGACGCTATTGGCAGATGGCTGAAAAGCTACCCGGCTTACTTTTCTGTCTCTCTTGCGCTGACTATCTGTGATCCTGACGTAGGGGGTTTGAGCAGGGGGGCTGTTCGCACACCTAGACAATACGGACGCTCGTCTAAAAATGCTGAAAGATTATCTTCACGTTGCTATCTTCTGTGCAGCTGCTTCGTGAAGCGACATGCTGCACGATGCTTCGCATACTTAAAACCACGAAGGGCATGTATAGATTTTCGATTATTTGTTTTTCTCAGTCTCTCTATCTCTCTCTCTCTCTCTCTCTCTCTTTCTCTGCTCCTGACAGAGCGGGTGTGAGCTGCCGCCTTCAACAGCTTTGTGCCGCGGTGCTTCGCATACTTAAAAGCCAAACAGTCCTATTGATTTGTTTGCTTTTCTCTATTTCTCTGACATTATCTGCTCCTGACTTGCACTCCTTTGAAGAGGAAGATATGTTTGCATTCTTTTAATTGTGAGACTGAACTGTCATCTCTGTCTTGTCATGGAGCACAGTTTAAACTTTTTAAAAAAAGAGACAAATGTTTGTTTGCAGTGTTCCTGTCTCTCTACAACCTCCTGTGTTTCTGCACAAATCTGTGACCCAAGCATGACAATATAAAAATAACCATATAAACATATGGTTTCTACTTCGCGGATTTTCTTATTTCGCGGGTGGCTCTGGAACGCAACCCCCGCGATGGAGGAGGGATTACTGTATATATATATATATATATATATATATAGGGCGGCATGGTGGCCTGGGTTCGCTTCCTGGGTCCTCCCTGCGTGGAGTTTGCATGTTCTCCCTGTGTCTGCGTGGGTTTCCTCCCACAGTCCAAAGACATGCAGGTTAGGTGCATTGGCGATTCTAAATTGTCCCTTGTGTGTGCTTGATGTGTGGGTGTGTGTGTATGCGTGTGTGTATATGTGCATGCCCTGTGGTGGGCTGGCACCCTGCCCGGGGTTTGTTTCCTGCCTTGTGCCCTGTATTGGCTGGGCTTGGCTCCAGCAGACCCCCGTGACCCTGTAGTTAGGATATAGCGGGTTGGATGATGGATGGATATATATATATAGTATATATATATATATATATACTGTATATACAGTATATTCATGTTATTCATAGTCTGAATCACAATCTGATTGTATGGGTGGTTACCTACCAGGTAACACTTGTAGTTGGTCAGCAAGTCAGCTAACATCCGCCACGGTGCTCTCTTTCAGTTTCGAGAAGCAGATCATAAAATGGTTGAAATAGTTTTACTGTCAAATATGCGACAATTGTTTTGCCCTAATTCTGGGCTCATCAGGTGTACACACTCACTGCACATACCCCCCCCCTTCTCAGGGAACCGAACCTCGGATAACCACCCATACAATCAGATTGTGATTCAGACTACGAATGCCATGAACGTAGTTACCCCGATCTACATGCTGTCAAATGAACGAACCACACACCAGGGGGCACCCCAATGCCTTTGGAGCCCTGGACCTCAGCACTTCCGCTACACCTGGAAGTGCTGGGGGAAAGAGGATCGAGTACGCAGCCGGCACTTCCGCCACACTGGGGAGTGCTGGTGGAAGATTGCCGGGAAGCACCTGGAGCACATCTGGGTGATTATAAAAGGGGCCATCTCCCTTCATTCAAGGCTGGAGTCGGGTGAGGAGAAGGACAGAGCTTGGTGGAGAGGAGTGGAGGTGGCCTGACGAGAGTGATGCAGAGTGAGAGAGGCCTGGACTTTTGGGAAGTCTGTGGGTTGTGTGGCACTTTATTGTAAATAGAACTTGTAAAATAAACGTGTGGTGGTGTTTAAAAATATGTCTACCTGTCTGGGCTCGTTCCACTATATATATATATATATATATATATATATATATATATCAGTGGTGGGCCGTCAGGGCCTGCAAGGCCTTCTCTGCTGGCCTAAAAAAATATCTGAATCACAAACTGATGTTAATTATGTTTTGTCCATGAATATTTATTAAATAATTCCAAATAGTCTGTCTGCTTCCTTTCATAGCTTTTCCAATGGTTGTGCTGCTTCCAGACATGTATTTTCATATTAAAGCATTTTACCAATCACATTTCAGCCATCATTTGTTGCCAGGCAGGGTCAAAGTCAAAGAAGTCTGCCCGGAGGCCTTCACAATCCGTTCTGCAGGCTCTCTAACACAAAATAAATGTCGATTAAACTGTTGCTTCAACCAATCAGATTTTGAGTTGGTTTCACTGGGGCCCTCTAGCAGGCGTATGGCAACGTCACCGTATTCAGACCCGTTGATTGGATAGGCCCCTCCTTTAACCGCCACCTTATCGTGGTGGAGGGGTTTGCGTGTCCCAATGATCCTAGGAGCTCTGTTGTCCGGGGCTTTATGCCCCTGGTAGGGCCACCCAAGGCAAACTGGTCCTAGGTGAGGGATGAGACAAAGAGCGGTTCAAACCTTCTATGATGAATGAAAACTTTGGACGCCGTTTTCCCTTGCCCGGACGCGGGTCACCGGGGCCCCACTCTGGAGCCAGGCCTGGAGGTGGGGCTCGATGGCGAGCGCCTGGTGGCCGGGCCTGCACCCATGGGGCTCGGCCGGGCACAGCCCGAAGAGGCAACGTGGGTCCCCCTTCCCATGGGCTCACCACCTATGGGAGGGGCCAAGGAGGTCGGGTGCAGTGTGAGTTGGGTGGTGGCCGAAGGCGGGGACCTTGGCGGTCCGATCCTCGGCTACAGAAGCTGGTTCTTGGGACGTGGAATGTCACCTCTCTGAAGGGGAAGGAGCCTGAGCTAGTGCGCGAAGTTGAGAGGTTCCGGCTAGATATAGTCGGACTCACCTCGACGCACAGCTTGGACTCTGGAACCAATCTCCTTGAGAGGGGCTGGACTCTGTGCCACTCTGGAGTTGCCCCCGGTGAGAGGCGCCGAGCGGGTGTGGGTATACTTATTGCCCCCCGACTTGGAGCCTGTAGATTGGGGTTTACCCCGGTGGACGAGAGGGTAGCCTCCCTTCGCCTTCGGGTGGGGGGACGGGTCCTAACTGTTGTTTGTGCGTATGCACCGAACAGCAGTTCGGAGTACCCACCCTTTTTGGAGTCCCTGGAGGGGGTGCTAGAGGGCATACCTCCTGGGGACTCCCTCGTTCTGCTGGGAGACTTCAATGCTCACGTGGGCAATGACAGTGAGACCTGGAAGGGCGTGATTGGGAGGAATGGCCCCCCCGATCTGAACCCGAGCGGTGTTTTGTTATTGGACTTCTGTGCTCGTCACGGATTGTCCATAACGAACACCATGTTCAAGCATAGGGGTGTTCATATGTGCACTTGGCACCAGGACACCCTAGGCCTCAGTTCGATGATCGACTTTGTGGTCGTGTCGTCGGACTTGCGGCCACATGTCTTGGACACTCGGGTGAAGAGAGGGGCGGAGCTGTCAACTGATCACCACCTGGTGGTGAGTTGGCTTCGATGGTGGGGGAGGATGCCAGTCAGGCGTGGTAGGCCCAAACGTGTTGTGAGGGTCTGCTGGGAACGTCTGGCAGAGCCCCCTGTCAGAAGTAGTTTCAACTCCCACCTCCGGCAGAACTTCGACCATGTCCCGAGGGAGGTGGGGGACATTGAGTCCGAATGGGCCATGTTCCGTGCCTCTATTGTTGAGGCGGCTGACCGGAGCTGTGGCTGTAAGGTGGTTGGTGCCTGTCGTGGCGGCAATCCCCGAACCCGTTGGTGGACACCGGTGGTGAAGGATGCCGTCAAGCTGAAGAAGGAGTCCTACAGGACCCTTTTGTCCTGTGGGACCCTGGAGGCAGCTGATAGGTACCGGCAGGCCAAGCGGAATGCGGCTTTGGTGGTTGCTGAGGCAAAAACTCGGGCGTGGGAGGAGTTTGGGGAGGCCATGGAGAACGACTTTCAGACGGCTTCGAGGAGATTCTGGTCCACCATCCGGCGTCTCAGGAAGGGGAAGCAGTGCAGTGTCAACACTGTATATGGTGGGGATGGTGCGCTGCTGACCTCGACTCGGGACGTTGTGGGTCGGTGGGGGGAGTACTTCGAAGACCTCCTCAATCCCATTAACATGCCTTCCAATGAGGAAGCAGAGCCTGGGGACTCAGAGGTGGGCTCCCCCATCTCTGGGACTGAGGTCACCGAGGTGGTCAAAAAACTCCTTGGTGGCAGGGCCCCGGGGGTGGATGAGATACGCCCGGAGTTCCTCAAGGCTCTGGATGTTGTAGGACTGTCTTGGTTGACACGCCTCTGCAACATCGCATGGACATCAGGGACAGTGCCTCTGGATTGGCAGACCGGGGTGGTGATCCCCCTCTTTAAGAAGGGGGATCGGAGGGTGTGTTCCAACTACAGAGGGATCACACTCCTCAGCCTCCCTGGAAAAGTCTATTCAGGGGTCCTGGAGAGGAGGGTCCGTCGGATAGTCGAGCCTCGGATTCAGGAGGAACAGTGTGGTTTTCGTCCTGGTCGCGGAACAGTGGACCAGCTCTATACCCTTAGCAGGGTCCTGGAGGGTGCATGGGAGTTTGCCCAACCAGTCTACATGTGTTTTGTGGACTTGGAAAAAGCATTCGACCGTGTCCCTCGGGGAATCCTGTGGGGGGTACTCCGAGAGTATGGGGTACCGGCCCCCCTGATAAGGGCTGTTTGGTCCCTGTACGATCGGTGCCAGAGCTTGGTCCGCATTGCCGGCAATAAGTCGAACCCGTTTCCAGTGAGAGTTGGACTCCGCCAGGGCTGCCCTTTGTCACCGATTCTGTTCATAACTTTTATGGACAGAATTTCTAGGCGCAGCCAGGGCGTTGAGGGGGTCCGGTTTGGTGGGCTCAGGATTGGGTCACTGCTTTTTGCAGATGATGTTGTCCTGTTTGCTTCATCAGGCCGTGATCTTCAGCTCTCTCTGGATCGGTTCGCAGCCGAGTGTGAAGCGGCTGGGATGAGAATCAGCACCTCCAAATCCGAGACCATGGTCCTCAGCCGGAAAAGGGTGGAGTGCCCTCTCAGGGTTGGTAGCGAGATCCTGCCTCAAGTGGAGGAGTTCAAGTATCTCGGGATCTTGTTCACGAGTGAGGGAAGAATGGAGCGTGAGATCGACAGGCGGATCGGTGCGGCATCCGCAGTAATGCAGGCGCTGCATCGGTCTGTCGTGGTGAAAAAGGAGCTGAGCCACAAGGCGAAGCTCTCAATTTACCAGTCGATCTAGGGTGTCTGGGCTTTCCCTTAAAGATAGGGTGAGAAGCTCAGTCATCCGGGAGGGGCTCAGAGTAGAGCCGCTGCTCCTCCGCATCGAGAGGAGTCAGATGAGGTGGCTCGGGCATCTGATCAGGATGCCTCCTGGACGCCTCCCTGGTGAGGTGTTCCGGGCACGTCCAACTGGGAGGAGGCCCCAGGGAAGACCCAGGACACGTTGGAGGGACTATGTCTCTCGACTGGCCTGGGAACGCCTTGGGATTCTCCCGGAAGAGCTAGAAGAAGTGGCCGGGGAGAGGGAAGTCTGGGCATCTCTGCTCAAGCTGCTGCCCCCGCGACCCGACCTCGGATAAGCGGGAGACAATGGATGGATGGATGGATGATTGGATAGGATGGTGTAATATAAAAATCTGAATGAGAGCATCATGGGGCAGCTAGTACACATTGGTATGTTAGGCGGTGACCATTCCCATGTCCACTGCTTCTGTCGAGCAGACATTTTCAGCCCTAAAGCAAATTAAAACTTATGCAAAAAATATGACAGGGCAGGTTCGACTTTCAGCATTAGCTTCGATGGCAATAGAAGGGGACTTCATGATGGAACTGAAGCGCACGGATAATCTGTATGACAGAGTAATTGAACTGTTTTTGAGGAAAGAGAGGAGGATGGATTTTGTTTACAAATAATCCAAATTTTTGGTGAGTAAAATGTTGCGATTTTCCTAAATAATATTGCAAGTTTATGAGTTATTATTGATGTTTTTTATGTGTGTCGCGGGCTGTAGCTGCAGTAGAAAGGAACTTGTTCACCCCTGGTTTGTCTATTCAATAAAGGCATTTATTGTGGCTACAGGAGTTATCTATCTGTGATGCAATGGCTCTTTATACTGTATTTCTGCATACTAAGATGGTTTTTATAACCATAAATTAGTTTTTGAGGGGCGGGTTGATTCAGATGGAGCACTACTGAAGGCCTAGGTTTGAAATGCACAGTCCGCCACTGATATATATATATATATATATATATATATATATATATATATATATACAGTACTGCGCAAAAGTTTTAGGCAGGTGTGAAAAAATGCTGTAAACAAAGAATGCTTTCAGTAATATAAATAATGATTGTTATCAATTTACAAAATGCAAAGTGAGCGAACAAAAGAAAAATCTAAATCAAATCAATATTTGGTGTTGCTACCTTTTGCCTTCAAACCAGCATCAATTCTTATAGGTCCACTTGCACAAAGTCAGGGATTTTGTAGGATTCTAGTCAGGTGTCTGATCAACCAATTCTACCAAACAGGTGCTAATGATCATCAATGTCACACGTAGGTTGAAACACAGTCATTAACTGAAACAGAAACAGCTGTGTAGGAGACTTAAAACTGGCCAAACTCTTAAAACAGCCAAACTCTGCTACCAAGGTGAGGTTGTGGAAGACAGTTTCATGTCATGGCAAGATTGAGCACAGCTACAAGACACAAGGTAGTTACTGTATACTACATCAGCAAGGTCTCTCTCAGACAAAGATCTCAAAGCAGATTGAGGTTTCAAGATGTGCTGTTCAAGCTCTTTTGAAGAAGCACAAAGAAACGGGCAACGTTGAGGATCGTAGATGCAGTGGTCGGCCAAGGAAACTTAGTGCAGCAGATGAAGGACACATCAAGCTTATTACCCTTCAAAATCGGAAGATGTCCAGCAGTGCCATCAGCTCAGAACTGGCAGAAACCAGTGGGACCCAGGTACACCCATCTACTGCCTGGAGAAGTCTGGCCAGAAGTAGTGTTCATGGAAGAGTTGCAGCCAAAAAGCCATACCTCCAACGTGGAAACAAGGCCAAGCGACTCAAGTATGCACGAAAACATAGGAACTGGGGTGCAGAAAAATGGCAGCTGGTGATGGTGGAGATTCCTTGAATGTTTGGGGCTCCATTTCTGCAAATGGAGTTGGAGATTTGGTCAAGATTAATGGTGTTCTCAATGCTGAGAAATACAGGCAGATACTTATCCGTCATGCAGTACCATCAGGGAGGTGTATGATTGACCCCAAATTTATTCTGCAGCAAGACAACGACCCCAAACATACAGCCAAAGTCATTAAGAACTATCTTCAGTGTAAAGAAGAACAAGAAGTCCTGGAAGTGATGGTATGGCCCCCACAGAGCCCTGATCTCAACATCATCGAGTGTGTCTGGGATTACATGAAGAGACAGAAGGATGTGAGGAAGCCTACATCCACAGAAGATCTGGGGTTAGTTCTCCAAGATGTTTGGAACAACCTACCAGCCGAGTTCCTTCAAAAACTGTGTGCAAGTGTACCTTGAAGAATTGATGCTGTTTTGAAGGCAAAGGGTGGTCACACCAAATATTAATTTGATTTCGATTTCTCTTTTGTTCATTCACTGCATTTTGTTGATTGATGAAAATAAATGATTAACACTTCCATTTGTGAAATTCTTTGTTTACAGCATTTTTTCACACCTGCCTAAAACTTTTGCACAGTACTGTATATGTATTTATATTTATATAAACAACATCTGTCTGTCTGTCTGTATATATGTATGTCCGTTTTTCACGAGAGAACTACTTAATGGATTTAGATCAAACTTTTTTTCTATAATTTCCTTGAACATTTTGGTTCATTTTGCGACTTCTCTCATCGTGCTTAGTGTCACAGTCCACTTGCAGAAGACATTTATTCACATGAATCCGAGATACACGCAGCAGGCCGAGGGTAGGGGTAAGCAGGCAGGGCCCTCCTCACTCACATGCCAGCCTTCGCTCGAGTCGGTCTAGTGTGACATTGGCTAGAGGGTTTGAATCCCTCCCATTCCTCTAATCGTGATGGACATGCCCTTTGAATTCAATAGATTACAGTTCCCGGTGAAGCTTTGTTTTGTAATGTCAATGAACAAGGCCCAGGGACAGACACTCAGGTTGGTAGGGGTTGATCTTAGCTTCTCACATGCTTAGCTTTATGTCACTTTCTCCTGGGTTAGTTTCCCAAGGAACCTATATGTCCTCGCCCCGATAGCAAAACCAAAAATATTGTATATCAAAAGGTCCTCAGATATGAAAGCTATGAATTTAAATTCTTCTCAAAACAAATTACATTTTTTAAAATTTTTTTATTGATTTTTAAAGTTTGTCCTGTTTCACTACTATGTGGGTGGAGCTGCAGGGGACAGATGATCTGTTTCTGTTTCGTTATTACACAGCCTAAGGTTTGGGGTTTTGAGCCCCGTATACTGCAACAGAAAGGTCCATCTTATTTTCAAACAAAATTTCATTAGACAAAAAAGGAGTGGGAGGACGAACATTTTAAGGAGTCGGACCAGAAATGTAGACACGTGGAATGCTAGGAAGGTGTGGTGGTGGATGGGTAGTGGATGTCATCAATGGGGGACCAGAGGGATGAAAGGAACCCGGAAGTGTTGTTGTTTTGGTTGTCCGGGCAGGATTATGGCGTCTTTTCTATGGGAAGAGAGAGAGAGAGGTTAGTACACCGCCATCGTCCCCTGGCATGACTTGTCGCGACGCACGTCGGGTCTTTAAGCTGCTCCCCATGCGCTCGTGTGTGACAGCTGTTACATACATTGCAAATATTTCTAAAGAAACATTCATAAAATATTGTAATAATGAGTTTAATGTGCTGTGAAATGAGGTATTAGCAGAGCATCTAACTAAAAAAGTCTATGAAACAGTTTATAATATGTCTGTAAGTTCACATGCAGCTTTTCAATATAATGTGTTAGAAATAAATGAGAAATATTCAATAGCTTGATATATAAGATATACTGTTAAGCATTTTATAAAGTGTTTTCAGCATACCATTAAACTAAATAACAATAACGTAATTCAAGTACCTGAATGTTTGTAATAATTGTTCATTCATGTTAACGATGTAATTAACAAAAGGCTTACAGATGGCTGCTTCTAAAGGACCCCCAAACTAAAATGTTTCCGTATCCCCTTCCAGTCTGACTTAAATTCATCTTTAATGCATCAAAATATTTCTCAGATTCTGTCTATCCAGATGTTCTCAAACTGTTAACAAGAATTCAAATTCACAAATGTGAGCAAAGTCTCTAAAAGAATTGAGATGCTATTTGAGGAATACAATCAGAAAAATATACTTGATGGAAAGCCATGGCATCAAAAATCTTCTGACATCTTCATCAGACATTTTTAGTAGAATTCAGTAAGCAGCGTTGGAGAGTCTATGGCCGCCATCAGGGTAGAAGTCTAATGCTGAGAGGGCGGTGGTGGCAGGACACCAGAAAAAGGACAAAGACAAATGCGCACTGCTACTGAGTCCCTCCTGCAACTCCAACAACTGATTCTCAAAAACTTTACTTCTTCTTTTGGCTCCTCCCATTAGGGGTCGGCACAGCAGATCAGTCAGTTATTGTCCAACCCGCTATATCCTAACACAGGGTCGCGAGGTCTGCTGGAGCCAATCCCAGCCAGCATAGGGTGCAAGGCAGGAACAAATCCCAGGCAGGGCGCCAGCCCAACACAGGACACACACACACACACACACACACACACACACACACACACACACACCCCAAGCACACACTAGGGACAATTTAGGATCGCCAATGCACCTAACCTACATGTCTTTAGACTGTGGGAGGAAACCCGAGTACCCAGAGGAAACCCACGCAGACATGGGGAGAACATTCAAACTCCACACAGGGAGGACCCGGGAAGTGACCTTGGGTCTCCTTACTATGAGGCAGCAGCGCTACCACTGCGCCACCGCAGAGCAGATCATCTTTTTCCATATTTTACTGTCCTCGTCATCTTGCTCTGTTACACCCATCGCCTTCATGTCTATTTTCCGATAGGGGGCGATAGCTCCCTGGTTGGAATAAGTTCTTTTAATTTGCAGCGTGTTAAGTAACCAGAAACTATATAGATATAATATTAAAAGGCAATATCCCTTCCATAGTGATATGGCGGTCAGAAATCACATAAGAGAAAATAACTTAGCTTTACACGGCATTACAAATGGAGGAAGCCAAATGACAATACTTTTAGATAGATAGATAGATAGATAGATAGATAGATAGATAGATAGATAGATAGATAGATAGATAGATAGATAGATAGATAGATAGATAGATAGATAGATAGATAGATAGATAGATAGATAGATAGTGTGAAAGGTGCTATATGATAGCTAGATAGATAGATAGATAGATAGATAGATAGATAGATAGATAGATAGATAGATAGATAGATAGATAGATAGATAGATAGATAGATAGATAGATAGATAGATAGTGTGAAAGGTGCTATATGATAGATAGATAGATAGATAGATAGATAGATAGATAGATAGATAGATAGATAGATAGATAGATAGATAGATAGATAGATAGATAGATAGATAGATAGTGTGAAAGGTGCTATATGATAGCTAGATAGATAGATAGATAGATAGATAGATAGATAGATAGATAGATAGATAGATAGATAGATAGATAGATAGATAGATAGATAGATAGATAGATAGATAGATAGTGTGAAAGGTGCTATATGATAGATAGATAGATAGATAGATAGATAGATAGATAGATAGATAGATAGATAGATAGATAGATAGATAGTGTGAAAGGTGCTATATGATAGATAGATAGATAGATAGATAGATAGATAGATAGATAGATAGATAGATAGATAGATAGATAGATAGATAGATAGATAGATAGATAGATAGATAGATAGTGTGAAAGGTGCTATATGATAGATAGATAGATAGATAGATAGATAGATAGATAGATAGATAGATAGATAGATAGATAGATAGATAGATAGATAGATAGATAGATAGATAGATAGATAGTGTGAAAGGTGCTATATGATAGATAGATAGATAGATAGATAGATAGATAGATAGATAGATAGATAGATAGATAGATAGATAGACAGATAGATAGATAGATAGATAGATAGATAGATAGATAGATAGATAGATAGATAGATAGATAGATAGATAGATAGATAGATAGATAGATAGATAGATAGATAGTGTGAAAGGTGCTATATGATAGCTAGATAGATAGATAGATAGATAGATAGATAGATAGATAGATAGATAGATAGATAGATAGATAGATAGATAGATAGATAGATAGATAGATAGATAGATAGATAGTGTGAAAGGTGCTATATGATAGATAGATAGATAGATAGATAGATAGATAGATAGATAGATAGATAGATAGATAGATAGATAGATAGATAGATAGATAGATAGATAGATAGTGTGAAAGGTGCTATATGATAGATAGATAGATAGATAGATAGATAGATAGATAGATAGATAGATAGATAGATAGATAGATAGATAGATAGATAGATAGATAGATAGATAGATAGATAGATAGATAGATAGATAGATAGATACTTTATTAATCCCAAGGGGAAATTCACATACTCCAGCAGCAGCATACTGATACAAAAAAACAATATTAAATTAAAGAGCAATAAAAATGCAGGTAAAAACAGACAATTCCTGACAATAGCTTTGAATAATGTTAACCTTTACCCCCCCGGGTGGAATAGAAGAGTCGCATAGTGTGGAGGAGGAATGATCTCCTCAGTCTGTCAGTGGAGCAGGACGGTGACAGCAGTCTGTCGCTGAAGCTGCTTTTCATCCTCTACAGTAGAGAATGAGATTTTGACACTACAGGATGACATTCAGCTGAAGTCTGGGGCTCTTGGACAGTTTTGGAACTTACTCACAGAGGAAAAGTACCCAAACATGAGGAAATGTGCTGCCTCCTTGACTGCATTATTCGGCTCTACTTATTTATGTGAGTCAGCCTTTTCCCACATGAAGATTATTAAATCCAAACACTGTAGTGACCATAAATGTATTGAATTGTTATTGTACCATAAAAGTTATTCAGTTATGCAAGGTCCTGTTCAGTGGATGCAGTGGATTCTCCATGATTGACAGTCAACTCAGTGTGAACTGACCCACTCATTATTTTTAATATTCTTTATTTGGAGACTTTTGCCTGCAATTCTGCCACAGAGAAACAGAGGCCATCTGAAGCAGATCACAGAAAACACTCAAACACTCTTATTTGGACAAAATAATAATAAGAACAAGAAGAAAAATAACAATAATGATGTTGCAATCCAAATATACAATTATGATGTAAGTCAGGGGTTCTCAGTCCATGGGGGCCCACTGTGGCTCCAGGTTTTTGATAACGCTGATCTCATTTAATTAGCTTTTTTAAAATTTTCCTCACTTCTCTTATTCTACATTCAGAAAAGCACAGCAGCATGATTTTTACATTTATAAGACTTTTATTTTTAATATGAATTTAAAAGCTTAACCCTATTTGGTTGATTTCATTCTATTTTGCCCGTTCTCTGCGCTGTTTGCTCCCTTCATTGCATCTTAATAATGACAATTAAAAATGACACCCAGGTAAACAACACTGAATCGTGAAAGGCTGTAACTACTTTAGCGTCAGACCCACTAATTAGTAAATAATTGATTAATTAAACAATTAGAATACCTGGAAAAGTAGAATGAAAATAAAGATGAAAAAACATTACTCCCATATAACTGCTGTGATGGACGACCGGCTATGGACTCCGGTCGCCACCCCCAGGCCGCTAGGAGGAGCCCTCCGGACAGCATGATGGTGCCCCGAATGCCAGCAGGGCCTCATGGACTTTGTAGTTTTTATACGCAGCCCTGCTGGATACCTTGGGGGCCACCGGGAGTCGCTGTAGGGGGGCTAGTGGGCTCTTACGTGCCCTATAACCCGGGAGTGCGTCATCACCATGTGACAGGAAGAAACGACGTGCTCCCGGGCTGAAGAAAGACTGTTTGCCCTGACATTGAAGGAAAACAGACTTGTGGGTTTGGCCAGGAACCATTTCCGGGTCAGGGGCTATAAAAGGACTGTGGGAAGCCCAGTACACTGAGCTGAGCTGGGAGGTAGGGTGGCGAAGTGTCTGGGCGAGGAGGATTGGTTTATTATTGTATAGAGAATTGTAGTGTTTATGAGTGGGGTGTGGAGAGTGCTTTGTGCACGGTATTCTTATAAAATAAAGAATATTTATATTTTCACCTGGTCATCAGAGTGGTACCTGAGGGTTCAAGAGGTGGACAAAGCCTCTATCTATCACACTGCTTAGTACATTTTAATAAAAGATTTTTTACCAAGCTTAGTTTTCTAATTTCTGTTGTTGTTTCCAAAACTCAGAATCTGGGAAAAAACAGTTCACTGAATTAGCACAGGAGTCCAATTTAAAACAGAAGCTGCTCGTAACAAAAACCTGTAGCCACAGGGGGGTCACAGGACCGAGTTTGAGGACCCCTGGTTATATGTTAGTGTGACAGTGGCTCTTTGTAGCTTTGATGACTTAACTCAGGGGTGCCCAATACGTCGATCGCGATCGACCGGTAGATCGGAAAGGTAGTGCAGGTAGATCTTTTTAGATTTTTTTAAACGTTAGTCTATATATCCTCCTTATGGCAATTGCCACTTGATTGACATACAGGGAGGCCAGTCTGAGATCTCTTTTCTTCTAACACATTGGTCATCCTACACGCACGATCAAACGCTCGAGCTACTGTAAAACTCCGGCTATCTAAGTGATCTAGTTAGCCTACCAATTTATATCAACTAAAGAAACGATTTTAAAAAAAATTGTTTGGTCGGTATTATGGGCTGGATGTGGAATTGGAAGAGGATTTTTTTTCTCACAATGTCACAATCGAAGTGCGTTTGTCTGATTTGTCAATCTATCATTGCTATTCCAAAGAAGTAAAATGTGGAAAGGCACTTTCAAACTGTTCATAAAAACTATAAAACTGACTTCCTTCTGAAAAGCGATCTGAGAAAGAGAAAGGAGAGGGAGAACTAAAATCGCAGTTAATTGGACAGCCGTCATTTTTCACTCGGCTGAATTCAAAAGCAAAGGCAGAAACACCGAAGCATCGTTCCGGGTGAGTCACTCGATCATTAAGTATAAGAAGTCCTTCCAAGATGGAGAGACGATAAAAGAGGCCTTTGTTGAGACAGATGGCGAGGGAGAAATTCCTGCTGAGATTTCAAGTCCCCTGGCCGGAGAAAAAGGAGTTTCTCCTTGTCATTAAACATGCAGAATACAAGCAACTTAATAACGATCAATGGCCTCTAAACTTGGCATTTTTTTTCCGATCTGACCAACATGTTGAATGAGCTTTATTTACAGCTACAAGGAAAAGAGAAAACCATGGTCAATATGATTAGCTCAGTTAATGCTTTAAACGAAAAATGCAACATCTGTCCTCAAAGCTGCAGCGCCTTGATTTGGGGAACATCCAAAACCTCGCATCAGAGCTGGAGACGCAATGGAAGACGTGTGCGCTACTTGACAGCATACGCTACCCAGAGCAGATAGAAAATTGTCTGTCAGACTTGGACAGACGGTTTCAAGACTCAGCTTTACTTGAGCCAATCGCTACATTTAAGTGCTATCCATTTAGGGAAGATGTTGAGGGTGATTGACCCGCATCAAAAATTGCAACACTGTTTCACCTAAAACTCCTCTACAGTGGAGGATGAGATTTTGACACCACAGGATGACATTCAGCTGAAGTCTGGGGCTCTTGGACAGTTTTGGAACTTAGTCACAGAGGAAAAGTACCCAAACATGAGGAAATGTGCTGCCTCCTTGACTGCATTATTCGGCTCTACTTATTTCTGCGAGTCAGCCTTTTCCCACATGAAGATTATTAAATCCAAATACTGTAGTGATCATATATGTATTGAATTGTTATTGTGCCATAAGGGTTATTCAGTTATGCAAGGTACGACAACATATATTTTATGTATAAAGTATACTCAGTATATATATATATATATATATATCCATCCATCCATCCATTTTCCAACCCGCTGAATCCGAACACAGGGTCACGGGGGTCTGCTGGAGCCAATCCCAGCCAACACAGGGCACAAGGCAGGGAACCAATCCTGGGCAGGGTGCCAACCCACCGCAGTATATATATATATATATATATATATCATTTTTAATGCGAGTGAACCCTCAGTATCAGTAATGACGCCATTTGAGACATCACCACCCAAGAACCAAGTCACAGGTCACAATGCTCATTTCCGGGTGGACATGGACCCCTTGGGCTACCCCAGTAATCAACAATTACAACCCCAAATCAGAAAACTTTGGGACGACATGGAAAATGCAAATAAAAAAAAGGCAGTAATTCTTAAATTTATTTTGACTTTTATTTTATCGTAGACAGTATGAACCCAAGCTATTTCATGGTTTGTTTTGCCTAGTCAGCTTAATTTCATTTACCAATATAAAAGAGGGACGTTCAAAAAGTTTCCTCACTTTTTTTAACTCTATTTATTAAGAACTTCAAAAACAAATGTCATCACTTTTCTACATAGTCTCCTTCCTTTGCGATGCAATTTTTCCAGCGTCGTACCAACTTTTTAATGCCATCACAAAAAATGTTTTTGGTTGAGCGCGTAGCCACTGACATAAAAGTGCGGAATCTTTTTGAATGTTCCTTAGTACATCAGTTCTTTCATTTCAGGCCTGCAATGATGAGCAAAAATGGGCAGAGGATCTCCAGTTTGTCAAGAAATACATGAGAAAATGATTGAAATGTTTAAAAACAGTGCTCCTCAAAGAAAGATTGGAAGGGATTTGCGTATTTTTCCCTCTACATTGCATAATATCATTAAACATCTCAAGGAATCTGGAGGATTTTCAGGGCCTAAAGGGCAAGGGAGCAAGCCTAAGTTGAACACCAGTGATCTCGGATCCCTCAGATGGCATCAAAAACCGTCACTCATCAATAGCTGATAGAACCTCATCAAATCAAATCAAAATCTTTATTCTCATTGTAGCAATGAGACATCGTACAATGAAATTTAGGTGCAATTTTCCAATGCAAAAATAAAATAACAAAATACAAGTTAAAAGTAAAATTTTCCATTCATACATACATCATATTGCACTTGTCCCATAGCCAATGCTGACTTAGAGCTGTGTTGTAAAAATGAAGTTGCACTAGGTCAGATTGACCACATGGCCAAGGGATTAGTTTAGCAATCCTTTGTCAAGCACTACAATATGGAGTTACAGTCACAAATGCCACTTCAAACTTTACTATGCAAAAAGAAGCCTTATGTTAACCATGTTTAGGAGCGGCAGAGGCTTCACTGGGTTTGGAGGCATCTGGGATGGACCAGAACACACAGTAGAAATGTGTATTGTGATCAGACGAATCAGCATTCCTTACCCTTTTTGAAACAAATGGACGCCATGTGGTCCAGACTGAAGATGAAGTGGACCATCCAGACTGTTATCAGCAACAAGTCCAAAACCTGAGGTCTGTCATGGTATGGGGTTGTGTCACTGCCCTGGGCAAACATCATTAATACTTCTAGGATGGCAGAATTAACATTTTTCAAGAAGAGAATGCAAAACCACATTCTGCACACATGACAAAGGCATGGCTGCAGAAGAAGAGGGTCCGGGTACTGGACTGGCCTGCCTGCACTCCTGACCTGTCCCCAATAGAGAAGGTGGGGAGAATTTTGAAATTGAAAATGTGACGATGATGAACCTGTAATGTTGCACACCTTAAGATGTATTTGAAGGAAGAATAGGACAAAATACCACCTGAAATGCTTCATCACTTGGTATCTTCAGTGTCCAAACTTCATTTAAGTATTGTGAAAAGGAATGGTGACATCACAAAGTGGTCAACGCTTTACCATCCAAACTTTTGTTGGAATGTGTTGCAGGACTGAAATGCGGGAATGAGTATGCATTAACAAATGAAAAAAAGTTGATCAGAAAAAACATGAAATATCTTGGCTTTGTAGTGTCTATGATGAAATAAAAGTTAAAGAAAATTTAAGAATCACTGCATTTTTTTTCTTTTTGCATTTTCCATACCATCCCAACTTTTTCCGATTTGTGCTTGTAAATTACAAATAAGAAAATTAGAAATTAGAAAGAAGATCACATCATAATTTTGCCCCCAGTCCTAATGTGTAGCTCCAGACAGCTCTCCATTTCTAAGCCACGGGTGGATTCCTCAGAAAGTCAGTGATATAAATGGTCTCATCATGGCTGCTGTGTCTAAATCTGTGCATGCAGTGAACAGGGGCCTCATGTATAATGCCATGCGTAGAATTCACACTAAAACATGGCGTATGGACAAAAGTGGAAATGTGCGTACACACAAAACAATCCAACTGCTTAAATCTGTGCATACACCAAGTTCCAAGCACTTCCCCTTTACAAATTCTAATGAACGTACCTATAGTATCACCTCTTACTCCTCTCATAATTTTGCATATTTTAATATGCAAATCAATATAAATAGCCCCTTTTCTTCTTCTGCTTTGTTAAAAGACAATGGCAAAAGCACATGGAAAAAACAATTTCAGTGAATGTGAAGTGTAGACAAGGAAAAAAGTAGTATTTGTTGACTCGGTGGTATAAACAATAAAAAAAAATTGATGGAGTGATACAGAGTGGCAGAGACACTCCAAAGTTCATCTTCAGAAAGTCACGCAGTGCCTGAAATAAAAAAGAAGTGGTCAGATATCAAAGTTGACATGAAAAGCGAGTCACAGTCCACCGTCTGTTTATTCTGTATCAGACAATAGCTGACCCCCATAATGAGGACACAAATCCACATATTGATGGTGCTGCTGCACACACACCTCTGCCTTGGAGACCTTCTGGCCGTGTGCTGACCGATGCTGTTCTGGAGTCATAAACGCAATAGTGAATGCTATAAGAGATGTGGCCAATTAACTTAGAATATAAGGGCCGCAGTATATGATGTTGACTACAAATTAAATGAATTGGTTAAAAAATAAATGCTTCATTTGATTACCTGTTATTACATTCTGCTAATTACATTCAAACGAAGTTGGAACGCTGTCCAATGCACAATGTGATACACTTTGTGTGGACTATAGAGCAGCACATTAATAGAGTGGAAATGCTTTCTATTTACAACACCAAATACATTTTCTGAAGGCACCTTTATAGTGTAGCATTGGCACCGTGAGTGACAGCAGATTGATTCTCTGCTAATTAAATGGCTCTTTACTGGTGACTTGCTATCCTTAAAAAGACTGCTTGCCTTTTGCTGCAATAGTTGGAAAGAGCACCTGCAACTGTGTGGAGCTGCTGCTTTTATAGGCTCTGAAAAGCCAGCATAGAGCTCCAAGAAGATAGCTCTTGGAAATCGAAATCGACTAAGAAGCCAGTTATCATCACAGGCCAAGATATCAGTATGATCTCTGAATACGCATTCTTTTCTGATCCTTCCATTTCCAATGTCCTCTAACAAAGTTAAAGCATCCATGGCAGTGGAATAGTCTGGCCATTCTGTGCACCATTATCTTGTTACCGATTGATTACAATCAGGTGCCTTAAATTTATAAACGATATGTGGTTAATTTCAGTGTATTTGATGTGAATCTAAAAAAAGAAAGGGAAAGTACACAGGAACAGTAGCGCTGTTTTAACGCTGGGTGCCGCCAAAACCGAGCTGAAAACTTGCGTACACCATTGATTGAGCTGGCATGGTGAATGTGTGTGGCTTTACGCCAAGTTTAGTTTTTATACATCACGATGTGAGTGTGGAAACGGGCATAACATTTTTGTGTGTACGCACCGTTTATACATAAGGCCCCAGATGACCATGTATGCCATGTACACAACAGACCCTGAAGCTGGGATTCAGATCCTGCTGCGGACACTGATGTGGCCATAATCAAGTCACTTCACCTGCCTGTGCTCCAATTTGGAAAAAAACTAAAGAAATGGAAATAATTCGATTTCAAATGCTGTGAGTCTCCTTGAATAAAGGCATCAGTTTATTATTATTAATTATAATAATAATAATAATAATCATAATAATTATTATTATATAATTCCTTGCAAGACACTAAAATTGGTTTTCATGCCATTATAAGCATACGTGCAGTGAATGCAGCGCTTATCCTAGATCTCACTCCCAGCCTCTTAAAATCCATCCACTCCCTTTGAATGTGCACTTTCTGTATCGCGTTTCTTTATTGGCCCTGTAGGTTTTCTCTTGTTTCTCTGTCATTCAAAAGTCATGTCACTTAAACTGATTGCCACTGTTAAACTCACCTCTTTGAATGTGTGCGTGTGTCCAATTGTGGGCTGACTCTCCATGAAGGGTGGGTTTCTGACCTGCAGCCCACACTGCCGTCCCCAACTACGAATTGCGTCATTTGTTGTATTAAAATAAAAGTGTGAGTAATGACCCTAAAAGAGGCTCCATTGAAACATTGAGAAACAAGGGGGCTTTGCATGCATTTCACATTAACGCTAGAATTACCACCTTAAATCCCTTCGCACCTCTCCATCAGCATCTTTTGTGTTGTAAATGTGACAACCAACACAAGCAGCAAGCACCCTGCTATGACATCCCCCATTGACCCCCCGACACCGCAGAAAGGGCAAGAAATTCTTCCAGTTCAAGCCTTGATTATCTTGGAGTGAAGGCTGAAGTCCAACGTTCAAATAAACACTTTCACAAAAGGTACAAGGATGATACAACAGCTTCTGTGGTGCAGCGTTAAGAATTGCTGACTTAAAATCAAGAGTCCCCCGGTTCAATCCTGACTGCCTCGTATATATTTACCATTTTGAGTAGTGAGCTGCTCTTATTGTTGATATTACACAGTAAACACATACATTTGATTTGTGTCTGTAACAGACGGTGCAAATTTATAGTACTTGTAAAAATTAGCGTTTTTTTTTCTCAGTTTTATTCTCTCAGTCACGGTCACGATATATACTACCTCCCCCCAGCACCACCCCAGATCTGATGTTGTTAGTTTTTATTTGAAACTGGGAATAACTGTAGATGTGAGTGGTGTTTTGAGACAATGGAACTGGACATTCTCTGATCTGGATGGGGTAAAACTGACACACAAACACTGGTGAATCTGCCTTCTTCGTATCTCACCGTCACTTGAATTTTTTTTATTTAATTTTATTGAGTGTTCCTGCTTACACTGAATTAGTATGCGCCTTATGGTTTATGATGTCAAAAAAACAAAACAATAACAGAGACATAGGTATATATGATATTTGGAATTATTCATTTTATGACCTGTATAGTATATTTCGGAAAACATTTTGGCACTGATGCAACATTATTCATATTCATTTGCATAACATCTTGCTGTTGTAATCAGTGACCGCGCTTTTATTGTCCTGATCTTGCCAGTCTCCACATGTTGCTGTATGGTGTTGTTTCTTTTGTACTCCAGGACATACATAGGAAAGAATAGTACAGAGAGGTCAGTTCGCATTATATGCAATCATCAGATTCAAATGTTAACAGTTCATACACACGCAAGGACCGTCCTTCCTACAATTACAACATGTGTACCTGTTGCAATGCGCACACTTCTCTCTGTGCTGTGGTTCCCATTACATTGATGGGGTGCCTGACACTCACTGACTGAGTTTGCTTTCATGGGGGGAAGCAGCTGTCTTGGAACAGAAGCTTGTTGATGTTGCATCCTCTTTTGCTTATTCCATCACCTTTTCTTGTAAGAAGCGATGCCAATGTTCCACTGCAAGGTGAGCCATGAACGCTCTTCTTTTATCATTGGCTCCCGTACATGCCTTGTACAGTACATGTGTGTTGATCGCCATCAGGTCAAGCATGTTGTAGCACACAGCAACCTGCTTGGGCCGCACTGAATAAGCTCACGCCTTCTGGTGCACAATGTCAGTGCAGCACCAGGGAAAAAAAGAAAGAGACAAATATATGTGACATTTTGAAGAAATCATTTTATGACCTGAATCGTACCAATCAGAAAACATTGTCGCACTAATGCAATATTATTTGAAAACGAACAGCATCACAAAACATAATCACAAACAGAACTTTGCACGATACGTTGGTGAGCTCTGTAAGCCTTGCTGCTTCATTGGAGGACTGGTGTGGGGCAGACTGACTGGCAGTATGACGCCGGACCTTTTGCTGCATTGAAACGGTGCCATCTTTCGCCCTTACGCCTGGTGCAGCTGCATTGTTCTTATATGTGAGTGGATGTTTCTTGCAGGGAGGGCTTCTGTTCTCTTTCTCCGATGTAGAACCCTCATCCTCACCTGAGATCACCTATGCTATAGTACGTCTTTATTTGAAAACAGCAGTGTCAGATTGGGGTGAGCATGAACGCGACTGAGAGAATAAAACCGAATAAAAAAAAGCTAACCTTTACAAGTACCATACATTTACAGCGTCTGTTACAGACTCAAATCAAATGTATGTTTTTATTGTATAATAGTAACAATAAGGCTGCAGAGATCTGTGGTATCCAGAGTGAACAACCTTTAAATACATTTGAGAGACGGGCATCATCCCAACTGACTGAAAAATGGGACTCGTCATCCCTATCTGGAAAGGGAAGGGTGATCACCTGGATTGAGGCAATACAGGGGGATAACACTGCTCTCGGTGCCAGGAAAGGTCCTTGTTAGAGTCGTCCTCAATAGGATCCGTGATCACTTGCTTACCTACCAGTGACCGGAACAGTCTGGTTTTACACCTAGGAAGTCTACCATTGACCGCATCCTGGCACAGAAAGTTCTAATCAAGAACAAACATGAATATCGGCAGAGTTTCTTTGCAGCCTTTGTTGTTTTTCGTAAAAGCATTCCATTTGGTTGATTGAGCTGCCCTGTGGAACATTCTGAGACTTTGTGGGGATATCTCTGGTCTGGATATCATGGCCGGCCTATACACTGGTACTGTGAGTGCTTTGCAGAGTGAAGGCAGAACCACTGCATTTTTTCCAGTTAATACTGGGTTTGTCAGGGGTGTGTTCTTACTCTTACATTTGTTCAATGCTTGCATGGACTGGGTGTTGGGCACGGTCATGGGGTCCAGCGGCTGTGGGGCATCTGCTTGTGAAGAAAGATTCACAGATCTTGAATTTGCTGACAATGCTGTGATCGTTGCAGAGTTAATGGAGGCTCTGATTGGGGCTCTTGATAAACTGAGCAAGGAGTCTGAGTGTCTGGGCTTGTAAATATCCTGTTTAAAAACCAAGATCCAGTTCTTTAACACTAGTATTCCTGAAGCTTATGATTTTTTTCATTGTCCCTGATCTCCTTCAATTATCCTGACATTAGGCAAGAAGCTTGCAGATCCTTTTCACTGCGCTTATAGCCTGCTTTTGTTTACACAGGATGTAAATTTAGGTGATTTTACATCCTTTGAAGCATTCATTTTAAATATTAAAACAGATTCCAACACAATTATAGTGCTAGTCTACAGAGCACCCGACCCATATTCATTGTTCATGTCTGAATTTAGCAACCTTCTATCTGATTTGGCTATAAATTATGATCACGTAGTACTGATGGGGGATTTTAATGTACACATTGATGTGGAAACTGACACTTTTAGCAAATGTTTTACTTATTTGTTAAATTCAGTAGGATTTTGTCAGAATGTCAAAGGTCCAACTCATAATCATAACCACACATTAGATTTAATTATAACTTACAAAGTTGAAATTCAAAATTGAATTATTACTCCATTAAATGAAGTTATTTCTGATCACTACTTAATTACATTTGATTTAGTCCTGCCTTTGCCAGCGCACTCACAGATTAAAACAAAGACAGTGCGACATCTAGATTGTAATTCTGCTTCAAAATTTATAGATACTTTGAGTAAGTCGAGTGTAATTGTGGAAAACCATTCAGATCAGTTAACATCACATGTAAACACGGAAAACAATTTAGATGAGCTAACATCACATTATAATGTGACCTTGAGAGATGCTTTGGACACAGTGGCTCCCCTTAAAACAAAAGTGATCAAAGCACATAGAAACTCTCCCTGGTTTAATGAAAACACTCGAGCTCTTAAATTAGAGTGTCGAAGACTGGAGCGCAGATGGAGAACAACAAAGCTACATGTCTTTCAAATTGCATGGACAGAGAGTGTTAATAAATATAAAAAAGCTCTCTTTAAAGCTCGGTCAGAATATTATTCTACATTAATAGATAGCAATAATAAAAATCCTCGGGTACTGTTTAGAACAGTGGCTAAATTAACAAATGGAAATTCAGATCAACAGTGCAAAATACCAACAGATATTAGCAATACAGACTTTATGAACTTCTTCAATGAGAAAATTAAAAATATAAGATCCCAGATCTCTGCATCACAGTACAAACCAAATACTAGCTTAGCAGATCCTGCCTCACATTGCACTCAGCACTTTAGAAATTTTAATCCTGTAACTGAGCAGGAAGTCTTAAGTTTAATTTCTAAAATGAAGCCCACTACTTGTTTCCTAGATCCATTGCCAACGAAACTAGTAAGAAGTGCAATGGATGCTCTTGCAGTGCCTATCCTAAACATTATCAATAGTTCATTATTGCATGGCACAGTACCTTGTGCACTAAAAGTGTCAGTCATTAAACCATTACTTAAAAAGTCAGACCTAGACCCACACATACTTAATAATTATAGGCCTATTTCAAATTTACCGTTTCTCTCTAAAATACTAGAAAAAATAGTCGCCAGTCAGCTTCAGACACACCTTACGCATTACAATTTATTTGAGAAATTCCAGTCTGGTTTTCGCACTGGTCATAGTACAGAAATGGCACTAACACGGGTTGTAAATGACATTCTGATATCCTCTGATGAAGGAAACTCCACTGTAATTATGTTGTTGGACTTAAGTGCAGCGTTTGACACCATCGACCATTCTATTTCACTGCACAGGCTAGAAAATGATGTTGGGCTCACAGGCACCGTTCTCGCTTGGTTTAGTTCTTACTTATCAAATCGATTCCAATATGTACAGAAATGTGCTGACAGTACTCCATCATTATACACAGAAGTTCAATATGGTGTCCCGCAGGGCTCAGTACTGAGACCTTTACTGTTTTCACTGTACATGCTTCCACTGGGATCTCTCATTAGGAAACATAATGTTAATTTTCACTCGTATGCAGATGACACCCAGTTATACCTTTCATTTAAATCAGATGAAGTTTCTCCAATGTTGTCTTTAATTAGTTGTGTTAGCGAATTAAACGAGTGGATGAATGAGAACTACTTGTCTTTAAATACAGATAAAACAGAGATGTTAATTGTTGGAGGGAATGACACTGATCACAGCAATAGTTTGTCATCATTTAACTCAGTTGGAATCCCAGTCAATTTTACTGAATCAGCCCGCAATCTAGGAGTTATCTTTGACTATAGCATGTCATTTAAAGCGCATATTACAAAGTTGTCCAAAACATGTTTCTTCCATCTTAAAAATGTTAGGAAATTAAGGCGCTTTTTAAATAAACAGGATTCTGAGAAACTAATTCATGCATTTATCTCTAGTAGGATTGACTACTGCAATGCGGTGTTCACTGGATGTTCAAACTGTTCTTTATACAGCCTCCAGTTAATCCAAAATGCGGCTGCGAGAATTATTACAAGAACAAGAAAATACGAACACATAACTCCAGTTCTTAAATCCTTACACTGGCTCCCGGTTAAGTTTAGGGTAGATTTCAAAATCCTTCTTTTAACATATAAAGCATTAAATGGTCGAGGTCCGGCTTACTTGTCTGAACTTATCATGACTTACAAACCAGAGCACACATTAAAATCTCAAGATGCCGGTCTGCTTATGATTCCAAGGATTAATAAAATAACAATGGGAGGTCGAGCTTTTAGTTACAGGGCCCCTAAACTGCGGAGTGGTCTACCTGCTACTATAAGAGATGCCCCTTCGGTCTCAGCTTTTAAATCCCGGCTGAAGACTCGCTACTTCAGTTTAGATTATCCTGACTAGAGCTGCTGATTAACTGTACAGACTGCATCTCTGTTGTTAGTCATTAGCACTTAAACATAAGTAACATGACAGTTATAATTGTATACTAACCCTCACTTATTCTGTTTTTCTTCTCGGTACTCAAATGTGGCACTTGGTGCTACGGCCCACCTGCCAAGTTGTTTTGCCTGCCTAAGGAAAAGTTATCCCAGATGGAGGATCGCAGGAATCGTGGGAGAGAGGGGTCCTTTCATCGGATTGGCTGGCCCAGCACTGTTTCAGCCGTGGAATGGCCAAATGGGGGAGGCAGCTTGATGGATGAGGTCTCCAGGACTCTACACAAATCCAAATCTTATTATGGGATATATCATCTACTGTTAAATTCTGCTCTGTACTTCTAAAATTTATTTTTTATTTCTTACTATATTGAGGAATTGTTATGTTCTGTGTACTGCATTGTATTGTATTGTATTGTTCCCCTTCTTTTGACACCCACTGCACGCCCAACCTACCTGGAAAGGGGTCTCTCTCTGAACTGCCTCTCCCAAGGTTTCTTCCATTTTTTCCCTACAAGGCTTTTTTGGGAGTTTTTCCTTGTCTTCTTAGAGAGTCAAGGCTGGGGGTCTGTCAAGAGGCAGGGCCTGTTAAAGCCATTGCGGCACTTCCTGTGTGATTTTGGGCTATACAAAAATAAACTGTATTGTATTGTATTACAGAGTCACATCAAATGTATGTTTTTGTTATATGATAATAATAATAATAATAATAATAATAATAATAATAACTTACTAATCATTGATTGAAGTGTTTAAAATTATGAAGGGAATTAGTGCAGTGGATCGAGACTGTTATTTTAAAATGAGTTCATCAAGAACACGAGGACACAGTTGGAAACTTGTTAAGGGTAAATTTCACACAAACATTTGGAAGTTTTTCTTCACACAAAGAACGATAGAAACTTGGAATAAACCAAGTAGTGTGGTAGACAGTAAGACATTAGGGACTTTCAAAACTCAACTTGATGTTTTTTTGGAAGAAATAAGTGGATAGGACTGGCGAGCTTTGTAGGGCTGAATGGCCTGTTCTCGTCTAGAGTGTTCTAGTTAAATTGCTTTTAAGAATTCTACTTAAATCAATATTTGTGCAAAAGGATGAAGGTTCAAGTCTTTAGAGTCCTGGTGCATCCTGTTTTGCTATATGGTTGTGAGACAGGGATGCTATGAAGTGACCTGCGACAAAGTCTGGACTCCTTTGGTACTGTGTCTCTTCGGAGAATCCTTGGGTACTGCTGGTTTGACTTTGCGTTGAATGAGCGGTTGCTCACAGAGTCCTGAATGAGGCACGCTGCCTGCATCAGGAGGAATGGGTCAGTTACGGCACTACAGCCGTGTGGCGCAATTCTCCGAGGGTGATCCAACTAAAAGAGGACCTGACTGGCTGGACCAGGCCAAGAGGACACCCATGTAACACCTGGCTGCGGCAGACAGATGGTGTCACAGACGGCCGACGTCCTTGTCTGGCCGGGACACCTCTTAACTGAGAGGACCAGGAGAGCAAACATATCCAGAACAGTTCCTTCCCCGGGATGCAGATGGCAGCCCCCATGGGTTGCAGTGGTGCCTCGGACTCCCACAGGGCTTCATGGGAGATGGAGTTGGATACAGCCTTGTTGGGCTGTGACACCAAGGGGTGCTGCAGCTGCTGCAGAGCCTTGGGGAGCAGGTTTTCTGCCACACCTGGAAGTTCTGCCAGAATTAGGTCAACAGATTCCTAGCTGGTGACTTATAAAAAGAGCCGGCAGCCACTACTTGGTGATCCAAAGTTGGGAGGAGGGAGACGAAGCTTGCCGGGAGGAGTGAAGGAGATAAAAGAGAAGAAGAGTATTGTGATTGTGATTGTCACTGTGCTTATTCAGACTGTGTTGTGCCTGTGGGAAACAGGGAAGGCGTTGCCCACAGGCGAAGAAAATAAAATAAAAAGCTTGTGCTTTTATAAGTGTGCCTCCTGCGTCTGTCTGTGTCGGGTTAAGTGCTGGTATAGCGCTACCTACTGTCACACTGGTGTAGTCGGTAGGATTCCTGGCCGTAGTGTAAGGCAGGGACCTGCATTTCATTTTTGTGTGACAACCTGGTACAGCAGCATGAGGCACACCCAAAGCACAACAGCGCACACACCTGCCGCAGCACAGGTAAGCATGCACACGCAGCTGGGAGGCGGCAGAAAACAAGGAGGCTCGGAGGCACCAGCCTGATGGGGAGAAGAAAAACCGGGTGGACTCCAAAGTCGGCGGGCAGACACACCCATGCCATCAAGGGAGAAGCCCGGGTTGACGCTCTCCAAGGAGGGGCCACCCAGAAGATGGAAATTCCAAGGGATCCGCAAGGAAGTAGGTGCCGAACCCAGGGATGATCGGCCCTGGGGGTGTTTTTCGGCTATTTCGTATGCCTACCTCCTAGATGCTGAAGTGCCGGATCTGTGTCGATCTGTGGCATGACGGCAGAGCGAGCTTGAGTGCAAGCGAAGCAGATCTGGCCCTCCTTTTTGCCACAGGACAACAGCGGGAGGAGGAGTGCCCGGGTGATCTCCCCAACAAGGTTTCTTCAATGCAGGAAAACCACCCCGTGGCAGGTAAAGGGGTGGAGGGTGTGTGTCTGTATTAAGCTGCTGATAAAAGAGTACAGGTGGGGATGGCAAGCTTTCACCCCGATCCCGGAGGTCACCTGAAGGGGCCTGCGCGAAAGGCACAGGGTCTCGATGGCTCTTGGTTGGCGGGGTTGGACGAGGTAAGTCCGAGTTCACTGCCAATCGAAGAAATTAATCTATCTTTGACTGTGCGGGAGCTGGAGAGTGTGTTCTTCACAGGTCTTGGGTCTGCAGCAACAGACCATCGAGAGGCTATAGAATAAGGCTGGCACGCCTTCAAAAGCTGCACAGGAGTGGCTGAGGCGGTGCAACATTGGATTCTTCGGCCTGAGAGATGCAGCGGTACAGTTAGGTGATACCTATAATGTAAAAGAAACAGGAGTGCAGTGCGGAATGGCACCGGTATTGGTCAGTTGCAGTTGCAAAGTAGCCGCAACTCCTAAACGGGATGCAGCTGTGATGACCGATTGCGTGGTGGAGGTGGGACTGGAAGAGGTGCTTGCGAGGAGCACCCCACCCCAAATGCCGGCAGTGATCTCGTAGGCGTCCACAGGGGCGTAGACGGTGTGGGGTCTCTTTTCTTCCTATAAGGCGACCCAGACCAAGAGGATGACCCGGAAAAAGAAGTCTGGGACTCTTAACAGTTTGCAGCGTGAACCTGTCTGCACAGAGGTAGTGGAGGAATTCTCTGCAAAGGGGCAGAGACACTAGCCGACCTCAGCTGGGCGGACATCGGGGCAGGACTTTCTATCCTGCTTCTGATCCCGCAGAGTAAGAAATGGAGGGTAGCAGCATTGCTATGAATGCTTGTTTCACGACCTGACCTGACCTGAACCCCTCCATTCAGATTAATGGTGACATATCAAATATTCAGGACTGATACTTCCTTAAAAATATCTGTTTTGGCAAACCAAATAACTTTTGTGTTCTAATTTATCTTGTTTAATTCTCATAATTACAGAGCCACAAAAGATTCACTTTTAGAGATTTCCAACACAACTGAGAGCAACTATGCAAAATTTTTTCAAACTGTTTTGGGAGATTTATATTTAAAGATATGTGGAAAAATTTGAAGAATTGTCACTGAGTAAGATACAAACCCTGAAAATTAAAAATGGAACAAATAAAGTAAATTATTTATTTGATTTTTTTTCCCTTTAATTGACATTTGAACCTAAAAATAGTGAAAAAAATACATTTGACATTTGTTTAGCCATCCAGACAGGCCAAGTGAGACCCTCGAGGTTACACAGAGGGACTCTGGAGGGAGCTGAACTGGAAACTTTGGTCAATAGACTGCCCTACCTGTATTTATTTATTAAATTTTTTAAAAATACCCCTCTTCTGATTTTAATGTTTGAAATGTTGCTGATGGACAGAAGCTCAGACTTGTGTACAGTATGTGTGTGTGTTTTTATTTATTTCCAAAAAGAGTAAAGAATACACACAATGAACAAAGAATTACATCAATCAGATATTTAAAAATAAATAGATTGTATTTGGGTTTTAAAAAAGGCTCACTGAGGATGAGTTGTTGTGACATGAAGCCTGCAGCCTGAGACACTCAGACCCTCAGGCCCAGAGCAGCAGGAGCTGGAAGCGGCTAATGAGCGCCTGGCTGACACCTTTAAACGGCTCCACCGTCACCTCTAATTGACACGACTCTCTGGGTTTGGAGTCTTTGGCTTTTCTTATCATCTTTAGAGCAGGTCAGCTGAAGCTGTTTACTGCTTTTGGAGGTCCTCCAGAGCCCACCTGTCTAGAGACTCACCTGTCACAACACTTTGGGGTCTTGCTTGTCGACTGCTAATTACGCCCTGCAGACTCCTCGGTGTAGAAGCCTTTCTTGTGCTTGTAATTTAAAAATGTATTCTTTAAGATCTGCTGTAAGGCAGGTGGGGGGGATTTAGACTTATTTGTTTCAAAGATTTTAACTGATATATTCAATAGGATTTGAAGTTATATGCACAGATAATACAATATTGGACAGATTTTTTTTTAATTTTAAAAATAATGAAATGTATAATGCTGAAGCTTTAAAATTGCTCGACTGTGATAAAATGAAAGCTGGTCATATGTCATTGGAAAAAAAGTGCCCTTCCTTTAAAAATGTATGAAGTGGGAGACAAAATGTATTTTACGCATGCTTAATAAAATAACCTTAAATGTTCCAAACATGCAAACTAATATTTCCTTATTTTTAAAAAGATAAACTGATCATGCAGGCTGATTTTAACAACAACAACAACAACAACATTTATTTCTATAGCACATTTTCATACAAAAAGTAGCTCAAAGTGCTTTACATAATAAAGAAAAGAAAAATAAAAGACAAAATACAAAATTAAAATAAGACAATATTAGTTAACATAGAAAGGAGTTTTATCAGTCAGTCATCTCCTTGTGACCCTTTTGGTATCCCTGACATGACACATTACCTGTCGATGCTCTTCTCCTAACTCTGAGAGGGTGCTGACCCTCTAAAATGTCACCCACAGCATTGGGGACACAGCAGGTCATCACTGTCACAGGTTTGAAGCAGATGGGACAGGATTTACTTTTGGTGCCCTCAAGAAGGAACCAGCAGGGGGAAGGAGTGCTCTGTAATTCAAAAGTGTGCTCTGCTAGTTTTAGTCAGAATTTCTTTGAATGAAGTGTGAATGACAGAGAGCGTATCAAGTAGATGAACCACCACACAAGATAGTCTGCTGTTAACATGATACATACAACATAATACACATGGATTAAGCAACAAGAAATAAAACTGACAACAACCACTCAGCACATTCAAAAGGTGTGTGTGTGTGTGTGTTAATTATTGTGTACAGCAAAGACCCCGTGCTAAATATCAGTCTGTAGGAGGGATCTGAATGTTTGTTTCAAGTGCTTTTAACATTTGGTCAAGTGGAAAAAAAGAACACTTCACGCTCAACCTAAAGGGTCAACTCCAACTTATTTTTGTTTCAAGCTTCTTCATCTATTACTCCTCAATATGTGCCAAGCCACAGTTTGGATTCTATTTAACTGTAAGGACATGAGACTGTGGTGTCCCCTTCCATATTAATTAAAAATAATACAGTGTAGTTGACATTTATTGGTGCTTGCCATGAGTACGACAATGAAATATTTACTTGAAGGGCACACCACACACACATACACTTCAGCCTTTTTATAGTCACCACAGTCGAGGGAAATTGTGTGTAATGATTTAAGCTTCAAAATGCATCTATTGGTCTATTTGAGCATTAGGAAAAGAAGACGGGGGAGACGTGTTCAAGGACAGAAAGATATGGAAGAAGATGATCCGCTTTGGCAACCCCTAATGGGAGCAGCCAAAAGAAGAAGACAGGCCTACCAATAGACGACGTGTAAGAGCCGTACGGCTAGTGGTCTCGCTTAGCCAGGTATATAATATATACGTCTGGAGACAACCAAGGATGAATTTTCTTTGTATTTCAAGTCAAAGTCATTTCTTTGCAAACATGATATGTGCGCAATTGTGTTCAAAAGTGAAGTGCTTTTTATTAATTTAAATACATTGGCACATTGCACTGGGGGTATCGGGCACAAAGAAAAAGGTATAAAATATACCATCATTCAAGCTGAGACAGTTGCTCAGTATTGATCTGCCCATTCTGTGTTTATGACACATTTTTGTGACAACATAAGGGATGTGGAAATAATCATTTTATCACATACTGTATTCCTGGTACCGTTTTTCTCATGGTAAGGATACACTTTCTGTTCGCTGTCTGAGTTCTCACATAAATATGGAAGTCAATCAAAATAAAACTAACCACATGGAACTTAATGATTACTGTGGTTTGGTCTTTCATACGTATTCAGTCGTGGCCAAAGGTTTTGAGAATGTCCCAAGTTTTGGTTTTCACAAAGTTTGCTGCTTCAGTGTTTTTAGATCTTTTTGTCAGATGTTTCTCTGGTGTACTGAAGCAGAATTACAAGCAGATCAGAAGTTTCAAAGGCTTTTATTGACAATGACATTCAGTTTATACGCAGAGTCCATATTTGCAGTGTTGGTCCTTTCTTTTCCAAGACCTCTGCAATTCATCCTGGCATGCCGTCCATCAAGTCCTGGGCTAAATCCTAACTGATGGCAGCTGCCCAGTCTTGCATAATCAATGCTTGGAGTTTATCAGAATTTGAGGGTTTTTGTTTGTCCACCTGCCTCAATGGGATTGAGGTCTGGGGAGCTTCCTGGCCATGGACCCAAACTTTCAATATTTTGTTCCCCGGAACTCCATCATGTTGGTCACCAAACTGTTCTTGAATGGTTGGGAGAAGTTGAAAGGTGAAAGGTTGCTGTGCAGGAAGAAAAATTGCTAAACTCTATCGCTGGTTTTCTTTAAAATGGCTAAATCACATAACTTTTATTCAAAGATGACATGTAAACTATTTTACAATGCGTGTTTAATCACAAGATGCAAATCAATACTTAACAACTGTCTAGGCTTGAAAAATAAACACATTTTCTAGGTTCCTAAGCATTTCCTCCATGCCCTTTTATAAATTTAGAGAAAGCGCATAACTTTACAACACAATTTCACATGGGAAATGCATATACACTATGTTTGTGAAGAAATAACTTTGACTTGAACTTAACTTGGGTGGGTGCGATTCTCACTGTATGTCACCTTTTTAAACTGTAACTGATGTAATGAGCCATTTGCAGTTTAACTGTCACATCCGAGTATACTTAATCTGGGACAAGCATATGTTACTGGCAGGAGCAACCAGTTAGGCCTGGACAGTTCCCAATATTGAGTACACCTCTGTCGGACAGCAGGAGAGTCGTCACAGGTCGAGGGAAGGCACTGGATGGAGCACTTCCCTACCAAGAAGTATCCAGCTGCAGTCAGGACAGTTTTAGGCCTCTGACTGATCCAAGCACTTCAGACACTATGAGGTCTGGAACGTCTTTGTATTTATGTGTGAAACACAATGACGTTTATTTTTACCTCTTGTATAACTGTACAATTAAATAATTGAATAATTTACTAATTGGATTTAGTAGGCAATTTTAATGTGATGTTTTGCTTTACCTAGAAAATTGATTAATTTTATTTTCTCACACCAAAACGTTAATGTACATTGACTTCTGAAAACAAAAATATATATATATATATATATATATATATGTATATTGTCACACACGTGTGATTGGGAGGCAGCTAAAGGGCCTGAATAATAGTAGTACCACTATAGATCAGGGTGTGGCGAGCTGCACTGACTTTCTGTCTCGATCCTCTGCAGACCAACTAAAACTATTGATGATGTCACCTCCGGTCCCGATGACATCACTTCCGGTTCCGGTCCCGATAATGTCACTTCCTGTCCTGGAGCCTCATGCATAACGACAGGCAGACAGTGATGGTTCAACACCCAACACATGTTTATTCATATTTACACCAATAAAGTGAATACACAACCCCAAATCTCCCCCAAAGTTCAGGCCTCACAATGCCTCTTCCTCTCTACAGGCCGCCTCCTTTCCTATCCTCCCGAGCTCCGTCCTTCTCCATTCCCGACTCAAGCCACTGAACGGAGGGAGGCGGCCACTTTTATAATCACCCAGATGTGCTCCAGGTGCCTCCCGATAATCTTCCACCGGCACTCCGCAGTGTGGCAGAAGTACCGGCTGCGCACTCTGGGTGCCCCTGATCGTCTTCCCCCCAGCTCTTCCGGGTGTGGCGGAAATGCTGAGGACCAGGGCTCTCCAGGCATTGGGGCGCCCCCTGGCGGTGACCACGGGCCCCTATAGGGTTGAGCTTCCAGGCTCAGTTCCCGTGGCCCCCAAAGTCACCAGGGCAGTCAACCCCTCGTTGTCTGGAGGAGGCGTAATCTCTCCTGTGGTCCTTCCGGGCATCCCGGCTGGGTGCCAACCCCAGCTGCTTGCCACAATAAATATACACATCTGTGTGAGGTTTATCTTCAGATGCAGAACTGAGAGACCTCAATAGTTTAGAAGATTAATAAATGTTGAAAACACAGTCCTCAAAACTATAGAGTCCACTGGTTTGAGAGCGGGAGATAAAAAGAATTGAAATCGACATGAGGGGCGTTATCATATAGGCATGACTGCACCAGCGAAACTGGTATGTGGATGAGATTAAAAGAGATGCCATCAACAGAAAAGTCATATTACAGGCCTCAGAATGTCTCAGGTTGCTAAACCTGTCCAAGGCTTCACACTGTCTCACCTGCAGCTAGACGCTATTGTCCCCACTGGGCTGGTGAGGAAGTGTTCTGTACAGTTGGCTGTTAGTCGCAAACCCAGTTGGTCTGCAGGCCTGGGTGTAGGATTGCAGCCTGAAAGCCCATGTACATCATGGGAGTGGGAGGAACCGAGGAGCCTAAAACCCCTCCCTTGTTGTACTTTGAGCATCCATTGATCATAGCGGTTCAGTCTCTTGCATAACGAGAAATCAGACAACTCTTGACCATCCCTCCAAATGCCCTGCGAGCCTGCCACCCATCCTGACGATCCCCACACCTGAGGAGTTCCCCCTTCGCCAGGAAGATGAAAGAGACTCATTGCCAATGGGAGGAGAGGAGGGGCATAAAAAAAAAGGTCCAAGTCCCACTTGTCAGACTTGGTGCTTCTGACCTTCCTCTTGCTCTCCCATCTCCGTACAATGTACACCATGTGTACATTGGGTGATGTGTTCTTAGGAAGATATTGGAATCTTCCATCTATGGGATTTTCAGTTCATTTGGGACAACATGCAAAAAAACCTTATCAGTAAAAATTTCTGGAAGGGAATCAGCTTGGACTAGGGTTCCAAGGAGGGCACTGGGTCGACCCCTGCACCCAGCCTGGGTTGATGGAGTGAGACCCCCAGAAGGTGCATGCCGGCGATCCTTTGGTGGAAGCTAGACTTTCCAAAAGTGGGTCATCCCATGAGCTGCTCTTGATGGACAGTTCAGTTTTGGTTCTTTAGGACCACCAACGGACAATCTCAAAGGGCAGAGGGTCATACTGCAGGGAGCTCTGGAAGGGCACCAGCCCCAGGTGGAAAACAGCCTGGGTCAATGGTCCTTTACTCGGCCCTTTATCTGCAAAATGCGACTTTCAAGATGGGGTCAGTGCTTTTGGGACCAGTCACTCTCCAGTGGTGGCAGCCAGAAAAAACTGACCCTGGGGGTATCTTCGGAAGGTGTGCCAGGGCAACCTGGAATTTTTTTAGATCCTCTAGTTCTCCCCAGGTCATGAAAGGGACTGCCTCAGTTCCTCCAGACTTTCATTGTCTGTGCAATGCCATGACACTTCGAAGTCCCCAGTTCCTCTCAAACCTGGGATTCCAAGATGATGGCTGGGATAGCCTAAGATATCCTCAGGACTTTCAGCTCTCCCCTGGGTGAGGGTCTCAGTGTCTCTGGACTTTTGCCCTTGTTACGGCCTACCAGAAAGTCTAGGGGTACAAGTGAGAGAGAGACAAAACACAAAAATACTAAACCAGCTAAATAAAAAGCAGGCTCCATTTATTGTCAAAAAGGAAAAAAAACAACTCACAAAATATGGAGAAAGTTACACAAATCAAATAAGGCAGGAGTACCACACTAACTTAGCTGTCTAGCTTCACAAAGTTTACACAGCTAGATACATACTATCCACATTTATCACTTAGATGGCCAGCTTACAATTACATTTCTTTAACAAACAACAAGAAACAAAAACCCAAAGCCAGACCATCCAACCCTAACTCTCCATACCTTGCTCTGGCCTTGTCCTCTCACACTCTCTCTCTCTAACCTAGTGATGGGCTGCTCGATACTGACATTTCGACACTGTGTCGAGCTTTCCAAGTGCCGCTTCGAGGCTTGTTTCAAATGCGGCCATCATGTGATTTTGAGGCATGCTAGCGTAATGACGTCATTGATACCTGTGTAGTCAGCAGCCCATTTGGTCAGACACTCATCTGCTGAACTTCTTTGGCTCAAAGCGTAAAAGCAATTGGCCCTACTGCATTGGTAAGTTGTACTGACGTGGGTTCCAGTCCTAATTGGGGCTCACGTATGGTCCTTGACTAAAGATAAAATAAGGACTTTGTAAAACACAGTTATGTAATAGTTGTCTGTAAGTTTACAAATACATTTAGGAGACATTATGAACAATTTACATGGGGCACCTCATTCCTTGGTGTGGAATTGTGTCCACATAGAATCTATAATAAATTGATGAGCTTATTTTGCGTAAGGCAGCACGTATTATAACAATCCAGAATCTATTCTACCCCAAGTTGATCATATCAGAGAGACTAAGAAACGCTTCACTAAAGCCGACGTGGTCATTACACCAGTATCTGCGCAAGACACTCCTCATTAAACGTGTTTACTATTCAGTGATTCCCAGATCTGTAGCTGATTTGTATTATTGATTTCCAAAAAGCAATGTGAGTAAAAGTGAGTGCTGCATAACTAATCACAGCTGTCTTTAAAACAAAATCATCACCATCGACAGCGTCTTCTGCAATTTAGGGAAAGCATCGGGATTTTTGCATTAATGAGACAAAAATGTTGAAAAGAAACTTTGTGAATTCATCCAGAGGTGGACCACTCAAGTACTGACAAGAAGGAGCAGCTGGATAAGCACATCTGCAGCCAAACTTTCAAAAAAGCACCTGACTTTGTCAGCAATATCCTTTCCTTGTGAATGCATCTTATCAAAGGCTGCGGTGGGGAGGTACATAAGTAATCTTCCGAAGTGCAGCACAACAGAGTAAATCATTGATGTGAATAGAATTATTGAAAGACAAAGCTTTTGTCGTTTCTGTATTCTTAAACTATCTTCCGGTCCCACAATCCCCCGCAGTCACTGTCACGTTTAACGTTTGCTGCTCCTCACCTGTCGTGTTACCCAAAGCATCAACACTGAGTTTCATTCAAGGCTTTACTGTCCTTCCTTTCATACACATAAAATAAGACACATGTTTCCTCTATATAAACCATGTCCAATAATAATAGTATACTGGCAGGAATGAGAAAAAGCACAAGATGGGAATATTTATAAGAAGAGCCCTCATGGCATCAGGGTGAGGAGGTGCCTTGTCACCCATTACATGAGCTCATCTGCCGCCCCTCAGTTACATTGGCACGCGTTACACTGGTGAGCAAATGCAATGGAGAATAGCGACAATGTACACCTTCAGAAGTGGAATAACTCGACTGTACACTGAAGCATTCCATTGTCAAACGTAGAAATACAAAGAAAAACATTTCAGATAAATGACGAGTTTTGTTAATTATAAACAATGCAACATAACTATTATATGTGTTGTTATTTTTTTATTTATTCTCACCAAACGTGACATATCTACACGGAAAATGAATCATGGGTAATATGTTTATAATAGTTCTGATTAAAATATACTGTCAAAATATATTAATGAACAAACTGAGACACATTGGCCTTTAGGAAATATAAAAAGCGTGTGCGCTGTCATTTAGGACAGAATGCATTGTTAACGTCACGCACTCTTTACTGACACAATGTCACGAAAACAAAAAACAGTGCAGTCCATGCAAACTCATATCCTCCTTGATTTCTAACCTAATCATTAGTTGTCAAAATCATATAAATAAAGTCATTTAAGCCTGCTATAGTCACTTCAATAAACGCTCCTTTTAAAGAGTTTGCATATACAGAATATAAAACAGAATCTCAATGAAGCAGGACTCGTGAGTAGTAACGAATAATATGTGACACAGAGAAATTATAATTCATAATAACGGGAACAAGAAAAAACTACGACTTCCTAAAACAGACCCTGTAAACGTAAGCATTTCAATAAATAATTTAGGAGGCTTGTGTGTGCATTTCAATATCGATTTAAGAGCTAAGTAAGCCACCTGTTGTACTAAACGGCAGCTCAAACAGCACTTAACAGTAAATAGTCTAACAACTCCATATAAGAAAATGAAATGAAGATGCCGCGCTGCCGACAATAAAGGTTCACACTGTCATTTTGCATGTTTAGAAGGCGCTGATTGGCTGAAACTGTTTATAGCGAATTATCCCAAGTTGGAAGTGCCATATAGCGATCAGAAACAAAAAGACACATTTAAGCATGCTGGACAGTAGTTTGTTTTTTTTCAGTACAAATTCAGTATGACACCAGGGTCTCCAAACACTCAAATATGAATCTTTTTATGTTTTACAGTGAAACTCTATACATACACAATATAATTAGGGACGTGTGTCCCCTGGCCGACTACGGTGGCCCAACCTTCCCTCGATAGCTTGATTCACTCGCTATCCATTTAAGTTGGAATATTTTTTTAAATGGAAGAATTGAAAAAAAAACTTTTCACAAGAGGAGGATCAACGACGTGAATCTCTTGTGTTTTTAATGAGAGACAGTTGCGATACCATTGAGCCACCTAATCGGGATAATTAACGAGCTCCGCACAACTGAACTACTACTACTGTTCTTACTGCAGCGGATGTAGGCAATATATATTGTTTGACTTATGCACGTTAAATTGGTTTAATTGACACAAGAGTATCATTATTGTACTCTCCTAATGAAGATGAAAAAATTATATTTATAGATGTATACTATATGACATAAGATTTTGAGAAAACTTAAGCGTTGCATAAAAAGGTTGCACAATTTACCTAATCTTTTTATATATAAAGTTGATATATGACAGTATATCTTTGACACTATGTATCAGATAAAGGAAATCACATCAATCCACAATAACAACAATGAATTCTCAGCAACTACCTGAATTGTCATTTCAGGCCATCACTTAACTATATCAACTGAAGTGTGTAATGTCAATATGAATCACAAAATATAACTAGAGCTGCGGTGGGTTGGCACCCTGCCCAGGATTGGTTCCTGCCTTGTGCCCTGTGTTGGCTGGGATTGGCTCCAGCAGACCCCCGTGACCCTGTGTTCGGATTCAGCGGGTTGGAAAATGGATGGTTGGATGGATATAACTAGAGAGTTAAATGTCAGATAGACTCTCCCAAATATAGAGGTCAATGCCTTTGAGTGTATTGAGGCTTCACAAAGTCTTTTTTAACAACAACAACATTTATTTCTATAGCACATTTTCATACAAAAAGTAGCTCAAAGTGCTTTACATAATGAAGAAAAGAAGAATAAAAGACAAATAAGAAATTAAAATAAGACAACATTAGTTAACATAGAAAGGAGTAAGGTCCGATGGCCAGGGTGGACAGAAAAAACAAAAAAAAAACTCCAGAAAGCTGGAGAAAAAAATAAAATCTGTAGGGGTTCCAGGCCACGAGACCGCCCAGTCCCCTCTGGGCATTCTACCTAACATAAATGAAATAGTCCTCTTTGTAGTTCGGGTTTTTCACGGAGTCAGTTGATGCTGATGGTCATACAGACTTCTGGCTTTTAATCCATCCATCATTGTTGGAACATCATGGTGCTTTTGGGTAGATGATGGTGGCGCATGCCACCACCAACAGGACACCGGAAAAGGAAACAGAAGAGAGAGTAGGGGTTAGTACAGTTTTTGAATGAATAGTTATTATAATGAATTGGATATACAGAGTATCAGGATTAAATTACAGTGAAGTTATGAGAAGGCCATGTTAAAATAATGTGTTTTCAGTAGTTTTTTAAAGTGCTCCACTGTATCAGCCTGGCGAATTCCTACTGGCAGGCTATTCCAGATTTTAGGTGCATAACAGCAGAAGGCCGCCCGCCTCACCACTTCTTTTAAGTTTTGCTCTTGGAATTCTAAGGAGACACTCAGTTGAGGATCTGAGGTTACGATTTGGAATATAAGATGTCAGACATTCCGATATATAAGCCGGGGCGAGATTATTTAAAGCTTTATAAACCATAAGCAGAATTTTAAAGTCAATTCTGAATGACATAGGTAACCAGTGTAGTGACATCAAAACTGGAGAGATGTGCTCGGATTTTCTTTTCCTGGTAAGGATTCTAGCAGCTGCATTCTGCACTAGTTGCAAACGATTGATGTCTTTTTTGGGTAGTCCTGAGAGGAGTGCGTTACAGTAATCTAGCCGACTGAAAACAAACGCATGAACTAATTTCTCTGTATCTTTCGATGATATAAGAGGTCTAACTTTTGCTATGTTTCTTAGGTGAAAAAATGCTGTCCTAGTGATCTGATTAATATGCGATTTAAAATTCAGATTACAATCAACGTTTACCCCTAAGCTTTTTACCTCCGATTTGACTTTTAATCCTAATGCATCCAGTTTATTTCTAATAGCCTCATTGTATCCATTATTGCCAATCACTAAGATTTCGTTTTTTTCTTTATTTAATTTGAGAAAGTTACTATTCATCCATTCTGAGATACAAGTGAGACATTGTGTTAGTGAATCAAGAGATTTAGGGTCATCAGGTGCTATTGATACATACAGCTGTGTGTCATCAGCATAGCTGTGGTAGCTCACGTTGTGCCCTGAGATAATCTGACCTAATGGAAGCATGTAGATTGAGAAGAGCAGTGGACCCAGGATAGAGCCTTGTGGAACACCATATAGAATATCATGTGTCTTTGAATTATAATTACCACAACTAACAAAGAATTTTCTCCCTGCCAGGTAGGACTGCTCACCGATTCAACCGCCTTGATGATTCAATAACCAGTGTGCATGTCTGCTCAGTGCTTCGAACCGCACATCACGATGCAATCCCAGTGTGCATGTCTGCTCAGTGCTTCAAATCATTATTCATTGAGCTCACATTTGAAGTACATATGGCATCAGCATAGTTCAAAAATTTGACAGAATTGCTATGTGAAATGAATGTTTGTGAATGATCAATACATTTTAACTCTTTTAAGGTGGATGTCAACTTTTGTCAACAGGAGGGGTTGAGGGTAAATGTCGACAAAAGTCGACATCCAGCGATAGAGGGCGACAATCAGCTGTTGATGGCGACAAAACTCACTGTTGCGTCACAGGCATTCCCTCTGTGCTTGGAGGAATGTTAGACTCATTGACTCGGCAACTAATCCTTGCGTGTGTGTGAGTTGCGAAATGTAAACAAATGTAAACAAAGACAATATGGCATCGACATGTCACAAGGGAGTGAAGCGAGCGCAGAAAAGAAAACATTCGGCAGACAAAGTTTTGCGCATTATCGCTGAGTTAGACTCTGATTTTTCAGAATCGGATTTTATTGACAGTGATCAGGAGATCGAGCAAGAGAGTGAGAAGCTGGCATCAGCTGATCAGACACCAGCTGATGTCGCGCCAGCTAATCCACTGCCAGCTGAACGCATTCGCGCAGCCGATGCATCTACGGCAAGGTTCGTGTGGGAGGAATACACAGACATTGATCCGTGGGAGCCGAACTGGCTACCGGACTTCACAAGACAGCATGGCTTGCTGTTGGACACGACAGATCACCAGCTGCTGGACTATTTCAGGCTGCTTTCTCCTGATGCTGCTTTTCAGCTACTGTCAGACGAGACAGACAGGTATGCAGAAAAATTTTTTGAATCGCAGGCTGCGCTTGCACCGCATTCTCGTTTTTCAAAGTGGAATCCCACAACAAAAGACAGGTATTGCAAAGGGCTATGTGCCTGTGGGAGACGCTGCTGCTCTGTGCTTCCGCTCGCTGCTACGGTCGTGCTTCCACCTGAGAGAGAGAGAGAGAGAGAGAGAGAGAGAGAGAGAGAGAGAGAGAAAGAGTGTTAGTGACACATGGATAGTTATACAGTGAACCCTCGTTTATCACGGTTAATCCGTTCCAGACTCTACCACGATAAATGAATTTTCGCGAAGTAGGATTCTTTATTTATAAATCGAATATTTTCGCAGTGGGCAGCACGGTGGCGCAGTGGGTAGCGCTGCTGCCTCGCAGTTGGGAGATCTGGGGACCTGGGTTCGATGCATGTTCTCCCCGTGTCTGCGTGGGTTTCCTCCCACAGTCCAAAGACATGCAGGTTAGGTGGATTGGCGATTCTAAATTGGCCCTAGTGTGGGTGTGTTTGTGTGTGTCCTGCCCGGGATTGTTTCCTGCCTTGTGCCCTGGGATTGGCAGACCCCCTGTGCTCGGATTCAGCGGGTTGGAAAATGGATGGATGGATGGATATTTTCGCAGTTAGAATATAGAAAACCTGTTTACAACCTTCTAAATATGTTTTTTTAACATTATTACAGCCCTCTAGACATGAGATAACACCCTTTAGTCACCATTACACTTGTATTACCCAATATATTAGACAAAATAAGAGAAAATAAGACATATTAGACGTTACAAATATCACATTATCACTAGGCTCACCCGCCTTTTAAGGCGACCGACTTTTATCCTCAATTTGTGTGCGCTCCATGTGTACATCAGGCATGTAAGTGTAGGGAATGAGAACATCAAAGTGCCCATTCATAACATCTCCCAAAAACCTAAGTTTTTTATCCCCTCGAGTGCCTGTCCAAAGTCGTACAATGTCAGCCCGAATCTGTACCTCTAAAGACGGAGTTTCAGGCACTAAATAAGCTATAGGTGAGAATAAGCAAGCACCATCTCCCCTGATATTTACTACGGCATTTGTACTCCATCAACATTAATTATTTCCAGAGACATAATTTTGTCTATTTTTCCAGCGCATCGCGCACAAAAGCAAGGGAACAATGGGAGCACCAGAACTCTGCTCACATCGCGTCGCTTCGTACTGCCAGTAGTAAGTTTGAGATAAGCGGAATACCGCTATGCTTTGCACTCACGAGACGGAAGGACAATCCCGACCGCTTTTATATAGTAGATTATTGTACTGTACATTTAATTACACACACACAGTTCTTACACACAACCACTAACCTATGAAGGCATGAGCTCAGTAGGAGAGTCTTCAGGTGGTGCAGTATCTTCAGCCGGTGCGTTGTTGTCTTCTTCCGCTGAAGGAGTACTAGGAGTAGGCAGTGGGTGTCTGGGTGCACGGCTGAAGAACATCTTGATAGGCAGTTGCTGGCGCTGTCATTTCATATGCGTGAGGAGGTTTTTGTAGGGTATTGCCATCTTTGATCATATCCAAGAGTTTCACCTTCTCCTGGATAGTAAGCATCTTAGTTTTATTGTCAGAAGGCTTAGAAAAAGCAGCATGCTTAGGAGCCATCGTGGGGCTTAGATAAAAGTTCTCAGAAAGCGCATGCGTAATGACGTAAGCGTGTATGAGAAAAAATCGCGATAGAGTGAAGCCACGAAATTCGAAACGTGATATAGTGAGGGATCATTGTACAGAGTATCAGGATTAAATTACAGTGAAATTATGAGAAGGCCATGTTAAAATAATGTGTTTTCAGCAGTTTTTTAAAGTGCTCCACTGTATCAGCCTGGCGAATTCCTACTGGCAGGCTTTTCCAGATTTTAGGTGCATAACAGCAGAAGGCCGCCCGCCTCACCACTTCTTTTAAGTTTTGCTCTTGGAATTCTAAGGAGACACTCATTTGAGGATCTGAGGTTACGCTATGGAATATAAGATGTCAGACATTCCGATATATAAGATGGAGCAGATTATTTAAGGCTTTATAAACCATAAGTAGAATTTTAAAGTCAATTCTCTGTTAACACTAGAATTACCAGAGCCTACGAAAAAACTCGTAGATCTGGCCCACCTTAAATCTGTTCGCACCTCTCCACCAGCGTCTTTTGACCTCTAAATGTGCCAATAAAGACAAGCTGCAAGCAGCCGGCTATTCCATCCCCCCACCAACTTAGAACGTGCACAAACTTCTCCCAGCTTATGCCTTGATTGATTATCTGGGAGTGAAGTGGAGTTTTAGAGTGGAAATAATAGATCGTTGTTTGAAACACATGCATTTCATTTGTGTTTTGTTTCTACAGTAATCTGGCTAAATACATTTTTAAAACAGAAACTTTTTTCATATTCTAGTAGTAAATGACAAAATGTAGGCATAAACTATATAATGTATGAAACCTGAAGTCCAAATATCAAAGAAACACTTTCACGAAAGGTACAAATATAACAGAACAAGTGTGCTTTTATTCAAAATTATAACTGCCGTGGTGCAACGGTATCAGCTGCTGACTAGGTATCAAAAGGTCATGAGTTCGATCCCACACGACTCCGTTTTGAGAAGTGAACTGCTCTTATTCTTACTATATTACAATAAAAACATACATTTGATTTTAGTCTGTAACAGCCAGTGTAATTTATGATACTATAGTGTCAGCAGGTATTTTTTGTGACGTTACACGTGTAATTTGTGAGCATGCCCTTGACGATCAAACAGAGGAAGCTCTGCAGTTCACTTGTGACTTTATGCTGTAGATTTGGCTGTTACATACAAAGGACGGTGCTTGTGCCCAAAACATTAACATTTATATGTTACTTACATAAAAGCCAGATCTAATGTTATTTACCTATTTACCTTGAGTTATTTACTTACATGATGAGGGCTCTACATCGGATCAAGAATGTACTTTTGCCATCGCTGTACTTTGTATATGTACATGGGAAGCTCTGCACTCGTGTTTTTACACTGTAGGAAGTAAGTCAATAAATAAAGGTAAATAGGTAAATCGAATGTTATTTACCTTGAGTTATTTACTTATATAACGACAGTTCTACATCGGATCTGCCTTTTATGTAAGTAACACATGCACCATCCTTTGTATGTAAGAGCCAGATCTACAGCGTAAAGTCACGAGTGCAGAGCTTCCTATGTACATATACAAAGTACAGCGATGGCAAAAGTGCATTTTTGATTCGATGTAGAATCGTCGGCATGAGTTAAGTGTACCTCTGTTATAGCGCATCTATGTGAAAACAGCAGTGTCAAATGCGCGAGGCGCGGGGGGGTGGGGAGTGTGGGTTGGGGTAAGTTGGGAATGTGAACGCGGCTGAGAGAATAACAGAATAGAAAAAAACAAAGCTAACCTTTGCAAGTATCATAAATTACACCGGCTGCTACAGACTGAAATCAAATGTATGTTTTTATTCTAAAATAGTAAGAACACAAGCAGCTCAGATCTCAAAACGGACTCGCCCGAGATTGGTATATATGAAGCTTTAATAATTCATTACATAGCGCTTTTCTCAGTACTCAAAGCACTATCCACACAGGGAGGAACCGGGAAGCGAACCCACAATCTTCTTACTGCAAAGCAGCAGCACTACCACTGCGCCACCTGTGAGGACTTTGATTATAAGTCAGCAGCTGATACCATTACGCCACCGAAGTTGTCATAACAATAAATTATGTGTCAATGTTGCAGGTAAACGCGGGTTGTTTTTCTGCAGTTATATTTTTGAATAAAAGTGCATTTGTTCTGTTATATTTGTACCTGTTGTGAAAGTCTTTCTTTGATATTTGGAATTCAGGCTTCACACATTATATACTTCATGTCTACATTTTGTCAATTATTACCAAAATATGAAAAACATTTCTGTTTTAGCAATGTGTTTACATAGATCGTTGTAGACACGGAGCACACATGAAATGCATGTGTTCCAAATAATGATATAGTATTGCTTGACTTCTCACTTTATACAACTCCAAGCTACTGACACGCAGGTAAACAGATTTGAGCTGAGAAAACTGTGCGGGGTGGTGGATATGATAGTAGGCTTGCTGCTTATCAACACATTTACAGGACAAAAGACGCTAATTGGAGAAGTGTGAAGTGATTTAAGGTGGGATGGATCTATGAGTTTTTTTGTAGGCTCTGGTAATTCTAGTGTTAAGGAATATTTTGATGTCTGAACTAGAATAGTAAATGGAAGTTTTTCAACTGCCTGAGAATGGTATCGATTTAGTCACTTCACCACCTGCTTGGTGTTAAGTTACACCAATTCTCACACACATTCAGAAATGTTGCTCATTTAAAGAAAGCCAGTGAGAGTCTTGCAAGCTCTTCGACCAGTTCTATCAGGCCTTCGAGAGACTGGCCTATTATCCTGTACCTGCAAGAAAATATTTTCTATTTTCCGCTTGTTCTTAACCTACCACCTATTTTGAAACATTTTCATTATAACCCTTTTTGTGAAGAAAGTTACTAAGACATAGTATGTAATATTAATAATACATAATCCACATAGTACATATTACTCCATACTACACAATAAATACATAATTGTACAGTGTAATAAGAACAGAGAGAGTCACTGTTTTGGGACACTCCATATAACTGAATGATTAAAATGAAAAACAAAACTTGTGAATATGCATTGTCACAAAAGCCACAAAGAACCAAAGCAAGGTTTGGGGCAGCCACCATATATTTGGTTTCCTGGCAGCAAATCGCTGTTTAAATGATAGCACTACTGTGCACAAAACCGAGTCCAAAACAGAACTGAGGGAATAGGGAAAAGGTGGAGGCTTTTAAAGGGGAAGACAGGAAGTGAGATCAAAGGTCGGGCTCATGAAGGTTTTCAGCCATAGGTTCGAGCCTGGACATGACATCATAGGGGCCGGAGCCGGCAAGGTCTCTTTCCATAGGCTCGGTCCCAGAAGTGATGTCAAGAGGGCCAGTTGGAATATCCCGTGAATGGTCTGCAGGAAAGGGAGATAAAGAGTCAGTGCACTCCGTCACACTGCCCTTACTCAAGCCCTTTAGCTGCCTCCCATGTGCACGTGTGTGACAGCATAAAATGAGTCTTTGCAGACGTGAGTCCTATCATGACTGCCCAAGATGGTAACAGGGCAGGAAGAGGCACATCAATTGGATGGAAACTGAAAGTGATGTTGGTGATGGAGAGCTCTCAATTTCTGATGTGCAGTGGGAGGAAAAAAGAGAATACCATCACACAATGCCATCCTCCAGAGCAGCGGAAAATGACCATCACTAAAGCCCTTAACCTGTCTCCAATGCGCGCAACAACATCCATCTTCTCTGTTATAAGCCTCTCTGTGCATTTACCTTCATAATAGTTACCTTCACACCCACTGTCAGAGACCCCTCACCATTTCTGATCAATCCCTTCTTCCAGATCTTACTATACAGTTATGGACATTTGCAGCGTCTTCTTTTCTATTTCACTACACCCTGATTTCTAACTTTCAACTTTGATGGCACACAATATACCTGATCAATGCTTCCTCTGTGTTGTTGTGAGAGTCCACTTGCTGTCAGCCATGCATTGAAATCTGTTCTGTCTGATGTTCAGTTTTCCATGTTAGTTCTCATTCAGTGTGTGGATGTTTTACTCCTTTGTTTCACTTTTAAGCAGGCCTGCCACACTGACTCTGTCTCACTACTTATTTCCTTAGCAGAAAAGGGCCTCCAGGTCTCCCTCCCCAAAGTCCAGTTCTGCTGCTCCTCCATTACATATCTTTGTTACCAGTTCTGAAGCTGCTCCCAAAAGACCACCCGTGAAAGGCCATATTGTCAGTCCCGTTTCCCCACACTCACCAAGAGAGACTTTAGTTCCAGGGACTCTGCAACTGTTCCCGCCAACAGATAAAATTAACCTTGAGAACGGAAAACACATCATCACTGATTTCCTTGCAGCAGTTGCCTGTGAAATGTTGCATCTTGTGCACAATTCTTCTGTTAGCATATAAGGCTCTTCAAGACATGTTAAACAAGTACAAACCCTGGCGCAATTTAAAGTCACTTCTTGTTGTTCCACACACACTAAATGGAAATCACTTGGTGATTGAGCTTTTAGTTCTGCAGTGCCCAGGGTGCATTTCCTGAAAACGCTCAAACTTATTGAATAATGAACGATATACCGAATGACAAAAGTAAAGAATGGGTGACATTTGTAAGTGTTTCCCAAAACCCTTAATTATTCGATATTTAATGAATGAGTTTAAAGAACTTCTATGTTGGACTCCTCTGCAGTGTCAGAAAAGCAGACTGTCAATAACAGGAACATCAGCTTAAAGTGGAGAAGGACAAAAGAACTGTGATTGCCTTCACTACACTATTGGCACACATACTTATCTTGCTAAACTGGAAGAATCCTAACTCTCCCCTTTTAAGTCAGTTGGTAAGTGATGTTATATATTATTTGAAATTGGAAAAAATCTAATTATCACTTAGAGTGGCACAGTACTAGCGCTGCTGGCTCACAGTTAGGAGACCTGGGTTCGCTTTCCGGGTCCTTCCTGCCTGGAATTTGCATGTTCTCCCCGTGTCTGCGTGGGGTTCCTCTGGTTACTCCAGTTTCCTCCCACAGTCCAAAGACATGCAGGTTAGGTACATTGGTGATTCTAAATTGTCCCTAGTGTGTTCTTGGTGTGTGTGTGTGCCCTGCGGTGGGCTGGTGCCCTGCCCAGGTTTTGTTTCCTGCCTTGCGCCCTGTGTTGGCTGGGATTGGCTCCAGCAGACCCCGTGACCCTGTAGTTAGGATATAGCGGGTTGGATAATGGATGGATGGATGGATGGATGGAAATTCTCACTTAGAGGATCTGTGCAGAATTTTTTCAAAACCTGGCAGGATCAGATCAGTAACATTCTAGAATAAGCTTTTAAAGCACTTTTTCTTCTCCATTTATCTATATTCATGTATCAATTTATCTATTTACTTATTTTTACTAGGTTTAAGTTTTATTCTGCTGCCCACACTCTCTTTCTCAGGGGTGGGGGTTGATTTGTTTTCAATCCTATTCTTGTAAAATGGATCTATTCGTATGGAATGTTGTGTGATTTAAATAAAATTAATAAAATGAAAAAAAATAAAAAATAACAGGAACATCGACCCCACCTATTTCAATGGTGAAACATGTTACATTGTAACAACAGACATTTGAACATGAAAAAAAAAATATACACTCAAATGAAACACTCAAAAAAGCTCAAAATAAAGAAATTAAAATTTTAACTAATAGGTAAAGTTAATTTAATTATTACTTCAAATATACTAAAGAGCTCAAAATATGACACAGCTTACTTGCCAAAAAAAAAAAAAAAACCAGTGGTGAGCATCGATAGGAAATGAAAGCAACACTTCACAACAGAAACAACGCTGTGACTGTCCACTCAGATCCTAAAGTTGATGCATTTCATCGTATTTCCTGATTGTGATGTCTGTTCAGGTGAAATGCCATTATATAAATACACAAAGATGAAGTCATTTTGTGTTAAATTCCTTTTCTTTGTTCTCAGGTATCAGGTTCTCATCTCAGGTTTCTCCAGTTGGCACTGAGCTTTAGTTAATTTATTTCCTTGACGGTTCTTCTTTTCCCCTAACCACAGGCAGGTGACTCACAGATTACAAAATCCATTGTGTAATTAAGTAGTTGAAAGTGTCTCCGTTCCCATAATTTTCCTTATTGGCCGGGTGCACTAACGTGGACTAGGAGTTTATCTTGATTGAACTGACGTAATATCAAAAGAGAGCACAAAATTTAAAAAGACCAAATATGATAGTGTAATGTGATTTTATTATGTTTATCATGTTCTTCAAATTGTTCAAAGAATTGTAGACAATTTTATTTTTAGGCCATTATTATTGTCTGTTATAACACTGCTCTGATTAAACATAAAATCATAATTGATCCAGGAGTACTCATCCGAGTATAGACTCTGGGAAGCAAAATGAGCAGAAGTGGAACCTGAGGTCAAATGAATGCTGGATCTAGGAGTGATTTAGGAAAGTTTTAGTCCCTGGTTCAGTCCTATCGTATTGGTCCCAAAGGCTGACGACATTTGGCACTTTTGCAATGACTTTCATCTGCTTAATCAAGTTTCTTGTTTCGATGCATATCTGATGCCACAAGTGGACGAATGCCTCAAGTGACTCAGAAAAGCACCATATTTGGGGACCCTTGACATGGGAAAATGGCACTGGCAAATTCTCTTAACGGAATCCACCAAGGGAAAAAATTGAATTTAGCACCCTTAGTGGTCACTGGCAGTTTTGTGTCTTCCCATTTAGGTTACACAAGGCACCGGCCATCTTGAAATGTCTGTTGTGGAGTGCTATGGTACCACAAGTCATATGACATGGTCATCTAACCCAGCACAAGGGAGGAACACATGCAGCATGCTAAGAAGATGTTCCTCAAACTATGTAATGGTGACCTTTAGATTAATCCAAAAAAAATGTTATTTTGGATTAACTGAAGCCAGATATTTGATGGTGGGAGGTGGTATGGTCCAACCACAGTGTGCCAAAGTTAATGCCACACTCATCTGGCCCTGTCCGCTGTGCCATTTATTGTAAAAATCAATGCTTACGACAAATGTCTTGGTGCCATGTTGAGCCAGAACTTCGATGGGGTGTAGAACACCCCATTATGTACCTGAGCCAGAAACTATTGGACCAGGAAACCAGGTATGTGGCTGTGGAGAGGGAAGCATTGGCAATAAAGTAGGTTATCCATTAGCTGAGGTACTACCTGCTTGGCCACGAATTCACTCTAGTCACTGACCATGCATGTTTAAATTGGAACGGCACTGCATACAGAGTCAAACCCATACGCCACTAGATGGTTCTTGGACCACCATCTGTTTAAATTCAAAGTCCTACATCTTCATGGTTTCCTCCACACCACCACTGATGCATTTAGACATGACCTCACTGTTCAGGCTGCCCCACTCGACCCAACCAGGGGCTGCTGCTGTTGTCGAAGGCCTTTTCTGTTCCTCTCTCTGCAGAAGCAGTGATTGACAGTTGCATCCCGAATGACGTCACTTCCAGTTCGTGGCCACATGATCCCACCTCTTCCTGTCCTCTGAATTGAAAAACAGCTCCACCACAATCTTAGAATCAGTCAAATAGAGACTCACGTCTGAAAAGACGCCAAATGTTATTTCATTGTTTTTTTCAAACTGCCAATTCTAATGGGTTCACCACGGTGCCCCAAATCTTTATCTGATCTTTCTGTCTTTATTACAACAGAATACAGTGAAATTGTAACGTATATAAGCCAAATGACATGCTGCTACTCTCCATTATCTTAATGTCTTCTTTATCAGAATAATTTCAGAACATGTTTATCATAAATGCATACAAATAAATTACAGGTCAATTATGGGGGCTAGAAGGGCTGATATTGACAACACTTTAGATATTTGACTGGCGTTTCATTTCTCATGAGTTTTGTCTCCTGAAGCCACAGTAGGAGAAATGAATAACTAATGTCACATCTTCACTGCTTTAACTGAAGGGGGCAGTGCCAGGGTCTGCTTCTGAGACCACTCAGTCCACTTGTCACCCTTCAGTGGCAGAAGGTATTTTTGTGCATTCCGCTGAGCAAAACTGTGTGTCCTGGATGGTGACCTGTGAACAGAGGGGCTTTGAAACCTCATCAACGGAGGGGACATCCTCACTGTGGAGACAGAAATTGGGATCTGAAAATGGGAGTCAAGACATATCTGATCAAATCAGTTCAGTGGTCCATGATTGCCTTGTATATGTGTGTGTGTGTTCACCCTGTGATGAAGGGGCGTCCTGTCCAGGGATTGTTCCTGCCTTCAGGTACCATGAGACCTGCTCTGGATTAGTGGGTTAAGAAGATGGATGAATGAACAGTGAAAGTGGGGGTCTGCAGCAGCCTTCTCTCACTGACCGCCATCACAAAAAGTAGTAAAGAAGGCCAATTTGATTCTGTCACCCAGCAGCCATCCCCTGTCTCCAAAGTGTCACTTGTAGCCACCAAGTTACTGATTGAGGGTCTTGCGAGGGTGGAGACCCCCAGACTGAAGTTCTCTTTTATCTCAGAGCTATCAGCCTTCTGAATTCTAGTAGCTGCAGGAGTCCTGCGGAGTTCTCAATTATTATTGTGTGCTCTTTATTATTATTGTTCATGAATCGTTATTCTGATTTGTAGAAGTCTTATGTTGTGTGTGCTGATAACCACAATGGCTGTCATGTGTGGTCTTTTTTATTATTTTATTGTCCCTATTTAACATTGTCCTACGTGTCACACTTTCCTGCTGTGACAAATTTCTCTCTGGGAAAATAAAAGTCTTCTGCCGTCCTGAAGAGTAAAAGCCATACATGCAAAGAGAGAACATGGAGATTCAACACCGGCAGTGACCGGCGAAGGACTGGAACAAGAACACTAAAACAAAAGGGCAGAAGTGTGGACCACCACATCATAATACCTCCTGTATAAACACACAAGGGGGTCTGAAATGAGGGGACAACTCTTAAAGTGGAACAAGTAAAGCATCAGCTGAGCAGAGCAGAAATAAAGGAGCTGAGAGTCCGTCAGGAACTGTCTTATACAGAGCAGTCCATAATACCTTAAAACACGTTTACTGGTGTACTCATAACTCACATGAAAATAGAAAGAAACAAACTTTTTTTTCATAAAATGGTTGTTTTATTTTACAAAAACATACTGTGTTATTTCACAAACATTTCAGTTTCTTGCTGTTCACATCACCACAGAGGACCATTTTGTCTTCTCAGGTGCAGCATAAAGGGATGAAGCTGACATGGAGTGGACAATCCAGAGGCCAAAACCTCCACCAAAGCACTGGGTGCTCGTCCATCACAGGTCACGGGGAGAACATGAGAACTGCAGACATTTATCAGACTGCTTTGGAATGGAGAGGCCGCCGTGAAGGCTCTGCATGGACATGTTGAATGGGCAGACGTTCAACGACCTTTTGACTCTCAGCGCTGGCTTTACGTCTCCATGGATTATTGATGTGTTTTATTGTGTGCCATGGATTGTTAGATATCACAATAGTTTTTATTATTTATTGATACTGAAAATGTAATGACAGTGAGTCTTATTTGCTGTCATTGTACAATCCTCTAAAACTGCTAAAAAGACAACTTGAGCCATGTTAATCAAGTCAAGTTGTGGAGCATGCACTGGTACAGTGTGTTGCTGCACCCATTACACGAAGAAACAACTCGGGATCCCAGTTTGCAAACCCCTGGACAGACAGTCCCACCCTCTGGAAATGACCCTCTATCTGCCGCAGCCAGGTGTTATGTGGGGGTCCCCTTGGTATGGTCAAGCCACTCGGGTCCCCAACAGTGAGGATCGTATGAACTGATCACCCTCGGGGAAACATGCCACATGGTTGTAGTGCCGTAACTGACGCTCCCTCACAATGCAGGTAATGTGCCTCATTCAGGACAAAGTCAAACCAACGGTACCCAAGGATTTTCCGGAGAGACACAGTACCAAAGGAGTCCAGTCTTCGTCTCAGGTCACTGGATAGCGTCCATGTCTCGCAACCATATAGTAAGACAGGAAGCACCAGAACTCTAAAGACTTGGACCTTTGTCCTTTTGCATAGATATCAGGAGCACCACACACCCCTTTCCAGCGACCTCATGAACCCCCATGCTCTCCCAATCCGTCTACTGACTTCACAGGAAGAGTCACCAGAGACATGAATATCACTGCCAAGGTAAGTAAACCTCTCAATGAGGCCAACACTCTCTTCGCATACAGACACACTGCTGATGGCCGTGCCTAAGAGGTCATTTAAGGCCTGGCTGTTGGTTTCTATCAGGACACTAGCAAACCCAGACACTCAGACTCCTCGCTCAGTTTCTTGAGCGCCCCGATCAAAGCCTCCATTGACTCCGCAAAGATCACAGCATCATCAGCAAAGTCAAGATCCGTGAACCTTTCTTCACCAACAGATTCCGATAGTCGCTGGAGCCCATGACCTTGCCCAACACCCAGTCCATACAAGCATTGAACAGAGTAGGAGCAGAATACATGCCGTGTTAATGAAACACAGTCTAAAGCAGCAAATCACACGTTTAGTTGTAGACATTGTGGCGGACATGTTCAGGGGGAGCAGCCCCTGTGGACTTTGCAATACAGTAATCCCTCGCTACTTCGCGGTTCACTTTTCGCGGATTCACGACTTCGCGGATTTTCTATGTAAGCATATCTAAATATATAACGCGGATTTTTCGCTGCTTCGCGGGTTTCTGCGGACATTGGTTCTTTTTACTTCTGGTATTTGCTTCCTCGGTTGGTTTGCCCAGTTGATTTCATACAAGAGATGCTATTGGCGGATGGCTGAGAAGCTACCCAATCAGAGCACGCAGTTAAGTTCCTGTGTACTGCTGATTGGCTCAGAGACGGAGTGCTGCATTAACCAGGAAGTCTCATCTCACTCATTCAGCATTAATGTGCTCTTGCTACTGCATTCAGGGGATTATCACCTTCATCGTCATCATTTTTACTGCGCAGCATATTCATCACCGTCATCACGTCATATATAGCTATATGTACTTCGCTATACAGTAAGTGTAAACTTATCTACTGATTTCATATTGCTTAGCAGTTGTCCCTGTTATTAATAGAGTAAAGGGTGGGTTGTAAACAATACAGGGAGGGTTTAAAAACGTCCAAATACACGTTAAATAATTAAATAAATATGGTGTCCCTACTTCACGGAAATTCAGTTATCGCGGTTGGCCTTGGAACCTATCTCCCGCGATAAGTGAGGGATTACTGTACCTCTCTCTGGACGCTAGATGGCAACCCCACTGGGTTGAAGGGTGCCTCAATTTCCAGCAGGGCTCCATAGGAATCGGAGTTGGGTGCAGCCCTGTTGGGTCCCGCAAGTGCTGCCAGGGGGGTGCTGCAGCTGGGACTCCTGAGCCCTTATGGGCACTGTTTTTGCCACACCCGGAAGTGCAGCCGGAACTTGGCAGTCAACCACCTGGAGCACTTCTGGGTGGACTATAAAAGGGGCCAGCAGCCACCACTCAAGGAGCCTGAGTCGGGAGGGGGAGGACTATGCTTGCTGGGAGGAGTGGTTGTGCAAATACTATGTGTGTTTTATTGTGGTCTGCTTTGGGACTGTGTTGTGCCTGTGGGACATTTACTGTTGAAATTATTATAGGAAAAGCAACAGTGCTTGAAAAGTCCAGCTTGGCGTGTCACACCTGACAATGGACCTGAAGAAGTGAGTCTTACCCCAGAGCAGCACATCTAAAATCATTTTTTTTTACCCGTCCTAGTACACTTGATGAACAAACTGGCCGAGCATAATGTTACTTGATTATGTTAACCTCTTTTGTAAATCACTTTGGTTACAGGCGTCTGCCAAGCAAATAAATGTAGATATTAAGGCATGGAAGAAGAATCTCCGCTCCCTGAAGACAGACAGATGGCAGAGGTATCACCTTACATCGGACCTCTACTGTGCTTACGGCTCCTGCTGATGCTCCAGCACCCCACAGCTCCTCTAAATCCACCCTCATCAACTATCCAGTTGTTACCAATGACACCTGCTGATGTGTTGCTTTGTACCCTTCAGGTTAAATAATATGTAAGTGGAGCCAACGTTGACCTACACTACCATGTTAATATTGTGTCCTTGAACAAGTGTGACAATGACTTTCAAGAGAAAGACGTGGCCCAGAAGGGTTCCTGAAGACCACTTGCCGTATGTCAAACAGCAGTAACTGTCTGCCGTTGCTGATGCTTGTGTAATATTCCCTGTAAAAGCTTCCTGCTGCAGACTCCCCGGTGACCATCAGCTTTTCATTTGCTATAAACATAAACATTCATCAGTTTTTCACATGTAATCCAATTATCTTTAAGCTTGACATTGTAACCTGAGGGATCAAAACCTCATCTACCACTAAGTGTGACCCCAGGGATCGGCCCCTGCTGATTGTTTAAATATCCACAAATTCTCTTTTGTTTGTTAAAGGAAGACGCATTCTTCACCAGACATAAACACAGCATGGAAAATATCAAGTCTGATGGCCTTTGTTATCCAAACGACAATGCTTCTTGCCTTAAAGCTCTTCTGGAGACGAAACTCTACACCGGCCTTTATGTTTTTTCAGTTCTTGTTATTTTGCTCACCTTATCGGGAAATCTCTTTGTGATCATCTCCATCTCCCACTTCAAACAGCTTCACACTCCAACGAACATCTTTGTGGTGTCCCTGGCAGTTGTCGACTTTATGATCGGGTTGATCGTGATGCCTTTCGACTTCTCCAACATCATTGAATCCTGCTGGTATTTTGGGGATGCCATGTGCACTTGTTTTAATGGATGCTATCTGTTCTTAACTTCAGCATCTGTCAGCAGCGTGGTATTGATTTCCCTGGACCGTTATCTTGCCGTGTGTAACCCTTTTTTTTATAATGCTAGAGTAACAGTATATAAAGCGTTGTTTTCTGTGTTCATAAGTTGGCTCTCATGTCTTCTGTACATTCTAACGTATATGAACAGTTCAGGAAATCACATCAGGAGAGACTGTGCTGGCGACTGTCTGTTTGTCTACACTGCTGCCGGGGGCTTGGTAGACTATTTCTGTACATTTATAATGCCTTTCACCATCATGACATGTCTATACGGCAGAATAATTGTGGTAGCAAGCAGACATGCTAAAGCTATCAATTTAGCGAGAGACAAAGAAAACGCAACCCAGAGCAGAAAAAATAAAATGTTCAAGTCTGAGAAGAAGGCTGCAAAGACGTTAGGAATAGCGGTGGCCATATTCATGTTATGCTGGTCCCCCTACTTACTGATTGTGGTCCTTGAATACTCACCTTACACAAGTCTGCTTTTCCAAAATGTACAAGTTGGACTCGGGCTGGTAAGCCTAATCAATTCTGGCTTAAATCCTATTATTTATGCTTTATTTTATCCCTGGTTTAGGAAGTCACTTAAAATGATGTTAAATTGCACAATATTCCGTCCTGGAACATCAACTATGAATTTATTTAGAAATAATGTGCATTGAACACAGCACTGTATATAATAACTTTATGCCATGTGATAACACATCCTGAAGTTTGCAGTACTTTGTGTCTGGTGGGATCGGCTCAGGTGCTTCAGACTGAACTTGGTGAAGGTGAGCTCTTGTGTTTAAGGGTCTGTCTGAGCTGAAAACTAGGGCATGATTCAAAAAGACCGAACTATTTAATACACTTCAGGGTCTTCATTTACTTTTTATTAAAACAAAAATGTTTAAGGGATCCCTGCAAAGAAATCTCAGTTTAATGGCAGGACAGAGGGGACAGATGGACTCAAAATTAGCTGGAGTCCCTCGTCTGGTGGCAACAGGTGGGCTGATGTGGGGGGCTTGAAGACCTCCTTCTGGCTACTTGTGGACTGAAAAGAAAAGACAGACATGGGACTTAGTGGGCAACCACCCAAATCAGCCGCTCGTCACTTGGTTTGGTGTCAGTTGATGGCTGCATTGCTTGACATTTTGAAGAAATGTTGGCAGGATGAGCTCTGTAATTGGGTGGCTGTTCTCACTTTTATATACATCAGTACTTTTATTTTTGTAATATATTGAAACACAGCTATGTGAACACATTTTTTGCCATTAAGTATTTAAGAAATGGTTATTTTTCTTTTATTCATTAGTTTTATGATAGCTTATTTACTAATGTTTGGTTTTTATATAAAAATGTTAGTAGTTGCAAGAGGTTATCAACTGGATGATAGAAACTGAGTGACAATAAAATATCGAAACCGTCTGAAAGAAAAGCCGCAAAAACATTAGTAGTAGTCGTGGGGGTTTTTATGTTGTGCTGGCTTCAGATATTCACTCTGTGCACAGATTATAATAAACTAATTACACGTATCATCATGTCGGTAAGTGAAGTGAGCTTTGCACTTAATCCAATGCTTTATGCTTTTTTTTTATTCCTGGTTTGACAATCACTTAAAATAATCCTGACATTTAACATATTTGGTTCTGCTTCTTCACTAGTCAATTTAATGTGAATGTTAAAACTTTATAAACAAATTAAAAGTCATTTTCTGTGCTTATATTTGTTTAATGTTTTGTGTATTATGCCTCATTATTCATATTAGCAGTCTGTTTCTTGACATTTATTACAAATACAACATTCTTATACTCGCTGAATTGCTGCAGGTGGTTGTTTTTTGTCAAACTTCTTCTCTTTTGATTTAGACTGTTTAGGAATATTGAATTTCACCAAAATTATTTTCACAAAACTTCTCTTCATTAAAATCTTTAATGAGCAGCACTGTGAATGTAGGAGACTCCTGGCAACTCATACAAACACTTCTGGTTTTCTCGGTGACTTTTTCCTTTTTATGTTATAAAATAGTTATTATATTGGGACAGAATTAATTATCTGACTATATATAGTTAAGTAATTTTTCCCTACAATCTGTACATTTTAAGGATCTCTTGATATCTGTAGTTAGAGTTTGTGCAGCGAAAAACTCCACAGCAGAGCTCAGACGACGAGCAAAAATTCTGTTAAGCGACACAACTTTGGTCAGGGTGGTGGTGGTGATTTGTTTAAGAATCAAATCCTACAAAATGTTTCTTTACTGTTTTAGTTTTGTATCAAACTAAACATTTAATTTCAATCTTGAAGCAAATGTTTCCTATTCCTGCACTTTAATCCGCACTCCTCCTCACTAAGGCAGCAGATGACAGACGAGTGCAGACGGAGCAGTCGGCCGTCACTCCTCACACTGCTGGCTCACTAAATGACACTGAGGTGACTGTGAGGAACTGAAATAGACGACTGAGAAGGTCAAATGAGGTTTGATGTCCACAATTAAATGTAGGATTTGCTGCTTTAGACTGACGTTTGTTAATATTTGTGAAGTCTCATTAGCCGCAGCTGCTCACCTCATAGAGAATACAATTAATACTTCAGAGAACAGCATTGTGCTCAATTCTATAGAAACAGAGAAACTTAAACCTTTAATAAAGGAATTACATTGGGATCTGAAGTGTGGAATGTGTGTCGGTGTGGAATTTTCATGTTCTCTCTTTGCTTGTGTGGCTTTAACTTGACAGAATGGCAAGATGGCTTTTATTATCCCAGAGTGATATGTGCACAGGAATGTGTGACATGTAGAACATTGTTAAAGAAAGACAAGAAAATAATAAAAGAGACCACACATGACAGCCATTGTGTTAATCAGCACACACACCACAAGACTTCTACAAATCACAATAATGATTCTTGAACAATAATAACAAAGAGCACACAATAATAATTCAGAACTCTGCAGGACTCCTGCAGCTACTAGAATTCAGAAGGCCGATAGCTCTGAGATAAAAGAGGACTTCCATCTGGGGGTCTTCACCCTTGAGACCCTAAATCAGCAGCTTGATGGACACAAGTGACACTTTGGAGACAGAGGATGGTTGCTGTGTGACAGAATCAAGTTGGCCTCCTTTACCACTTGTTTGTGATGGCGGTGAGTGATAGAAGGCAGCTGTGGACCCCCACTTTCACCGCTCATTATAATGTTGTTATTCACACAGTTTTTTTTTTTTTTTTTACTAAGATTTACAGAAATACATTCATTGAAGCTTCATCCTCTCCTCCCGACTCTCGCCCTTGAGTACTGACTGCAGGCTCTTTTTGTAGCCCTCCCAGAAGTGCTCCAAGTGGTAATTGGCCTAATTAGGCTGCACTTCCAGGTGTGGCTGCATTCCAGCCCATAGAGGCTCATTAAGCCATGCAGCTCCTTCGGGTGGTGGCCACGGAGCCCAATAGGTCTGAGTCCTGAAGTTCTACACCTGTGGCCCCGATGTAACCCAGGAGGGCTGCCACCTTGTGTTCCAGGGGACGCAGAGTGCATCCCATGGCTGCTCCCCCAGATCCAGTGTTGAAGGGGCATCCCGGCCAGGCATGGGACCCGGCCGCCTGTCACAATATATATATATATACAGTAATCCCTCCTCGATCGCGGGGGTTGCATTCCAGAACCCCCTGCGAAAGGCGAAAATCCGCGAAGTAGAAACCATATGTTTATATGGTTATTTTTATATTGTCATGCTTGGGTCACAGATTTGCACAGAAACACAGGAGGTTGTAGAGAGTCAGGAGCTTTATTCAAACACTGCAAACAAACATTTGTCTCTTTTTCAAAAGTTTAAACTGTGCTCCATGACAAGACAGAGATGACAGTTCCATCTCACAATTAAAAGAGTGCAAACATATCTCCTGTTCAAAGGAGTGCGCGTCAGGAGCAGAGAATGTCAGAGAGAGAGAGAGAGAAAAGCAAACAAATCAATAGGGCTGTTTGGCTTTTAAATATGCGAAGCACCGCGGCACAAAGCAGCCTTTCAGCATTTTTTAGAGGAGCGTCCGGATCCTTAGGCCAGTGTGCGAACTGCCCCTCTGCTCACACCCATTCTGTCAGGAGCAGAGAATGTCAGAGAGAGAGAGAGAGAAAAACAAACAATCAAAAATCATTACGTGCCCTTCGAACTTTTAAGTATGCGAAGCACCGTGCGGGAAGCATGTCGCTTGACAAAGCAGCTGCACAGAAGAGAGCAATGTGAAGATAATCTTTCAGCATTTTTAGACGAGCGTCCGTATCGTCTAGGGGTGCGAACAGCCCCCCTGCTCACACCCCCTCCGTCAGGAGCAGAGAATGTCAGAGCAAGAGAGAGAGAAAAACAATCAAAAATCAATACGTGCTGTTTGATCTTTTAATTACGCGAAGCACCGTGCGGGAAGCATATCGCTTGACAAAACAGCCACATGTAAGGCCAGCAAGGAAGAGAGCAATGTGAAGGTAATCTTTTAGCATTTTTTGAGGAGGTGCAGTATCCTCTAGGGGTGCGGACAGCCCCCGTGCTCACAATATATTTGAGGAGTTTTATTTAATACGTAATACGCGCTCTGGTTGGGTAGCCTCTCAGCCATCTGCCAATAGCGTCCCTTGTATGAAATCAACTGGGCAAACCAACTGAGGAAGCATGTACCAGAAATTAAAAGACCCATTGTCCGCAGAAATCCGCGAACCAGCAAAAAATCCGTGATATATATTTAAATATGCTTACATATAAAATCCGCGATAGAGTGAAGCCGCGAAAGTCGAAGCGCGATATAGCGAGGGATTACTGTATATATATATACAGTTAGGTTCATAAATATTTGGACAGAGACCACTTTTTTCTCATTTTGGTTCTGTACATTACCACAATGAATTTTAAATGAAACAACTCCGATGCAGTTGAAGTGCAGACTTTCAGCTTTAATTCAGTGGGGTGAACAAAACGATTGCATAAAAATGTGAGGCAACTAAAGCATTTTTTGAACACAATCCCTTCATTTCAGAGGCTCAAAAGTAATTGGACAAATGAAATAACTGGAAATCAAATGTTCATTTCTAATACTTGGTTGAAAACCCTTTGTTGGCAATGACAGCCTGAAGTCTTGAACTCCTGGACATCACCAGATGTTGGGTTTCCTCCTTTTTAATGCTCTGCCAGGCCTTTACTGCAGCAGCTTTCAGTTGCTGTTTGTTTGTGGGCCTTTCTGTCTGAAGTTTGGTCTTCAACAAGTGAAATGCCTGCTCAATTGGGTTAAGATCAGGTGACTGACTTGGCCATTCAAGAATTTTCCACTCCTTTGCTTTAATAAACTCCTGGGTTGCTTTGGCTGTATGTTTTGGGTCATTGTCCATCTGTATCATGAATCAATTTGACTGCTGTATTTAGCTGGATTTGAGCAGACAGTATGTCTCTGAACACCTCAGAATTCATTCGGCTGCTTCTGTCCTGTGTCACATCATCAATAAACACTAGTGTCCCAGTGCCACTGGCAGCCATCACACTGCCTCCCTCCACCGTGTTTTACAGATGATGTGCTATGCTTTGGATAATGAGCTGTTCCACACCTTCTCCATACTTTTTTCTTGCCATCATTCTGGTAGAGGTTGATCTTGGTTTCATCTATCCAAAGAATGTTTTTCCAGAACTGTGCTGGCTTTTTTAGATGTTCTTTAGCAAAGTCCAATCTAGTCTTTCTATTCTTGAGGCTTATGAGTGACTTGCACCTTGCAGTGCACCCTTTGTATTTACTTTCCTGCAGTCTTCTCTTTATGGTAGACTTGGATATCGATACGCTCGCCTACCCCCTGGAGAGTGTTGTTCACTTGGTTGGCTGTTGTGAAGGGGTTTCTCTTCACCATGGAAATGATTCTGCGATCATCCACCACTGTTGTCTTCTGTGGACGTCCAGGTCTTTTTGCGTTGCTGAGTTCACCAGTGCTTGCTTTCTTTCTCAGGATGTACCAAACTGTAGATTTTGCCACTCGTAATATTGGAGCAATTTCTCGGATGTTTTTTTTCTATTTTCGCAGTTTAAGGATGGCTTCTTTCACCTGCATGGAGAGCTCCTTTGACCGCATGTTGTCTGTTCACAGCAAAATCTTCCACATGCAAGCACCACACCTCAAATCAACTCCAGGCCTGTTATCTGCTTAATTGATAATGACATAACGACGGACTTGCACACACCTGACCATGAAATAGCCAAAGAGTCAATTGTCCAATTACTTTTGAGCCCCTGAAATGAAGGGATTGTGTTCAAAAAATGCTTTAGTTGCGTCACATTTTTATGCAATCGTTTTGTTCACCCCACTGAATTAAAGCTAAAAGTCTGCACTTCAACTGCATGTGAGTTGTTTCATTTAAAATTCATTGTGGTAATGTAGAGAACCAAAATTAGAAAAAAGTTGTCAAATATTTATGGTCCTAACTGTACTTGTATTGCTAAACTGGAAGAATCCTAACTCTCCCCTTTTAAGTCAGTGGGTAAGTGACGTTATATATTATTTGAAATTGGAAAAAATCTAATTCTCACTTAGGGTGGCACAGTACTAGCGCTGCTGGCTCACAGTTAGGAGACTGGGGTTCACTTCCCAGGTCCTCCCTGCCTGGAGTTTGCATGTTCTCCCCGTGTCTGCGTGGGTTTCCTCCGGTTACTCCAGTTTCCTCCCACAGTCCAAAGACATGCAGGTTAGGTACATTGGTGATTCTAAATTGTCCCTAGTGTGTGCTTGGTGTGTGTGTGTGCCCTGCGGTGGGCTGGCGCCCTGCCCGGGTTTTGTTTCCTGCCTTGTGCCATGTGTTGGCTGGGATTGGCTCCAGCAGACCCTCGTGAACCTGTAGTTAGGATATAGCGGGTTGGATAATGGATGGATGGATGGAAATTCTCACTTAGAGGATCTGTGCAGAAATTTTTCAAAACCTGGCAGGATCTGATCAGTAACATTCTAGAATAAGCTTTTAAAGCACTTTTTCTTCTCTATTTATCTATATTCACGTATCAATTTATCTATTTACTTATTTTTACTAGGTTTAAGTTTTATTCTGCTGCCCACACTCTCTTTCTCAGGGGTGGGGGTTGATTTGTTTTCAATCCTATTCTTGTAAAATTGATCTATTTGTATGGAATGTTGTGTGATTTCAATAAAATTAAAAAAAATTAAAAATACCAGGAACATCGACCCCACCTATTTCAATGGTGAAACATGTTATATTGTAACAACAGACATTTGAACATGAAAAAAAAAAAAAAAAACTCAAATGAAGCACTCAAAAAAAGCTCAAATTAAAGAAATTAAAATTTTGACTAATAGGTAAAGTTCATTTAACCATTACTTCAAAAATACTAAAGAGCTCAAAATATGACACAGCTTCCTTGCCAAAAAAAAAAAAAACCAGTGGTGAGCATCGATAGGAAATGAAAGCAACACTTCACAACAGAAACAACGCTGTGACTGTCCACTCAGATCCTAAAGTTGATTCATTTCATCGTATTTCCTGATTGTGATGTCTGTTCAAGTGAAATGCCATTATATAAATACACACAGATGAAGTCGTTTTGTGTTAAATTCCTTGACTTTGTTCTCAGGTATCAGGTTCTCATCTCAGGTTTCTCCAGTTGGCACTGAGCTTTAGTTAATTTATTTCCTTGACGGTTCTTCTTTTCCCCTAACCACAGGCAGGTGACTTACAGATTACAAAATCCATTGTGTAATTAAGTAGTTGAAAGTGTCTCCGTTCCCATAATTTTCCTTATTGGCCGGGTGCACTAATGTGGACTAGGAGTCTATCTTGATTGAACTGATGTAATATCAAAGGAGAGCACAAAATTTAAAAAGACCAAATATGATATACTGTAGTGTAAAGTGATTTTATTATGTTTATCATGTTCTTCAAATTGTTCAAAGAATTGTAGACAATTTTATTTTTAGGCCATTATTGCTGTCTGTTATAACACTGCTCTGATTAAACATAACATCATAATTGATCCAGGAGTACTCATCCGAGAATGTCTGTATAGACTCTGGGAAGCAAAATAAGCAGAAGTGGAACTTGAGGTCAAATGAATGCTGGATCTGGGAGTGACTGAGGAAAGTTTTCATCCCTGGTTCAGTCCTATCGTATTGGTCCCATAGGCTAATGACATTTGGCACTTTTGCAATGACTTTCATCAGCTTAATCAAGTTTCTTGTTTCGATGCATATCTGATGCCACAAGTGGACGAATGCCTCAAGTGACTCAGAAAAGCACCTGATTTGGGGACCCTTGACATGTGAAAAGGGTACTGGCAAATTCTCTTAACGGAATCCACCAAGGGAAAAAAATGAATTTAGCACCCTTAGTGGTCACTGGCAGTTTTGTGTCTTCCCATTTAGGTTACACAAGGCACCGGCCATCTTGAAATGTCTGCTGTGGAGTGTTATGGTACCACAAGTCATATGAAATGGTCATCTATCCCAGCACAAGGGAGGAACACATGCAGCATGCTAAGAAGGTGTTCCTCAAACTATGTAATGGTGACCTTTAGATTAATCCAAAAAAATGTTATTTTGGATTAACTGAAGCCAGATATTTGATGGTGGGAGGTGGTATGGTCCAACCACAGTGTTCCAAAGTTAATGCCATACTCATCTGGCCCTGTCTGCTAACCAAGCAGCAAGTACAAACCTTCCTTGCACTTGTGGGATACTATCATTGGTTTGTACCTTGTTTTTCTCAGAGGGCTGTGCCCTTCACTGACCTGACAAAGAAGAGGGCTCCTAACATGGTGTCTTGGGAAGAAAAAACAGAAACTGCATTTTGTGACTTAAAACAGGCCGTTACACCTGTCTTATTGGCTCCTGATTGTTCTGTGCCTTTTATTGTCAAAATCAATGCTTTGGACAAATGTCTTGGTGCCATGTTGAGCCAGAACTTCGATGGCGTAGAACACCCCATTATGTTCCTGAGCCATGAACGGCACTGCATACAAGAGTCAAACCCATACATCACTAGATGGTTCTTGGACCACAATCTGTTTAAATTCAAAGTCCTACATCTTCATGGTTTCCTCCACACCACCACTGATGCATTCAGACATGACCTCACTGTTCAGGCTGCCCCACTCGACCCAACCAGGGGCTGCTGTTCCTCTCTCTGCAGAAGCAGTGATTGACAGTTGCATCCTGAATGACGTCACTTCCATTTCCTGGCCACATGATCCCACCTCTTCCTGTCCTCTGAATTGAAAAAACAGCTCCTCCACAATCTTAGAATCAGTCAAATAGAGACTCACGTCTGAAAAGACGCCAAATGCTATTTCATTGTTTTTTTCAAACTGCCAATTCTAATGGGTTCACCACGGTGCCCCAAATCTTTATCTGATCTTTCTGTCTTTATTACAACAGAATACAGTGAAATTGTAACTTACATGAGCCAACTGACATGCTGCTACTCTCCATTATCTTAATGTCTTCTTTGTCAGAATAATTTCAGAACATGTTTGTCATAAATGCATATAAATAAATTACAGGTCAATTATGGGGGCTAGAAGGGCTGATATTGACACCACTTTAGATATTTGACTGGCATTTAATTTCTTGTGAGTTTTGTCTCCTGAAGTCACAGTAGGAGAAATGAATAACTAATGTCACATCTTCACTGCTTTAACTGAAGGGGGCAGTGCCAGGGTCTGCTTCTGAGACCACTCAGTCCACTTGTCACCCTTCAGTGGCAGAAGGTATTTTTGTGCACTCTGCTGAGCAAAAATGTGTGTCCTGGATGGTGACCTGTGAACAGAGGGGCTTTGAAACCTCATCAACGGAGGCGACATCCTCAGTGTGGAGACAGAAATTGGGATCTGAAAGTGGTAGTCAAGACATATCTGATCAAATCAGTTCAGTGGTCCATGATTGCCTTGTACTGTATATGTGTGTGTGCATGTGTGTGTGTGTGTTCACCCTGTGATGAAGGGGTGTCCTGTCCAGGGGTTGTTCCTGCCTTGTGCCCAATGCATGCTGGGATTGGCTTCAGGTACCATGTGACCTGCTCTGGATTAGTGGGTTAAGAAGATGGATGTTCTTTCATGGATCTTCATTTAAAGAACAAAAAATGAAGAGTGAAAGTGGGGGTCTGCAGCAGCCTTCTCTCACTGACCGCCATCACAAAAAGTGGTAAAGAAGGCCAATTTGATTCTGTGACACAGCAGCCATCCTCTGTCTCCAAAGTGTCACTTGTAGCCACCAAGTTGCAGATTGAGGTTCTTGCGAGGGTGGAGACCCCCAGATTGAAGTTCTCTTTTATCTCAGAGCTATCAGCCTTCTGAATTGTAGTAGCTGCAGGAGTCCTGCGGAGTTCTCAATTATTATTGTGTGCTCTTTATTATTATTGTTCAAGAATCGTTATTCTGATTTGTAGAAGTCTTATGTTGTGTGTGCTGATAACCACAATGGCTGTCATGTGTGGTCACTTTTATTATTTTCTTGTCCCTATTTAACAATGTTCTACGTGTCACACTTTCCTGCTGTGACAAATTTCCCTCTGGGATAATAAAAGTCTTCTGCTGTCCTGCCAAGTAAAAGCCACACATGCAAAGAGAGAACATGGAGATTCAACACCGGCAGTGACCGGGTGAAAGACTGGAACAAGAACACTAAATCAAAAGGGCAGAAGTGCGGACCACCACATCATAATACCTCCTGAATAAACACACAAGGGGGTCTGAAATGAGGGGGCAACTCTTAAAGTGGAACAAGTAAAGCATCAGCTGAGCAGAGCAGAAATAAAGGAGCTGAGAGTCCATCAGGAATCGTCTTATACAGTGCAGTCCATAATACCTTCAAACACGTTTACTGGTGTACTCACACCTCACATGAAAATAGAAAGAAACAAACGTATTTTTTCATAAAATGGTTGTTTTATTTTACAAAAACATACTGTGTTATTTCACAAACATTTCAGTTTCATGCTGTTCACATCACCACAGAGGACCATTTTGTCTTCTCAGGTGCAGCATAAAGGGATGAAGCAGACATGGAGTGGACAATCCAGAGGCCAAAACCTCCACCAAAGCACTGGGTGCTCGTCCATCACAGGTCACGGGGAGAACATGAGAACTGCAGACATTTATCAGGCTGCTTTGGAATGGAGAGGCCGCCGTGAAGGCTCTGCATGGACATGTTGAATGGGCAGACGTTCAACGACCTTTTGACTCTCAGCGCTGGCTTTACGTCTCCATGGATTATTGATGTGTTTTATTGTGTGCCGTGGATTGTTAGATATCACAATAATTTTTATTATTTATTGATACTGAAAATGTAATGACAGTGAGTCTTATTTGCTGTCATTGTACAATCCTCTAAAACTGCTAAAAAGCCAACTTGAACCATGTTAATCAAGTCAAGTTGTGGAGTATGCACTGGTACAGTGTGTTGCTGCACCCATTACACGAAGAAACAACTTGGGATCCCGGTTTGCAGTCCCGCCCTCTGGAAATGACCCTCTATCTGCCGCAGCCAGGTGTTACGTGGGGGTCCCCTTGGTATGGTCAAGCCACTCGGGTCCCCAACAGTGAGGATCGTACGAGCCGGATCACCCTTGGGGAAACGTGCCACATGGCTGTAGTGCCGTAACTGACGCTCCCTCACAATGCAGGTAATGTGCCTCATTCATGACAAAGTCAAACCAACGGTACCCAAGGATTTTCCGGAGAGACACAGTACCAAAGGAGTCCAGTCTTCATCTCAGGTCACTGGATAGCGTCCATGTCTCGCAACCATATAGTAAGACAGGAAGCACCAGAACTCTAAAGACTTGGAACTTCATCCTTTTGCATAGATATCAGGAGCACCACACACCTCATTCCAGTGACCTCATAACCCCTCATGCTGTCCCAATCCGTCTACTGACTTCACAGGAAGAGTCACCAGAGACATGAATATCACTGCCAAGGTAAGTAAACCTCTCAACGAGGTCAACACTCTCTCCGCAGACAGACACACTGCTGATGGCCATTCCTAAGAGGTCATTTAAGGCCTGGCTGTTGGTTTTTATCAGGACACTCGCAAACCCAGACACTCAGACTCCTCGCTCAGTTTCTTGAGCGCCCCGATCAAAGCCTCCATTGGCTCTGCAAAGATCACAGCATCATCAGCAAAGTCAAGATCCGTGAACCTTTCTTCACCAACAGATTCCCACAGTCGCTGGAGCCCATGACCTTGCCCAACACCCAGTCCATACAAGCATTGAACAGAGTAGGAGCAGAATACATGCCGTGTTAATGAAACACAGTCTAAAGCAGCAAAATCACACGTTTAGTTGTAGACATTGTGGCGCACGGCTGGGTTCCATGCCTGGCCAGGACTCCCCTTCGGTATGTGTTCAGGGGGAGCAGCCATGGACTTTGCAATAACTCTCTCTGGACGCTAGATGGCAACCCCACTGGGTTGGAGCGGTGCCTCAGTTTCCAGCAGGGCTCCATAGGAATCGGAGTTGGGTGCAGCCCTGTTGGGTCCCGCAAGTGCTGCCAGGGGGGTGCTGCAGCTGGGACTCCTGAGCCCTTATGGGCACTGTTTTTGCCACACCCGGAAGTGCAGCCGGAACTTGGCAGTCAACCACCTGGAGCACTTCTGGGTGGACTATAAAAGGGGCCAGCAGTCACCACTCAAGGAGCCAGAGTCGGGAGGGGGAGGACTACGCTTGCTGGGAGGAGTGGTTGTGCAAATACTATGTGCGTTTTATTGTGGTCTGCTTTGGGACTGTGTTGTGCCTGTGGGACATTTACTGTTGAAATTATTATAGGAAAAGCAACAGTGCTTGAAAAGTCCAGCTTGGCGTGTCACACCTGACAATGGACCTGAAGAAGTGAGTCTTACCCCAGAGCAGCACATCTAAAATCATTTTTTTTACCTGTCCTAGTACACTTGATGAACAAACTGGCCGAGCCTAATGTTACTTGATTATGTTAACCTCTTTTGTAAATCACTTTGGTTACAAGCGTCTGCCAAGCAAATAAATGTAGATGTTAAGACATGGAAGAAGAATCTCCGCTCCCTGAAGACAGACAGATGGCAGAGGTATCACCTTACATCGGACCTCTACTGTGCTTACGGCTCCTGCTGATGCTCCAGCACCCCACAGCTCCTCTAAATCCACCCTCATCAACTATCCAGTTGTTACCAATGACACCTGCTGATGTGTTGCTTTGTACCCTTCAGGTTAAATAATCTGTAAGTGGAGCCAACGTTGACCTACACTACCATGTTAATATTGTGTCCTTGAACAAGTGTGACAATGACTTTCAAGAGAAAGACGTGGCCCAGAAGGGTTCCTGAAGACCACTTGCCGTATGTCAAACAGCAGTAACTGTCTGCCGTTGCTGATGCTTGTGTAATATTCCCTGTAAAAGCTTCCTGCTGCAGACTCCCCGGTGACCATCAGCTTTTCATTTGCTATAAACATAAACATTCATCAGTTTTTCACACGTAATCCAATTATCTTTAAGCTTGACATTGTAACCTGAGGGATCAAAACCTCATCTACCACTAAGTGTGACCCCAGGGATCGGCCCCTGCTGATTGTTTAAATATCCACAAATTCTCTTTTGTTTGTTAAAGGAAGACGCATTCTTCACCAGACATAAACACAGCATGGAAAATATCAAGTCTGATGGCCTTTGTTATCCAAACAACAATGCTTCTTGCCTTAAAGTTCTTCTGGAGACGAAACTCTACACCGGCCTTTATGTTTTTTCAGTTCTTGTTATTTTGCTCACCTTATCGGGAAATCTCTTTGTGATCATCTCCATCTCCCACTTCAAACAGCTTCACACTCCAACGAACATCTTTGTGGTGTCCCTGGCAGCTGTCGACTTTATGATCGCGTTGATCGTGATGCCTTTCGACTTCTCCAACACCATTGAATCCTGCTGGTATTTTGGGGATGCCATGTGCACTTGTTTTAATGGATGCTATCTGTTCTTAACTTCAGCATCTGTCAGCAGCCTGGTATTCATTTCCCTGGACCGTTATCTTGCCGTGTGTAACCCTTTTTTTTATAATGCTAGAGTAACAGTATATAAAGCGTTGTTTTCTGTGTTCATAAGTTGGCTCTCATGTCTTCTGTACATTCTAACGTATATGAACAGTTCAGGAAATCACATCAGGAGAGACTGTGCTGGCGACTGTCTGTTTATCTACACTGCTGCCTGGGGCTTGGCAGACTATTTCTGTACATTTATAATGCCTTTCACCATCATGACATGCCTATACGGCAGAATAATTGTGGTAGCAAGCAGACATGCTAAAGCTATCAATTTAGCGAGAGACAAAGAAAACGCAACGCAGAGCAGAAAAAGTAAAATGTTCAAGTCTGAGAAGAAGGCTGCAAAGACGTTAGGAATAGTGGTGGCCATATTCATGTTATGCTGGTCCCCCTACTTACTGATGACGGTGGTCCTTGAATACTCACCTTACACAAGTCTGCTTTTGCAAAATGTACACGTTGGACTCGGGCTGGTAAGCCTAATCAATTCTGGCTTAAATCCTATTATTTATGCTTTATTTTATCCCTGGTTTAGGAAGTCACTTAAAATGATGTTAAATTGCACAATATTCCGGCCTGGAACATCAACTATGAATTTATTTAGAAATAATGTGCATTGAACACAGCACTGTATATAATAAATTTATGCCATGTGATAACACATCCTGAAGTTTGCAGTACTTTGTCACTGGTGGGATCGGCTCAGGTGCTTCAGACTGAACTTGGTGAAGGTGAGCTCTTGTGTTTAAGGGTCTGTCTGAGCTGAAAACTAGGGCATGATTCAAAAAGACCGAACTATTTAATACACTTCAGGGTCTACTTTTACTTTTTATTAAAACAAAAATGTTTAAGGGATCCCTGCAAAGAAATCTCAGTTTAATGGCAGGACAGAGGGGACAGATGGACTCAAAATTAGCTGGAGTCCGTCGTCTGGTGGCAACAGGTGGGCTGATGTGGGGGGCTTGAAGACCTCCTTCTGGCTACTTGTGGACTGAAAAGAAAAGACAGACATGGGACTTAGTGGGCAACCACCCAAATCAGCCGCTCGTCACTTGGTTTGGTGTCAGTTGATGGCTGCATTGCTGTCTGACGTCCTTTCTTTGACATTTTGAAGAAAACTTTGAATGTTGGCAGGATGAGCTCTGTAATTGGGTGGCTGTTCTCACTTTTATATACATCAGTACTTTTATTTTTGTAATATATTGAAACACAGCTATGTGAACACATTTTTTGCCATTAAGTATTTAAGAAATGGTTATTTTTCTTTTATTCATTAGTTTTATGATAGCTTATTTACTAATGTTTGGTTTTTATATAAAAATGTTAGTAGTTGCAAGAAGTTATCAACTGGATGATAGAAACTGAGTGACAATAAAATATCGAAACCGTCTGAAAGAAAAGCCGCAAAAACATTAGGAGTAGTCGTGGGGGTTTTTATGTTGTGCTGGCTTCAGATATTCACTCTGTGCACAGATTATAATAAACTAATTACACGTATCATCATGTCGGTAAGTGAAGTGAGCTTTGCACTTAATCCAATGCTTTATGCTTTTTTTTTATTCCTGGTCTGACAATCACTTAAAATAATCCTGACATTTAACATATTTGGTTCTGCTTCTTCACTAGTCAATTTAATGTGAATGTTAAAACTTTATAAACAAATTAAAAGTCATTTTCTGTTCTTATATTTGCTTAATGTTTTGTGTATTATGCCTCATTATTCATTTTAGCAGTCAGTTTCTTGACATTTATTACAAATACAACATTCTTATACTCGCTGAATTGCTGCAGGTGGTTGTTTTTTGTCAAACTTCTTCTCTTTTGATTTAGACTGTTTAGGAATATTGAATTTCACCAAAATTATTTTCACAAAACTTCTCTTTATTAAAATCTGTGAATGTAGGAGACTCCTGGCAACTCATACAAACACTTCTGGTTTTCTCGGTGACTTTTTCCTTTTTATGTTATAAAATAGTTATTATATTGGGACAGAATTAATTATCTGACTATATATAGTTAAGTAATTTTCCCTACAATCTGTAAATTGTAAGGATCTCTTGATATCTGCAGTTAGAGTTTGTGCAGCGAAAAACTCCACAGCAGAGCTCAGACGACGAGCAAAAATTCTGTTAAGCGACACAACTTTGGTCAGGGTGGTGGTGGTGATTTGTTTAAGAATCAAATCCTACAAAATGTTTCTTTACTGTTTTAGTTTTGTATCAAACTAAACATTTAATTTCAATCTTGAAGCAAATGTTTCCTATTCCTGCACTTTAATCCGCACTCCTCCTCACTAAGGCAGCAGATGACAGACGAGTGCAGACGGAGCAGTCGGCCTTCACTCCTCACACTGCTGGCTCACTAAATGACACTGAGGTGACTGTGAGGAACTGAAATGGATGACTGAGAAGGTCAAATGAGGTTTGATGTCCACAATTAAACGTAGGATTTGCTGCTTTAGACTGACGTTTGTTAATATTTGTGAAGTCTCATTAGCCGCAGCTGCTCACCTCATAGAGAACACAATTAATACTTCAGAAAACAGCATTGTGCTCAATTCTAGAAAAACAGCAAAATTTTAACCTTAATAAAGAGAAAAGCCAAGCAAAATGACACCTTTTATTGGCTAACTAGAAAGATTACAATATGCAAGCTTTCGAGGCAACTCAGGCCCCTTCTTCAGGCAAGATCTTGCCTGAAGAAGGGGCCTGAGTTGCCTCGAAAGCTTGCATATTGTAATCTTTCTAGTTAGCCAATAAAAGGTGTCATTTTGCTTGGCTTTTCTCTACATTCATAATGGCTAACACAGTACAACACCCTAACCTTAATAAAGGAATTACATTTGGATCTGAAGAACATCACCCGGTCACTGTCGGTGTGGAATCTTTTATTATCCCAGAGTGATATGTGCGCAGGAATGTAAAACACACCGGACATTGTTAAAGAGGGACAAGAAAATAATAAAAGAGACCACACATGACAGCCATTGTTGTAATCAGCACACAGACCATAAGACTTCTACAAATCAGAATAACGATTCTTGAACAATAATAAAGAGCAGCACACAATAATAATTCAGAACTCCTCAGGACTCCTGCAGCTACTAGAATTCAGAAGGCTGATAGCTCTGAGATAAAAGAGGACTTCAGTCTGGGGGTCTTCACCCTTGAGACCCTAAATCAGCAGCTTGATGGCCACAAGTGACACTTTGGAGACAGAGGATGGCTGCTCTGTGACAGAATCGAGTTGGCCTTCTTTACCACTTGTTTGTGATGGTGGTCAGTGATAGAAGGCAGCTGTGGACCCCCACTTTCACCGCTCATTATAATATTTTTATTCACACAGTTTTTTTTTTTTACTAAGATTTACAGAAATACATTCATCCTTCCATCTTCCACACCTGCTGATTTAGAGCAGAGTCACAGGGTAGCTGGAGTCAGACCCAGAAAGCGTTGGGCAGGGACAATTCCGGGGCTGGTGGTAGTCCATCACAGGGTGAACACACACACACACACACACACACACACACACACACACACACACACACACACACAGAGGCTAATTTAGCATTACCAGTCCTCTACTGCACTTTTTCCATATTTTTCAGTGAAGGGTAAAAAGTGAGAAATTTTATTTGTGAAAACTTTCAATATTGACAAGAATGAACCAACATGAAACAGGGAACAGTAAATTATTATAAACATTTAAACGTCTGGTTTGGTCTACGTTCTGTGACTACATAATTAATTTGCAATCCTATCAAAAATATTATTGTAGAAACATGAGAGGAACACTCTCCTCTGGATGCCGCAGACTGCCCGAGGGACTGGGAATACCTGGGAATTCGATATGTAAAAGCAAACAAAAAACTTTTGGAGATTCTGGAGCCACGCAGTGTCATGCACTGAATGGTTTCACCACAAACAGACAAGGAAGCACATCATCTGTGTACGACTGTGTCAGCAGCTGTGAACACATTACCTTCACCTCCCAGCTGCTAAGGACAATCGGCAGTGATGCAGACCCTGGTTCCCTGATGCCTTGGTTTTGGGTTGGCTCACAGAGTGAGAAATGGTGTGGGTTGACCACCAGTTTGTGATTGGCAGGAGTGTTGGCCATCATGTATATTCAGCTTCAGGATTGGTGAGTGTCACGGCTGACCTATGGGAAATGTCATAGAGGATGTTTCTGGCCAGGCCAACTGATTGCACTCTGGAGGCCCCACAAGTGCTAAGCAGTTCCCTATTACCCATCCGGTGCTGGTGTCCAAGGAGCCCAACCACCTCACCAGACAGAATCCCTGAGCAAGGCAATGGAGGTGAGCTTTGGCCTGCAGTGGGGACCCCAGGTTCTTGTTCTGGGATAGCCCCATAGTGGGATCTCAAAGCTTGTACCTCCCCAAGGGAAGGGAGAATCCATGCTGAGCCATCAAGACCCAAGACTCCAGCCTGGGAGCCAAATGGCACCCCTTAAACCAGAACCCACTCACTGATCATCCGGGGAACCTCCCATGTCCAGCCAGCCCACCTGGGGACCTCCCTCTTCAGACATATAGTTCCAATTGATCAGCATCACTGCTTACAAGCATTCCATCCACCCAAATGACCTGGGTGTCCCATTGCCCTCTCGGTCTGCTGCTACAACTCAGAGAGTTCACAAGAGTCCCGCTGTCAGACTCTCAAAGGTGCAAAAGGTCAAAATAGGTTCAGAGTCCCCCATGTTAAACTATGAGTCTATAGGGGTGGGTGGAACGAGTGACAGTGAAAAAAAATGAGAATTTGGCCCCATTCATATATATATATATATATATATATATATATATATATATATATATATATATATATATATATATATATATAGTAACAATAGCACAATATAGCACCCGACCCAGTACAGAGTATGTATAAAATAAAATCAACTGTTCTCTTTTTCTTCACCTGTGAGCACACGTCTTCCCCGTGACCCACAGGCAATACACAGTCCCAACTCAAGCACTATTAATAAACAGTAACATAAAAAACACGCCCTTCTGGTGGTGGTAACGGCGGCACCACCACCACCACCACCACCAACACCACCACCACCACTCTCTTGAAGCTTCATCCTCTTCTCCCAACTCTGGCCCTTGAGTACTGGCTGCAGGCTCTTTTTGTAGCCCTCCCGGAAGAGCGCCAAGTGGTAATTGGCCTAATTAGGCTGCACTTCCAGGTGTGGCTGCATTCCAGCCCACAGAGGCTCATTAAGCCATGCAGCTCCTTCGGGTCGTGGCCACAGAGCCCAATAGGTCTGAGTCCTGAAGTCCCACACCTGTGGCCCCGATGTAACATCCCACGGCCCGAGTGCATCCCATGGCTGCTCCCCCGGATCCAGTGTTGAAGGGGCATCTCGGCCAGGCATGGGACCTGGCAGCCTGTCACAATATATATACTGTATATATATATATATATATATATATATATATATATATATATATATATATATATATATATATACAGTTAGGTTCATAAATATTTGGACAGAGACAACTTTTTTCTAATTTTGGTTCTGTACATTACCGCAATGAATTTTAAATGAAACAACTCCGATGCAGTTGAAGTGCAAACTTTCAGCTTTAATTCAGTGGGGTGAACAAAACGATTGCATAAAAATGTGAGACAACTAAAGTATTTTTTGAACACAATCCCTTCATTTCAGGGGCTCAAAAGTAATTTGACAATTGACTCAAAGGCTATTTCATGGGCAGGTGTGGTCAAGTCCGTCATGATGTCATTATCAATTAAGCAGATAAAAGGCCTGGATTTGATTTGAGGTGTGGTGCTTGCATGTGGAAGATTTTGCTGTGAACAGACAACATGCGGTCAAAGGAGCTCTCCATGCAGGTGAAAGAAGCCATCCTTAAGCTGCGAAAACAGAAAAAACCCATCCGCTATACCAGGACAGCTATACTGGGACATGATTGGGCTAATAATAAAAGAGGTATAAATGCAACTGTAGCTGATAAAAATTTGAGCTTAGTAATGAATAAGGTTAACAGCAATCTGACTGCCTCCATGCCGTGTGCGACGGCCTCTAAGACCCATTTCACCACCCATTGTGACGGAGTCAAAGGACCCTCGGGCTCGTCGGAAGCTAACTTGGTGACTGTGGAACCCGTACGGTCTGAAGCTCCACCCATTGAGGTCAGGAGACATCCTATCCAAAGTTTATCTTCCCAATTTAAATTTAAGCCATCCTCCTTTAATAGGGAGCAATGGAACGATGATTCCTGAAAATTTGCAAGGAATGCAGTAGTTTCAGTTAAAGGGCAAACGTCCCTTGATCCTATACCATGAATGCCTTACTTTGTTATTAATAACGATCACTTGTATCGAGTGGCAGAACATGAGGGTGAGATGAGGTCATGGCTCTTAGTTCCGCGTACTGATTGGCAGCAAGTATGCGAGGTAATGCATACCCACCTCTTAGGTGCCCATTTGGGCAGCAAAAAACACTGGAGAGAATTAAGTTTCTATTCTGTTGTCCTGGAGGTCCGATGATACTGTGCTTCTTGTCCTGAATGCCAGCTTCTTCAGATTCCTAGGAGGGGCCATGCTCCTCTTGTCTCTCTCCCCCTTATTGATATTCCCTTTGAACGAGTATCGATCTTGTAGGACCGTTAGAGCCCTCTTCTAGAGGCCATAAATACATATTGGTCTTAGTAGACTATACCACCCATTTTCTGGAGGCTGTTCCTTTGCACTCCTCCGCCACATCACTGCTGGCTCCTTCTGATGACATCGTATCCATCTGCCAGTTTCGATGTCATCTCCTGCCAACTCATTTCAATCCGCCATTTTGTCCTTGTATAAAAATGACATCTTTTGTATACACATATTGTCATCTGCTGTGTAAATGGTTTTGACTTGCTATTTTTGGCTTAGCGTTTTTCTTTTGTCCATTGGACATTATATGGAGATGGTCCCTAAATCTTTCCAGTTGTGGAATTGTTTTTAGCTTATTACAATGTATACATGCCTACATACAATCTGACCTACCAATACAGGGGCTAACCTTGATAATCAATTCCTAAAACTTCTGTATGATTCAACCTAACTAACACAATACGGCTTGCTTTTAGTCTGATCATCTGAAATGTTCATGAGCCTTAACATATAAATTTAAATGCTAAAATGTTTATATGTTTAAAGTGTTTATGCACTAGCATGCAAGTTTCCTTTAAGTTTGAAAAATCTAAAGGAAGGTGAGTAGCCAGAGGTCTGACTGATCGTGAGGTGGGGACAGAAATGGGAGAGACGCGAGAGGGGGGCTGGCTTGTATGTGCCTGCACCCAAAGCACCTCACCCCAACTACTAGTGGTGGTCTCCCAAAGTCAACAGGGGTGCAGACAGCAGGGGGTGTCTTCTTGTCCACACCCCAAATTATAAGGAGGACCTGTGCTTGCGGGACAGAGGGCCGCTCTCTGTGGAGGTGGAGGGACTGTCTGACCCCAGCTGACTGCAAAGCAGAGCAAGCGTTCCCGCAGTGCTTCAGTGCCCGCAAAATGGGGAATGGCACTGTTATAAGATGGCCACAGGTGGAGATGCTGTTAAAAAGGTCTCAACAGACGCCTGTAGAGGGCATCGGTGCAGCACCTCCCCGACCCCCTTAACCCGGACGAGAGCAACTCCCCCTACAATAGAACAACAGCCCTCACCAGACAGGACAACTTCGTCCATCAAGACTTAGCTGGGGGAGGAGGAGTGTGGCCCCTGGCCTAACCGCCCTGAGTGTGGAAGGACAGGGTAGCAGAGTATTTTTAAGGCCATTTCTCCCCAGGCTGACAGAGGGCAGCCCCCTTAGTTTCCAGTTGGGCCACAGGTTGTGAGCATGGAAGCTCAACCCTGCTGGGGCCCGTGGCCACCACCAGGGGATGCTTGGGCCTTTAAAAGGTGCCTATTTGGTGGCACTTCTGCCACACCTAGAAGTGCTGCCAGGAGATGCTCGATGGGCACCTTGAGTCCTCCCAGGTGCCCTATAAAAGGAGTGAGTCACCACCAGTCAATAGCCAGAGTCGGGAGGAAGAGGGCAAAGCCTGAGGAGGAGTGGACATGGAAGGATTGGCAACAGAAGGACTGTTGTGCTTTACCTTGTGTGCTGTGAAGATAATTTATGTAAATAAACCGGGTGTTGTGTGCTAAACGCGTCTCTGTGCCTGTCTGTTTCGGGTTAGGGCAGCCATACACACCTTGGGAATCACAGGGTGTTGAAGGATTTTCCAAAATCTTGTTTAGACTTTGGCAAGTCAAAAGGCCCAGCAGAGTCGCCAAAATAAAAACTTGTTTCTTCAGTTCCCTCAAAAACACAACGCCTTTGTTCTTAAAAAGCAAGGCAAGTAAAAAGCAAGCAAGCAGACGACATTAAAAACAAAATCAGCAGCCTGTAAAATAATAGTGCCTGTCTACGCCACTTAAAAAGATGTCAAGCAACTCCTTTTAATAGTCAGTAGTTCTAAAACCAATAACAAGGCATATTGATCCTGGATCTAAACCTTAACACACCTTTTTCTGCTCACATCTGCAGCCCGGCTTAACCTCACTCCACTAGCTAGGGGTCAATGGTGACCCGTATACAACACTATTCCCTGCTCCATAACCCTACCAACACCAGGACATCGGGACACCAGTGTCATCCATCACAGCTTGGAGGTGCATCTGAGTTGTTTGCTAAATGCCCATTTGAACAGCTGGATGGATGGAGAGGATGTGCGCCCTGCTCTGTTTGTAGTGAAACCGTTCAGTAGCTGACACCGCGTGGCTCCAGAATCTCCCTGAAGTTTTCTGTTTGCCTTCACATATCGATTTCTGTCTGCCGCACAAGTCAACACCCCGACTCGCTCACGGAGCTGCTGTTAATGCCAGCTTCTCCAGGTATTCCCGGCCCCTGAGGAGTGTGTCCTTCTCTTGTAGCTACAGTGCAATTTCTGGTGGGACTGCAAATTAATTATTCAGTCACAGAATGCAGAACAAACCAGAAGTTGAAATGTTTATAATAATTACCATTTCTTGTTTCTTTTCAGTTCATTTATGAGAATATTGGAAGAGTTCAGGAACAGAGTTTCACACTTTTACCCTTTATTGAAAATATGGAAAAGTGCAGCAGAGGATTGGTAAAGCTAAACTGGTCTATGTGTGTGTGTGTGTGTGTTCATCCTGCGACGGAGTGACGTTTTCTCCAGTGACTGTTCCTGCCTTGTGCCCGATGCTTGCTGGGATTTGACGCCAGCTACCCTGTCACCCTGCTCTGGATAAGTGGATTAAGAAGATGGATGAATGAATGTTGTTTCATGAATCTTAATATAAAGAACAAGAACCGTGTGACTAACAACATTAAAATGAGTTGTGAAAGTGGGGGTCTGCACAAGCCTTCACTCACTGACTGCCATCACAGACAAGTGGTAAGGAAGGCCAATTCGATTCTGTCACACAGCAGCCATCCTCTGTCTCCAAAGTGTCACTTGTGACCATCAAGCTGCTGATTTAGGGTCTCAAGGGTGAAGACCCCCAGACTGAAGTCCTCTTTTATCTCAGAGCTATCAGCCATCTGAATTCTAGTAGCTGCAGGAGTCCTGCGGAGTTCTGAATTATTATTGTGTGCTCTTCATTATAATTGTTCAAGAATCGTTATTCTGATTTGTAGAAGTCTTATGGTGTGAGTGCTGATTACAACAATGGCTGTTATGTGTGGTCTCTTTTATTATTTTCTTGTCCCTATTTAACAATGTCCTACGTGTCACACATTACTGCTGCCATCAAATTTCCCTCTGTGATAATAAAAGTCTTCTGCTGTCCTGAAGAGTAAAAGCCACACAAGCAAAGAGAGAACATGGAGATTCAACACCGGCAGTGACCGGCGAAGGACTGGGACAAGAACACTAAATCAAAAGGGCAGAAGTGCGGACCACCACATCATAATACCTCCTGAATAAACACACAAGGGGGTCTGAAATGAGGGGGCAACTCTTAAAGTGGAACAAGTAAAGCATCAGCTGAGCAGAGCAGAAATAAAGGAGCTGAGAGTCCGTCAGGAATCATCTTATACAGTGCAGACCATAATACCTTCAAACACAATTTATGGGTCACGTTTACTGGTGTACTAAAACCTGAAACCTGAAATGCAAAAATAAATGAACAACCTCATTTTTTTGTAAGCTTTTTTTTTTATTTGCACATAATGAGAATGTAATAACAGTGAATCTTACACACACACCCATTGCACAGTCCTGAAAAGTGGGATTTCTAAGACATTCTCTTACAAAATGCTTAAGAGACAAACTGAGTCGAGTTAAACAAATTCACAAAAAAAGTCTTCCTGTATACTGTGTGCTACATTTGTACAAAAATACTTTACTGCATCAAACCTATTAGATGGGATAGCAGTGAGAATTATAAAGATCATTCAAAATTATTCAAGGGTGCTTTTAAAAACAAGGAAAAACTTTTGAACAATTAAAAAATATGTATATTTTAAAACGCCATGAGAGACAAAGAGTTCTACAGATCCAAATGTGTTCCCCTAATTAAAGGTTTAAGTTTCTCATTTTTTATAAAATTGAGCACAATGCTGTTCTCTGAAGTATTAATTGTGTTCTCTATGAGGTGAGCAGCTACGACTAATGAGACTTCACAAATATTAACAAATGTCAGTCTAAAGCAGCAAATCACACGTTTAATTGTGGACATCAAACCTCATTTGACCTTCTCAGTCGTCCATTTCAGTTCCTCACAGTCACCTCAGTGTCATTTAGTGAGCCAGCAGTGTGAGGAGTGAAGGCTGACTGCTCTGTCTGCACTCGTCTGTTATTGAGGAGTGCAAATTCCAAAGCAGAATATGAAACATTAACTTCACAATTAAAATAAAAAATAAAATTTTAGTGTATTACAAAACTACAATAATAAAGGAAGAAGTTCGCTGTTTGATTTGATTCTTTGTATAATCCCCACCTGCCAGACCAAATTTGTGTTGCTGAACAGAATTTCGGCCATTGCCTGAGCTCTGCTGTGCATAAATTATAACTGCAGATATCAAACAATTTTTACATTTCTAGATTTTGGGTAAAATTCAAGACATTACTTAGCAATTTATAAACAGATAATGATTGTGTCCCAAAGTAATGTAAAATATAATAATCGCTTACTACATAAAAAGAAAGAACATCACCAAAAAACCCTGAAGCATAGAAATCAGGAGTCTCCTACATTTGCTGTTCTCTTTATTTAATACTGTAATAAACAGAAGTGTTATGAAAACAACTGTCGTGAAATAAGGAATATGTACACTTTACCTGAATCCAGTACAATTTTGACAAAACCAAACATCAACAGTAACATCGTGAATAGAAACAGATGTTATTGTTAATAAATGTGTCATGCTAATGTGATAAATGAGGAAAGGCAAAATGCACAAAAACATTAAAATAACTAAACACAGAAAATTACTTTTACGTTGTTTATTTGAGGTTTTAGCATTTACAGTAAATTGACCAGTGAAGAAGCTGGGATAAATATTTTACACGTCAGGATTATTTTAAGTGCTTTTCGGAACCAGGAATAAAGAAAAGCGTAAAGAATTGGATTAACTCCAAAGTTCACTTCACTTATTAAGGCAAAAACATTGTGCAAGATATATAGGATAATATTATAATAAACAGCACTCAGATTGAAGATATAAAAAGGCATCCAGCACATAATAAAAGCCCCCACGACTATTCCTAATGTTTTTGCGGCTTTTCTTTCAGACGGTTTTGATATTTTATTGTCACTCAACTCCACAGTTTGTCTCTTTTGTATCATACAGTTGATGGCTCTTGAATGGCTTCTCGCAACTATAAATAATCTGATATAAAAACCCATCATTACTGAATAAGGGAAAATAAAAACAATGAAAAACATAAAAATGTCCATTTCGGGCAGAGTGAATACTCTACAATCTTGTTCGCAATCATCTACTACAAAATAACTAAAAGATAAAAACATCACTGTAATAAAAAGTGCAAACAGCCACACTGCAGCAATGCTGATATTTGCGACAGTCAAAGTTATTTTTGAGCTGTAAAAGAAAGGATGACAGACAGCAATGTAGCGATCAATGGATATTAAAACCACATTATATACAACAACTAAACAAAAATAATTTGCAAGTGCAAAATACAAATAACAATAAATAACTCCAAAGTACCAGCAAGTTTCTATCATAACAATCAAAGTCATTGGCATCACAAAGAAACCTGTTAAGAAATCGGCCACTGCAAGTGAAAGGATCAGAAGATTAGTCGGCGTGTGCAGCTGAACAAAATGAGAAATAGAAATGATGACAAGAAGATTTCCAAAGACTGTCGAGAAAAGCAACAGAAATGCAAAAACATAAAACGGTGCATAGACTTGGGTTTATAACAAGATGCATTACTGTGAGGAAAGCAAAGGCCAACTTTCAGTTGTTTAAACTCCATGTGTGTCCCCTGACTGAGCCGTCCTGCCTGCACACTGAGATGTTTCTACACTGAGGCCCTGCGACTGCCATATTCTCTCTGCTGAAGTAATTCACATGAGGCGTCTCTCTGCTGTGTGTGTTTCACAAATTCTCTGTTGTTTTATGTGTTGATTTTGGTTGCTGTTCATTAATGAGTTTAACAAATCACCGGTGACTTCATTATATTTGATTGTCAGGAGCATCTCAGGGTTGCAGTGGTCACTCTTCACAGCTCCACAGAATTTGATTTGAACCCTGGTCCACCTGCTGGCTGTCTTCAGTTTGCCTTTTCTCCCTCTACCTCCTGATTTTTTTTCCACAGATACTTTGAGATTCTTTCAAGATAACAAAGAGCAGCATATTAAATCTACTTGTTAAAATGAAATGAGGTTTTGCCCAGTGGTGGGCTGATATTCCATCCTGTGCTGCGCTACCCGAGTTTCTGAGTGGAAAGACTGTCATGGGATTCAGAAACACCAGGTACAAGCTCCATACTCAGTACATATAACTGGGCAAACTAGATACCATGGAGTGTGTGCAGGATGGGCCAACAGGATTGGGCTGGTCCAGATGGGCGAGGCAAAAGGGACTTATTATGCTCTCTTGAAGGAGAGTGCCAGCCTCCCCACCAGGGCAGAGCCCTTCACTAAAAGTGGAATTAACCCACACCAGCAGGGGAAAAGAATCAGGCAGTGGAAATTTGACCTACTGTAGAGCAGCCAACCCACACCCAGGCTTTCACCATAAGGGCTAAGGTGGGACACTGACTAAGGCCAGAAGAAAATAACACCTGCCAGATATGTTGAGCAGGTCACATGCTATCTATTGTTAAACAGCCTTCCTGAACATCCAGTCTGGGGATGAAGAAATTCTAACACAACAACAGGTCCAAGTGGCACACATGGCACTTGGTGAGGCTGGTCTTTAGATTAACAAAAAGAAATGATTCTTTGGATTGGGCGAACCCAAATATTTAAGCTACCTGGTGGGACGGGGTACAGTGCCACAGTTCTCCAAAGTGAATGCCATATTGAACTTATCCCTTCTGAGAACCAAGTGGCAAATACGATCCTTTCTTGGCTTAGTGGGTTACTACCGCCGGTCTGTACCCTGATTTTCTGAGAGAGCGGTGCCCTTGACTGATCTGACAATGAAGAGGGCCCTGAACAATGTGGTATGTACTGATAAGGCAGATGCTGCATTTGGTGACTTAAAGCAGGCCGTTATGTCAGAACCAGTCTTGAAATCTCTTTTCTCTACCTTTCATTCTCCAGATGGATGCTATGGACACGTGGTCTAGGTGCTGTTGAACATCCTGTCCTGTTCCTGAGTCAGAAACTGCCAGAGCGAGAAACCAGGTGTGCGGCAGTGGAGACAGAGGACTTGGTAATTAAAGGTGCGATTACGCAGCAAAGGTGCTACCTCTTGGGCCAGGAGTTCACCCTTGTTACGGTTCATGCACCTCTACAGTGGATGGCCCTTCACAAGGAATCAAAGCCACTCGTCACCAGTGGCCTCATGCATAATGCTGTGCATAGAATTCACACTAAAACGTGGCGTACGGACAAAAGCGGAAATTTGAGTATGCAGAAAAAAATCCAGATGCATAAATCTGTGCGAACGCCAACTTCCACGTTCTTCTGCTACATAAATCCTGGTCAGCGTGAAAAGTAATGAATGTCCACCGCCTGCTGCCACTCCCCAACTCCTCCCAGAATTCTTTGTATATGCAAATCAATATAAATAGCCCTTAAGCTCAGCATTCTGTGAAAAGGCAATGGCAAAAGCACGGGGGGAAATAGAAGAAGTTCAGCAAATACCAGGTGGAGGCAAAGAAACATGTACTATTTGTTGGTTTAAACAGTGGTATAAACAACAAAAGGAAGTTGATCGAGTGACATAGTGTGTCGGAGAAACTCGAAAACTCAAGTTCACAAAGTCGCACAGTGCCCGAAATAAAAAAGAAGTTGTTAGATATCAAAGTTGCTGTGAAAAGGCCAGTCGTAGCCTACCGTCTGAGAGTCATATGAAAGCTTATTAGGGTACAGAGAAAAAAAAATAGGCACAGAGTCGGATGAAAACTCGAAATGTCAACTTTAATCTCGAAATTTCCACTTTAATCACATAGTTTATTTTGTCATTAAAGTAGAACATCATAAACTTCATTTTAAAATCATTTAATTTACTAGTTTCTCTAATCCCATCGTAACTAAAGTGGCACGTTAAATGCTTTGTTTTGTATTTGATCTTCTATGTGCTCTATGTGTGTGAATCACTAGGTGCTTCCTAAATGGGTTTTCTCTTCTTCCAACAGGACAAAGAATCCATTACATTCATGATATTACAGTTCTCTGAATAATTAAAAAACTGAGATGTATACTTGATATCATTTTCATGATGATAGGAATTAAAGCATGTTATTAAACATGAGAACACGGTGGCGCAGTGATAGTGACGAGCTAGCGCCCCATTGAGAGAGTGTTCCTGCCTCATGCAAGATGCTTGCTGCACTGTGCGCAGTCTTCGATGAAATAATTTATTGCAGCAGTACTGTCTCTTTCAAACGTACTAACCTGTCCTTCCTTTTCTTTCTCCAAGTACCCAATTGCCACACAATCAACTCAGTAATAAACGTTAAGCCATTTGTAAGCTTAGAACTCCGATTCTTCAAAACTTTTAAAGAACATTGAATTATCTTTGTAGTACATGTTTAATTATTCTATCCATCTATCCTTCCAGTGTTGCGTCAGCCCAGCAAGAATACAGCGCGAGGCAGGAACAATCTGTGAATGGGCACCAGCTCATCACTAGCACTGCGACACTGTGTTCTCACATGTTTAATTATCAACATCTAGCAAAATACCCGCGCTTCGCAGCGGCAAGGTACTGCTTTAAAATTTTAAATAATAAACAGAGGGAAAATGTACCAATAATTATTTGTTAAGGATCTCTTTGTATACCACATTGTCAGTTTGGCCCTCCGGTTGTAATATGACCAAGCTGTGCGCTGAGCTTACTCTTGTGCATGCAACGTATAGTTGGCCATGTGAAAAGCAATCTTGCCTCAAATCAATGCCAACCTTTTGTAGGGTCTTTCCCTGAGACTTATTAATTGTCATTGCGAAGCAGAGCCTTACTGGAAATTGGAGGTGTTTGAATTGAAATGGGAGATCAGAGGGATGCGAGGAATAAAAACTCTCTCCTTTGAGCCACCGCCAGTAAAAATAGTTGCCTCAATGAGGTTCTTTTGCAAGCATGTGACCTGAAGTCTCGTGCCATTACAAAGTTTCGGAGGCTGTAAGTTTCTCAGTAACATTATTGGTGCCCCAACCTTCAAAATTAGATTATGCTCAGGAGTGGCTGGAGAATTCAGAGTGTGGACCGAGCTGCAGGCTATGGACGTATATATGTACGTAAGTAGGATTCAGTTAGCGTTGGGAACCCGCATACCAAATTTCTTGAAGATGGGCCCATTAAGTAACAAAGACCGTTGGAAAGTTCAATATGGCGGCCGACAGTGGTGTCATACCACCAAAATAAGTACGTACATTGGTTTTGGTTAGCGCAGGGAAGCCGCCTAACAAATTTCGTTAAGATGGGGCCATAAATAAGAAAGTTTAACATGGTGGACGTTGTCGACTGTTATGACCGTTACATGTAGAATTTCGAAATGCAACCTGCTTAACTTTTGTAAGTAAGCTGTAAGGAATGAGCCTGCCAAATTTCAGCCTTCTACCTACACGGGAATTTGGAGAATTAGTGATGAGTGAGTCAGTGAGGGTTTTTCCTTTTATTAGTATAGATGTATATGTGTATATATACTGTATATGTGTGTGTGTGTGTGTACATATATATATATATATATATATATAGCTGTACCCGGCCACGCGTTGCTGTGGCTCAGTCTGGTTAAATGGAAAAGAAAGAAAAGAGAAAGCGCACGTTTCTAATATGCTTAATTTCACAATGCTTGTGGGTATACAATATTTTTTGTTGTTCCATTGTCTGTGCAGAATGTTAGACTGAATGATATTGTTAAGTTCGTAGACGTTTTTGTTTTTGGCTGCAAGAATAGCTCGTTCACTCGTGATTCTTATAATTGGTTTGAATATTGGGAAATACTTTTTCAACCAATTCTTCTTTTGACGTCACTAAATTGCAGAAATTATGAGGCAATGAAATTCGTCCTGAGGCCAGATCAACCGGCACCTTTCCATTCCCAATTTCCATATTTCTCCAACCCCGTTATTGACAGTTTGCATTATTTGATCGTAAATGCCTTTTTGCTGAAGCGTTTGCTTAGGAATATTTGATTGCACATATGACTAAAGATCACCCGTGTTGTAATTTTGTTCACTACGCAATGCTACATCAAACGAAACAGGAGCAGATCAATTCGGTGATGGCATTCCCAATTGATTGAGAACTTTGTTCGCGATTTCTAAGCACAAATCTTCAATCATTATCACCGCTTAGTTGTAGATTTCTGCTGTGAAATCCATGTTTATATTTGAATTTTACTTGCGTATTCGACGGAAAATATCTTCAGCCATGTGCGATTTATATTTCTTTCATAACTGTGTTGGAGATGAAGGAGAGCAGGCAGTCAATATGATTGCAAACAGTGCACAAATTTGATTTGGATGTAACGTGTTGCACGCGTCATTAATGTACACATCCCAGTGTTGGTCGTTCTCCAATAAATTCAGAGCTTGACATGTACTTCGGAAAGTGTCATGTGTAACGCCGTTGATAATTCTCAATTGCTGGAAAGATGTTGGACCGGGCACATTTACCAACAGCATGTGAACAAAGAAGCATTCATCTTGATTGGGATGCCTATCGTAGTTTCTTTGAATATGCCAGGTTGTCCGTCGACTCGCTCTCCTCGTTTGCGTTGTTCAAATGATTTTCTACTCACATTCCATGTGTAATACGTAGGCACTTCCGAATACAGCAGTGTTTTCGCAAACGCATCATTTTGACATAACGTAAAGTAAAAGCAGTTAACGTTGTAGCCGGTGGATTCAGGGCTATTTGTTGCACATTTGCAGCTGTGAAATAAACGCGTTGTCCATTTTCTAGATGTACTGCTAAGTGAACAACATCTGGACTTCGTTCATGTATGGGAAATGAAAGAATTCGCCATACAGCTTCATTGCTACTTATGTATCTTCCAGCCTAATACTGTGCGATTTCATCGATATGTATGACCGCATTCCTATCACTTCTTTCTGGTTGCACACCAAAAACTGCCATGTCTCTGCCTTTATTCACATACTTACAAATGTATTTGATCGAAACATTTAAATAGAATCGTAAAATATTTAGTATAGTGTGTGTTGCTTTTACGTCCAACAGATGGCGCTGTGTTTTCAATAAAAGCATGTTTTTACTTGTCACAGGTGCGACATCTATATAATATGTATATAAAAACACGCGCGTATTCGAATGTAATGTTGTGTCAAAATTTCAAAGCAATCGGTGAAGATCTTTCGGAGATTTAAGGTTTTGAACAAACGAACATTTACATTTTTATTTATATAGATGTAAATGGTTTATACCATGTATATGGTTTATATAGATATATATGGTTTTGGCAGCCAAGCGCTTTTTTTCCAACCTAGAAGACGTCTCTTGAGATCCGTTTAATCGCCTCGTTGATTGCATGTCTTCCCAGGTAGTTTCAATACCCATTTCCTGCACTGAGTCATCTGCCCTTTTATGAGTGACTGTGTTAGTGGCCGTACTTCGTTCAGGTCTTTGAATGCACTGAATACTTGTAACTGGTGTCGCCCGTCGGCTACTTTCGACAGGGAATGGAAGCAATTGTCAAGTAACAAAAATTATTTGTAAGTGATTTCACATTGAAGAAATAGTAAAAACTTGATCACTTGGGTCAATACCTAAAGAAACACACACAGCAAATGCAATTGAGAATACACCAGAATCTGTATGATTTAATTATAGCTGTGCGTCTTCATAAATTATGGGAGGTTTGTAAGGAAACAAAGCATGAAGGAAACAAAGCTGCTCTTCGGTTAGGTTGAATTTTTTATCAGCGTTTAAACTGTCATAGACATGAATTACAGCACCATCATAATAGGTACACACCCAGTGAGTCACTCATTCAGTAGCTGCAGAAGGTAATATTTGAATTTGTTTTGCACTTTGTGGAATGGGCATTATAGGTATGTCAGGAGTCCACATTAGCAAAACCTCTTGAGGTTGGAAAATTGTATGTGCAGCTAAAATTTCGTTGAATTTGCTCATGTGATCTGTTGATAAATAATCATTATTTACCAACTCATTCATTGCAAAATCTGACAGTGGTAAGATCACTCCTTCCATAACACTAAACACAAACACTAAGTAGACACTAACACTAAAAAACGGCAACACCGCCGGGAAGAACACTAAATGAGATAAAGTAAATGTCTACTAAACTTCTTTATTATAACTGCTTCATTGTAGCAGGTGATGGGACGCTGGCGCACGCTTGTTGTTGCCGCTCCTCCCTGTTAACAACACTTTTCGCAAAATTCGCCTTAATTCTGCACTTTCTTACGCTTGTTTTATTTCATTTATTGTACGTATAGTTCGTGGATACAGCTGACTCGAATTGCGTGGATTTGGCTTAATATTTACAGGTTTTATGGACTCCACTTTGCTGGGAACAGCTGAGTCTGTGGATCACGGGACGAGACCTACGAACATTTCTTTGTACCTGGCAATCTAGCACCTCGGGATGATCTGTCTCCGTGATTATATTTGCTATGCTGATCTGCTCCCGTTTCATCTTACAGTACCATATGACCAGGAACTGATCTGATGTTCATACTAACCTGGTTTATGGCTTATGGCTCCAGGGCGATCACGCCTGAAATTACCAAGAGTTACTGTTTATGGCTGTGTATTGGAACATCCAAATCCTGCTTCCTCCTCCTGCTGTGCTTTCTGCTGCTTGCTATCACCGCTCACCTACGCTACCACACCCGCCTGTCCTACCGGCTGCGTTGTGCTGTGCTGCTTCTACACTGCTATCAGCTAAGTATCACTCACTATTTTAGCGCTTTGAGTACTGAGAAAAGCACTATATAAATGTAATGAATTATTATTATTTATTATTAAACACTAAAGTACAAAAACGAAGTAGAAAGTAACACTAAACCGCAACACCGCCGGGAACACCGGCACACCGCGTCTACTAAACACTAAGAAACACTAAGTAGAAACACTAAAAGAAAAATACTATTCAGTAAGTACCGCGTCTACTAAACAGTAAATCAGTAAAGGAGAAAGGACGGCAAGACCGCGTCAGCTGCGGAGCTCAGCTCGGAGCGAAATGAAGTGAAGGAAATCAGGTGAATGGGAGGGGAGATGATCACGTGACTCCAACACCCGCCTTAACTCTCCGTCCCTCCACAAACACACAAACACAGCCACACGGATCCCAACTCTCCTTTATATATATAGATATAGATTATTTAAATGATGTTAACATTTTATCTGTATAATATAATAAACATATTTTGCTGCATTTCATCTTAAAAAAGATATCGTCATCATATGTAAATACGCGCTTTATAAAGTGGCTCAGGTTGTGCAACATTATAACTGTATCGCAAGTTTACAGTGAGGTAATTGTACTATAAGTACAAACAGTTCTACAAGGAGTACTTGATGGACTGATTGAGTGCGTTTACAGTTCTTGGGATGAAACTGTTTGTGAACTGCGAGGTCTGGCCAGGAAAGGCTCTGAAGCATTTGTCGTATGGGAGCAGTTCATTAGACAGCATGGCTGAGGCAGTGTGTGCTTGATGCTGTACCAATAATTCTGTTTCCAATCAGTTGCTGTAAAGCTGTGATTCCACACTCAGATACAGTGGGATAAATACTCTGAGTGTTGCAGTGAGAGTAATATGGAAAAAGATGATCCGCTGTGGCAACCCCTAACGGGAGCAGCTGAAAGAAGAACAAGAAAAAGGTGCAGTGAGAGTAACAACGCTAAAGCAGCTATGGTATTTGTAATAGTTTGGCCATTCCATGGACCATTATATTGTTACAGGTTAATTACAGTCAGATGCCTTAAACTAGTAAACAATTTGTGGTTAATTTCAGTGTATATGATAAAGCTGAAACCACAATGGAACAAAAGCACTGCTTTGTTGCTGGGTGCCACCAATTTGCAAAACCGAGCGGAGAACTTGCATATACCAGGGTTTTAGCTAGCGTGAAAATGTGCAAGGCTTTACGCCAAGTTTAGGTTTTATACATTGCGATTTGAGCATGGAAACAGGCGTACGCAACATTTTTGTGCGTGTGCACTGTTTATACATGAGGCCCCAGGTGGTTTCTTAACCTACACCCTTACAAGTTTTTGCTTTTTCATCAACTAAGATCCCTACACAACAGCGCTGATTCTCTTTCTCGGGTTCAGAACCTCTCAGTCAGGAACGCCCAATTGAGGGGGAGGGCCTTGTCACACACGTGCATATAGGATGCAGCTAAAGGGTACAAATGAGGGCAATTCCACTCCAGACCATGAAGTGGAGGAGTGCACTAATCCTTTCTCTCTTTCCTCTGCAGACCAGTTACGGGAAATTCCACCTGACACCGATGACATCACTTCTGGTCCCGACCCCAATGATGTCACTTCCTCTGCCTTGCCATTAAACCACCATCTTTACCTCCTTCAAATCAGTTCTGTTTTGGACTTGGACTGAATATGTACACCATTGTGCAAAACATTTTTAGTATTTTGCAGCCAGGTGTCAAGTATATGGGAGGCTGCCCTAAACCCTTTTGGACTCTTGTCTATTCATTTGATAATAAAAAGTCATATGAAAAAGTTTGGGAAACCCTCTTAATTCTTTGTATTTTTGTTTCTCATTGGCTGACCTTTCAAAGTAGCGACTTCCTTTTAATATATGACATGCCTTATGGAAACAGTAGTATTTCAGCAGTGACATTAAGTTTATTGGATTAATAGAAAAAAAGCAATATGCATCATAACAAAATTAGACAGGTGCATAAATGTGGGCACCCCAACAGAGATATGACATCAATACTTAGTTGAGCCTCCTTTTGCAAATCTAACAGCCCTAGACGCTGTCCTCCTATAGCCTTTGATGAGTGTCTGGATTCTGGATGGAGGTATTGTTGACCATTCTTCCATACAAAATCACTCCAGTTCAGTTCAATTTGATGGCTGCCCAGTATGGACAGCCTGCTTCAAATCATCCCATAGATTTTCGATGATATTCATGTCAGGGGACTGTGACGGCCATTCCAGAACATTGTATTTCTCCCTCTGCATGAATGCTTTTGTACATTTCGAATTGTGTTTTGGGTCATTGTCTTGTTGGAATATCCAACCCCTGCGTAACTTCAACTGTGTGACTGATGCTTGAACATTATCCTGAAGAATTTGTTGATATTGGGTTGAATTAATCGGACCCTCGACTTTAACAAGGGCCCCAGTCCCTGAACTAGCCACACAGCCCCACAGCATGATGGAACCTCCACCAAATTTGACAGTAGGTAGCAGGTGTTTTTCTTGGAATGCGGTGTTCTTCTTCCGCCATGCAAAGCGCTTTTTGTTATGACCAAGTAACTCCATTTTTGTCTCATCAGTCTAGAGCACTTTGTTCCAAAATTAATCTGGCTTGTCTAAATGAGCATATGCATATAACAAGCGACTCTGTTTGTGGCGTGAGTGCAGAAAGGGCTTCATTCTCATCACCCTGCCATACAGATGTTCTTTGTGCAAATTGCGCTGAATTGTAGAACGATGTACAGATACACCATTTGCAGCAAGATGTTCTTGCAGGTCTTTGAAGGTGATCTGTGGGTTGTCTGTAATGATTTTCACAATCCTGCGCATATGACGCTCCTGTATTTTTCTTGGCCTGCCAAACCTGCTGGGTTTAACAGCAACTGTGCCTGTGACCTTCTATTTCCTGATTCCATTCCTTCCAGTTGAAACTGACAGTTTAACACTAGAATTACCAGAGCCTACGAAAAAACTTGTAGATCCGTCCCACCTTAAATCGCTTCTTAAATCCGTTCACACCTCTCCGCCATCGTCTTTTGTTCTCTAAACGTGCAGATAAAGACAAGCTGCAAACAGCCGACTATTCCATCCCCCCATCGACTTAGAACGTGCACGAACTTCTCCCAGCTCATGCCTTGATTGATTATCTGGGAGTGAAGTGGAGTTTTAGAGTGGAAATAATAGATCTTTATTGGGAACACACGCATTTCATGTGTGTTCCGTTTTCTACAGTAATCTGTGTAAACACATTTTTAAAACAGAAACGTTTTTCATATTCTAGTAGTAAATGACAAAATGTAGGCATAAACTATATAATGTGTGAAACCTGAAGTCCAAATATCAAAGAAACACTTTCACAAAAGGTACAAATATAACAGAACAAGTGCGCTTTTATTCAAAAATATAACTGCAGAAAAAAAAAAAACGCCGCCTTAGTGTGCAACATTGACACACATTTACTATGACTGCTGTCGTGGCGCAACAGTATCACTTGCTGACTGGGAATCAACTGCTCTTATTTTTACTATTTTAAAATAAAAAGATGCATTTGATTTCAGTCTGTAACAGCCGGTGTAATTTATGATATTTGTAAAGGTTAGCTTTGTTTTTGGGTTTTTTTATTCATTTTCCATTCTCTACGTCGCGTTCAGGATCCTTCCCTACCCCATCTGACACTGCTGTTTTCACATAAAGACATCATGATACATACGACCGCGTGTTTTTTTCCCCCCAATATTGCCAGTCCCCACATGTTGCTGTATGCTGTTTCTTTTGTACTCCAGGACATGCAGAGGAAAGCATAGTAAAGAGCAGTAACTTCAGCGCTATATGCAATCATCAGACACTCCCCATCTGACACTGCTGTTTTCACATAAAGACGCGCTATAGCTCACCCAAGGAGCGCCCTTACTACATTTACGACATGTGTACTTGTTGCAGTGTACACACCTCTCTGTGCTAGGGTTCCTATTACACTGAACAAGCACCTGTAATTTGCAGCTCTATTCATTATCTCAAAACAAATATACCCTGTATGTGATGTTTTGAACAAATCATTTTATGACGCGAATAGTACCAATCAGAAAACATCATCGAAGTAATGCAATATTATTTGAAAATGAACAGCGTCAGATTGAGTGTGATTTATACTGGCGCTGTTACTTAGAGTCAGATCAGAAGCTGAATAAGCTGAATAAGCTCCTGTTCTGACTCTAAGTAAAAAAGCATGAATTAATCAACAGAAATAACCGCGATCGCCATTTTAAACTTAACGATTTACAGTGCATACCAATTTATAAATTTTATGCCCGTTTCAGGCTACAAAGAAAAAAAAAAAATTTCCTCCCCGGTGGGGAATCGAACTCGGTTGCCATGCTCTGAGTCAGCAAATCTCAGCGTTACTCCACAGAAGGTGTTGTGACATACTTGAACCTTTTGTGAAAGTGTTCATTTGATGATTGGCCGTTAGGCTTCACACATTCTACAGTTTATGCCTACATTTTGTAACATTTATTACTAAAATATGAAAAAGTTTCTATTTTAACAATGTGTTTACACAGATTACTGTAGAAACGGAACATGCATGAAATGTGTGTGTTCCAAATAATGATCTATTATTTCCACTCTAAAACTCCAGTTCAGTCACTCCCAGATAATCAAACAAGGCATGAGCTGGGAAAACTTAGTGAATGTTCTGCGATGGTGGGGGATGGAATAGCCGGCTTTTTGCTGCTCATCTTAATCGGCACATTTAGAAGACAAAAGAGAGCTGAGAACAGTTTTAAGGTGGGCCGGATCTATGAGTTTTTTCGTAGACTCTGGTAATTCTAGTGTTAAACTAGAGATAGCTTTTTGTAGCCTTCCCCTAAACCATGAGACTGAACCATCTTTGTTTTCAGATCTTTTGAGAGTTGCTTTGAGGATCCCATGCTGTCACTCTTCAGTGGAGAGTCAAAGGGAAGCACAACTTGCAATTGACCACCTTGAATACCTTTATATCTGATGATGGGACACACCTGTCTATGAAGTTCAATGCTTACCGAGCTAATCCAACCAATTTGGTGTTGCAAGTAATCAGTACTGAGCAGTGACAGGCATTCAAATCAACACAATGACAAGGGGATCCACATTTGTGCACAGCCAGTTTTTCACATTTGATTTAATTTCATACAACTAAATACTGCTTCACTAAAAATCTTTCTTCTGAAAACACCGCAGTACTCAGATGTTCATGGAAATGAAAGACATACCACTGTTATCTTTTTTGTTGAAAGGAGAGTCAATTATTACGTAGGCTGAGAGAGGTTCCCAAACTTTTTCATATGACTGTTTGTATATATATATATATATATATATATATATATATATATATATATATATATATATATATATATATATATATATATAATATATATATATATATAATATACTCACATATAATTCAGGTCTTGAAACCCGAAAAATCGATCATAAAATTAGACCCTGACTTATATGCCCATTCAAAAATACAACACTTAATTTATTTTTTTTACATCTTCTTGCTTCCTCCAATCTCACAGCACTTTCTCAGACACATTGTCTTTTGTTGCAGTAGTGCAGTTACCAATTTCTTTCATCACATATTTTCTTCTGATTGGACACTCCATTATAGATAAGGGATACTTTTACGATAAAGGTGTATGAGGGTGTGAGATACAAAAAACACAAAACAGTGCAAACGTTACTTCGGAATAGTTCAGGTATTACTGTGTGGTCACGTAGGCACAATACTTAGAAAAAAAAGGACAGTGTGCTCTGTGGTTACTCCCTGAGGTCAGCGTTAGCATATCGTAATCTCTTGGACCAATAGCATCAATTTTCCGCATTTGACTTATACGACCGATTATAAAATACCTGAAATTATACGGTAAAAGCAAACCCTGACTTATCTGCGGGAGAACTTAAACGCGAGTATATATGGTAGTTGTGTATTTTAGTGGCGTGTGAAACTGTCTGAGCCTAACATTAAATTTCAAACAGTATTCCCTGCTTTGCTCTCTGTGAAGCTGAGATTGTGGTGATTGTCTGAATTAACGAAACTTTTTTTTTTTTATCAATCATCAAAAACATAACATGCGTTTCATTTAGGCATTGGCAGGTTCACTCTCAGAATTCAAATGCAGCAGCGCTAACCGATGCTTTTCAAATAAGATGAGATTTGCTGTATAACAACAACGACAACAATATTTGTGCTTTACACAATATAAAAGAAGAATTACAAGAGAAAAATAAAACAGCAAGTTAGAAATGGATAGTTATATGTACAGTAACTGAATAACTAATACAGTGCATCTGGAAAGTATTCCCAGCACATCACTGTTTCCACATTTTGTTATGTTACAGCCTTATTCCAAAATGGATTAAATTAATTTTTTTCCTCAGAATTCTACACACAACACCCCATAATGACAACGTGAAAAAAGTTTACTTGAGGTTTTTGCAAATTTATTAAAAATAAAAAAATTGAGAAAGCACATGTACATAAGTAGTCACAGCCTTTGCCATGAAGCTCCAAATTGAGCTCAGGTGCATCCTGTTTCCCCTGATCATCCTTGAGATGTTTCTGCAGCTTCATTGGAGTCCACCTGTGGTAAATTCAGTTGACTGGACATGATTTGGAAAGGCACACACCTGTCTATATAAGGTCCCACAGTTGACAGTTCATGTCAGAGCACAAACCAAGCATGAAGTCAAAGGAATTGTCTGTAGACCTCCGAGACAGGATTGTCTCAAGGCACACATCTGGGGAAGGTTACAGAAAAATTTCTGTTGCTTTGAAGGTCCCAATGAGCACAGTGGCCTCCATCATCCGTAAGTGGAAGAAATTCGAAACCACCAGGACTCTTCCTAGAGCTGGCCGGACATCTAAACTGAGCGATCGGGGGAGAAGGGCCTTAGTTAGGGAGGTGACCAAGAACCTGATGGTCACTCTGTCAGAGCTCCAGAGGTCCTCTGTGGAGAGAGGAGAAGCTTCCAGAAGGACAACCATCTCTGCAGCAATCCACCAATCAGGCCTGTATGGTAGAGTGGCCAGACGGGAGCCACTCCTTAGTAAAAGGCACATGGCAGCCCGCCTGGAGTTTGCCAAAAGGCACCTGAAGGACTCTCAGACCATGAGAAAGAAAATTCTCTGGTCTGATGAGACAAATATTGAACTCTTTGGTGTGAATGTCAGGCGTCACGTTTGGAGGAAACCAGGCACCGCTCATCACCAGGCCAATACCATCCCTACAGTGAAGCATGGTGGTGGCAGCATCATGCTGTGGGGAACTGGGAGACTAGTCAGGATAAAGGGAAAGATGACTGCAGCAATGTACAGAGACATCCTGGATGAAAACCTGCTCCAGAGCGCTCTTGACCTCAGACTGGGGCGACGGTTCATCTTTCAGCAGGACAACGACCCTAAGCACACAGCCAAGATATCAAAGGAGTGGCTTCAGGACAACTCTGTGAATGTCCTTGAGTGGCCCAGCCAGAGCCCAGACTTGAATCCGATTGAACATCTCTGGAGAGATCTTAAAATGGCTGTGCACCGACACTTCCCATCCAACCTGATGGAGCTTGAGAGGTGCTGCAAAGAGGAATGGGCGAAACTGGCCAAGGATAGGTGTGCCAAGCTTGTGGCATCAAATTCAAAAAGACTTGAGGCTGGAATTGCTGCCAAAGGGGCATCAACAAAGTATTGAGCAAAGGCTGTGAATACTTATGGACATGGGATTTCTCAGTTTTTTTATTTTTAATAAATTTGCAAAAACCTCAAGTAAACTTTTTTCACGTTGTCATTATGGAGTGTTGTGTGTAGAATTCTGAGGAAAAAAATGAATTGAATCCATTTTGGAATAAGGCTGTAACATAACAAAATGTGGAAAAAGTGATGTGCTGGGAATACTTTCTGGATGCACTGTATGTAAAAATGAATTGATAAAGAATCAAATGTGCTTATATAACACAGATATACAAGCAGTAGAATCCTAAGTTGAAGTTTATTTAAGTCTGATCCTATGATGACCGATGACCTGGGAGGATTGAAAAATATCAAACCAAAAAAAAATTCCAGGCAAGAAATGCTGAAAGAAAAAAAGAAGAAAAAAATCGGCAGGGGTTCAAGTGGGGGTGGGCAGAAGACCACCCATCTCCAGCTGGGCATTCTACTTAACATAAAGTGCCTCTTATTTTTCTTTATCTTCATATTACTCAATCTGATGATGGTGGGCAGTTCGAGTCTCTACTTTTATGTCATCATCACAAGCTGCTGCACAGGACTTTGATCAGGTGGTGGTGGTGACATAAAATGGCACCACAGTGAAACCGGATAGGAAAACACACAGAAAGAGTAGGGATGAATAATAATAGCACATCCATGAAGTGTATGATATTGCAATGCATATGTAATCTATTAATTTTAGAACAGAAATGATATTAAGAAAAGGACAAATTGAAACAGTAGGTTTTTAATCATTTTTTACATTCATCAATGGTATTAGCCTGGCATATCTCTTTCATTAAAGTATTTCAGATTTTTGGTGTATAACAGCAAAAGGGCACCTCACCAGTTCTTTTATACTTAGCTCTCGGTATAACAAGCAAACCAGTTTTAGACGATCTGAAGTCACAACTAGGAATGTAAGGGGACAGTCACTCCAAACTTAATCCTAAGATTATATACCAGTATTTTAAAATTGATGTAATGACACTAAGACTGGTATGATGTGCTCAGATTTTCTTTTGCTGGTTAAGATTCTCGCTGCTGCATTTTAAACTCATTTCAACTGGTTGATGTCTTTCTTAGGTAGTCCTGTTAGGAGTGCATTACAGCAATCTAGTCTGCTAAAACAAAAGCGTGAATGAATTTTTCGAACTCTTGCAGTGTTACAAGAAGTCCTAGTGATTTAGTTAATGTACAATTTAAAGTTTAGATTAGTTCTATCAAGTATGGCACGTTTATTCAAGTAATTATTTAACTGGTTAAAAACTGCTTTTTCTAGAATTTTACATAAAAAGGCAGGTTAGAAATGGGTTTAAAATTGTCATTTTTCCTGAGCAGGGGGTTTAACTACCACTGTCTTGAGGAGTTCACTATGTCAAGTACAATATCAATGAGCACATCAGAAAAAGTGTGTTGAGTCTGGTCAAGGGACAAGTGGAAGGTTTTAACTGAGTAATTATTCGATGAAGTTCAGGTAAATCTATTTTAGTGAAGGAGTTTAGTTCACTATTGTGAGCTCATAAGGTTCTTTGAGGGTCTTATTTTATCACATCCAAAATCTTTTATTTTGTGATTAAAGAATACGGCAAAAGCTTTGCATGTTTTGCTTGAATATTTAGGTGTCAATTCACTGATTTAGTTGTGTTTAGTAGATGATCGATATTAGAAAATATTTTTTTGCCCTGGATAAACGAGGAGGTTCGTCATTTTTGCGGCTCATGTCCCAAGTGCCAGTTATGGGAAATTCCTAAAAAGGACCAAGCTCCTCTCGTACCTGTGCTTTTAATACACATACCTTTTGAGCAGATAAGTATAGATGTCATATATCCACTCAAACACTCTGCATGAGTACATAAATACATTCTGGTCCTCATGGATTCCATTATACAATATCCTGAGGCTATCCTTTTGGAGACACAGCAATTCACAAATCATCACCCAGGTGTTTGTGGGGTATTCGCACATGTCCGCCTCCCTAAAAAAGTCATTACCAACTAAGGGATGCCTTTCACCTTTGACATGTTCAGGAAAGTTACCAAATTACTGCACATAAAACACCTAACGTATACTATCCTGAAACTGATGGTCTGGTAGAGCAATTTAATAAGACACTCAAACAAATGTTATGCAAGGTAGTCAGCAAGGATGGGAGGAATTTGCTTATTGGGAGATCCCACAATCCTCCTTGGAGTTCTCACCATTTGAACAACTATATGGAAAACTTCTGGGTTGTTGTCTCCTGCCTCCACCCCGTCCAGTATGACTTCTTCTTAAGAGCCAGAGCTGCCATCTTTGTCAGTCATCATTCTGACTCCACTCTGAAAAGACCATAAAACCCTTTTTGCTCTTTCTTTTGTTTTGACCTGCAAATATACGGGGTTCATCTTCGAGGTGCCCCAACACATTTCTAACTGTTCACCACACTGTTTATTAGGCAAAACAATGCCTATGTAAAATGCCTGTGGAGAGAAGCAAATGTCTTCTCCAATGAAAGCCATACTCACAAAGCTTGACATAGTTTTCACTAAAAAATAGAGGCATAGCCGCATACATGATAAGAACATACAAATAAATAAGAGTCTCGTCTGACACAGTAGCAGGAAAATCAGAAAACACTGAGCTTGCAGATGACCAAAAAATATAAACTTTAAAATTCTAAAAACGAAAACTGAACCATCATGAATTTTTTCTTGATGTAACTTTGAGGTCTTTCTGTTTGCAGTTCCATTCCGTTTGCGTCTGTGTGAAACCTGTTACAAGTCACACATAAAATCATAAATGACTTCACTGTTTCCGCCCCCAGATCCTGAACTGGATTTAGCAGGTCTAAGCATGGATAAAAGGAAAGGACCTTTTGAATTGTCTACAGCCCTCTGAACGTTTCTAGTGTTCTGTGCCAGACATTGTAATAAGTTTACATTTATAGATTAATTTCTCTGCAACGTTCTTTATTACAAAATACGCCATGAAGGGCATTTTGAGAACAAAATTAAACCAATTTAAATGTGTACCCACCTCTAGAAACCTGCTGTATAACAGTAGGCCAATGGGACAGCACCTATATATTTTGCATTTTTCACTTATTGTAAAATGTTATTCGTTAAAAGGTTTTGTAAAACAGACCGTGATGTTAACATTTATAAATCAACACTAGTACATCTAAAAAGAACATGAGAGGAAATCAATTAAAGCCTAAGGAAAAAGAATTTTCAGTTTAAATATAGAATTATATTTTGGGCAATGTTATAAAAATAACATCGTTAACCCTCACCCTCAGCTAACGACACTTAATTCACTTCATTTCTTAACTTTTGTTAAAATTGATAAAACCAAAATATGTGAGGACATTGAACACAATGGCCAAATAGTTCTTTATCCAATGTCTTCCATAAACAGTAAAGAGGAATATTTCTACTGTAATTATACTTCATATGTCTTTACCCTGTCTTTACTCAGATTTCCAACAAATCATTAGTGCTGCGTGAGGTTGAGCAGCTGGCCCTTTGGTGTAGTCAGAACAATCTGGAGCTAAACACTATCAGAACGGTGGAGATGACAGTGGGCTTTAGGAGAGGTCCCACAATATTATTCCCCCTCTCCATGTTTCATACTGATACAATACAATTTATTTTTGTATAGCCCAAAATCACACAAGACGTGCCACAATGGGCTTTAACAGGGCCTGCCTCTTCACAGCCCCTCAGCCTTAACTCTCTAAGAAGACAAGGAATAACTCCTAAAAAAAACCTTGTTGGGAAAAAATGGAAGAAACCTCCGGAAAGGCAGTTCAAAGAGAGACCCCTTTCCAGGTAGGTGGGGCGTGCAGTGGGTGTCAAAAAGAAGGGGGTCAATACAATACAATACACAGAACAGAACACAAGTAACCCTCAATACAGTATAAAAATAAAAATATTACAAGTATGGATCAGAATTTAACAATAGATATCACAAAATATGATTTGGATTTGTTTAGAGTCCTGGAAACCTCAGCCATCAGGCTGGCTACCCCTATTGGCCATTCCACAGGTGAGTCAGCACTGGGCCAGCTAATCCAATGAAAGGACCCCTCTACCCAACGATTCCTGCGATCCTCCATCAGGGATGACTTTACCTTAGGCAAGCAAAACAACTTAGCAGGTGGGCCGTGGCACCAAGTAGCACATTTGAGTATCGAGAAGAGAAACAGAATAGGTGAGGGTTAGTAACAAATTCTAACTATCATGTTATTTATGTTTTAGTGCTAATGACTAATAACAGAGATGCAGTCTGTACAGTTAATCAGCAGCTCTAGTCAGGGTGTGCTAAACTGAAGTAGTGAGTCTTCAGCTGGGATTTGAAAGTTGAGACCGAAGGGGCATCTCTTATAGTAGCAGGCAGACCATTCCACAGTTTAGGGGGTCCTGTAACTAAAAGCTCGACCTCCCACTGTTATTTTATTAATTCTTGGAATCATAAGCAGACTGGCACCTTGAAAGTACGTTCTGGTTTGTAAGTCATGATAAGTTCAGATAAGTAAGCCAGACCTCGGTCATTTAAGGCTTTATATGTTAAAAGGAGGGTTTTGAAATCTGCCCTAAACTTAACTGGGAGCCAGTGTAAGGATTTAAGAACTGGAGTTATGTGTTCGTATTTTCTTGTTCTTATAATAATTCTTGCAGCCGCATTTTGGATTAACTGGAGGCTGTATAGAGAACAGTTTGAACATCCAGTGAACACTGCATTGCAGTAGTCAATTTTAATAGAAATAAATGCATGAATTAATTTCTCAGAATCCTGTTTATTTAGAAAACGCCTTAATTTCCAAGCATTTTTAAGATGGAAGAAACATGATTTGGACAACTTTGTAATGTACACTTTAAATGACATGCTAAAGAGAACTCCTAGATTGTGGGCTGATTCAGTAAAATTAATTGGGATTCCAACGGAGTTAAATGATGACAGAATATTGTTATGATCAGCGTCATTCCCTCCAATAATTAACATCTCTGTTTTATCTGTGTTTAAAGACAGGTGAGAGGGACCTACCAGGTAACGCATGTAATAAGGGCAAAACATGTGTCGCATACTCTTTGCAGTATTTGACAGTAAACTATGTAACATTCTATGATCTGCTTCTCACAGCTGAGAAGGGTGTGGCGAATGTTTGCCGACTTGTAGACCAACCACATGCATTACCTGGTAGGTAATCACCCATACAATCAGAT